>NW_028227268.1:37852500-38167500 GCF_978045245.1 Mus caroli
TAAATGAGTAATATGTGCACACAATTCATAATTCATAAAATTCAACACTAGGCTCTATAGAAGCCTCCTTCCATTTCTATTCCCAGGTCCCCAGTTCACCTCTCTAGAAGTATTTTTATATGGTAGGATTCTGCCCATTCTCAAGAGAGATTTGGTCATATAAGTACCTGGATCTATTAGAAGGGTTTTGACAGGTATAGATGAAGGAAAGGGCAGGGAGGATCTAAGAGTCGTGGAAGAGACTCAGACCTGTGAGGTTTATGTCTCTCTATTTTAGGATGATTCTTACAAGCTGCACATAGTTTCAGTTTTGATTTAATTTTAAGTCTTTGATTTTTAATAAAGGGGTTTTACCTGTTTACATTTTTTGTTTAGCTGACTTGGTCTTCATAGTTTTAATTCATAACAGACTCTTACTTCTTTCTGTCACAGTCTCTGCTCTCTAATCTTCAGTGTCTCATTTCCTTTGCTTTCCTAGTGCTCAGGAAGAAATTTTCACTCCATATGACTAACTTAATTTTTAAAAAATTCCATACATTGTAATCATTTTCATTTTTATTTTGAGATCTTTGAGCCATAAATGATAATATAAGCAACACCCATATCCCTACCATCCATAATTAATGTGCCAATAATCAATTTACTGCCCTTTAGCTTCAAATTCACTCATGCTCTAGGGTTTAAAGTTATCCAGGTTTGCCATACCAAACCCACCTCCAACCTGTGACTGCATCTCCTTTACCTGCTGCTCAAGGCTTTGAAGATGGAGAATATTAGAGGAATACTGCCTTGCTTCCATAATGTCTCTGACTGCAGCACAGGGAAGAGTCCCTGCTGTTGTCTCTACAGTAGCTTACACTGCCTCCCCTAATCCTACCTGCTTACCAGCTATGGGTGTCTACAGAGAAAATCTGTGGTGAAGTCACACCCCACTGAGATTTGAGTGTCTCTTTTGATGGGCGTTTCATCTAAGAAAGTGTTTTTAGCCCTGAAAGTAGTAACTGTTCTCCTATCTTATTCCCCGTCTTTCTTTCTTCCACCCTTCTATTCTTCCCTGCGAAGGTCCCCAATACCTCCCTTAACCACCTTTTATTAGTTACTCATACACCCATACCAATAACCCACATTGTAAAGAGTACGTAGCCCAGAATTCTGTACATGCAAGGGAAGAGTTCTGCCACTGAGCAACACTGGTGGCCCCCTACTTAGCTTCTTGTGTGTGTTAAAATTTTCCAGGTTTTGTTTTGTTTTGTTTTGTTTGAGACAGGTTTTATCTTTATGGCCCTGACTGTCCTAAAACTCGCTTGGTAGACCGGGCTGTCCTTGAATTTACAGAGAGCTGCCTGCTTCTGCCTCCCAAGTGCTGGGATTAAAAGGCTGTGCCACCACAACCTGGCTTTTTCCAGGTTTTTGTCTCTTGATTGGATCTTGGATGATAAACTTATTAAAGTTGGTTATTTCTGTAGGGCATGGTGCAAAATTCCCCTGGAGGAACTAAAAGGTGGCATGTCCACCTTTTAATCTTGTTTATGGTATATTTTGCCTTTGACAGGATACAATTTTAGGGGCTAGAGAGATGGCTCAGCAGTTAAGAGCACTGATAGCTCTTCCAGAGGTCTTGAGTTCAATTCCCAACAACCACATGGTAGCTCACAACCATCTGTAATGGGATCCAATGCCCTCTTCTGGTGTGTCTAAAGAGAGCCATAGTGTACTTGAATATATAAAATAAATAAATCTTTAAAATATATGTATTTATATAATTTTAGTAATGTTAAATATATTTTTTTATTTTTTAGTCTTTTAAGGGTCTTACTATGTTTTTCATTTGATTATGAAATAATCAACTTGGGCTGTGAGCAATTTTTTCCAATATTTTTTCTAATTGTTTTTCATGTGAAAGACACTAAAACATCTGTATTTTATTTCTGTGACTGGTATGTCCCAGCTCTGTTATTAAGTAGTATTTCTTTCCCCCAGTGATTAGTGGCGACATCTCTGACATATGCTATGGTCCCCTATATAAATATGAATGTGTTCCTGGGCTCTCAGTTCTTTGGCTGTATTTATCTGTGCCTGTATGAATTAGGACTGAAAATTTCCAACATGAGTTTCAACATTCTCGTGTGTTAAAGAAGAAAGCTTATGTTTATGCCCATAATTTCTGAGGCAAGCTCTCCCCCATGGAAGTATTCAAAGACCCACGTTCCTTCCGTGCTCTGGCTCAATCATCCCTCAAAACCCACGCACTGACACATTTGAGTTCAGACTGCTGAGAGAGAGAGAGGAAAGAACTCTGAAGATGGCAATCCTGCTGCTTTAAGGATATAACTCAGAAGGGAGACTTCTCACATTTGCTCAGATTCTATTAGCAAGAATATATTCTCATATCTTCACCTTCCCCCAGAAACATCTTGGAAGTGCAGTCCCGGCTAGGCTGCTGTGCACTGAGCCATCGCTCTATTCCGAGAAAGAGACACTAGATTTAGGTGGCTGGGTGGTATCTCCATGAAACGCAGTAGCCAGTGTCACACTGTTTCCACAATTATTTCCTCTTACCAGCCAGCTCCATCCCCATCAGCCAAGGGCTCCAGTGGCTCAAGTATCCTGCCTTACACAGCTTTAGCTATCCGTTGCTGACTTAGAAACCACCCTGGGACGTAGTGCCTTAAGCAAAGAGCTTAGATTGTGGAGACCAAAGATGACATCATTGAGCCCAAGTTGCTATGCAAATGACTCCACCTTTGGCTACATGGAGCTCCCCCAGTTGGCATCCACATCTCTCAAACTCCTTTTATATTTGAGCACTTGTAATTTTGGGTACCACAGGATACTCCAGACTCTGTGTGTTTCCCACCTTTGTTCTAGAATCCATCATTTCTCCACAGACCTTTTAGAGTTCTCTTAGGGAGGAGTGGCATTAAAAACAGAGTTAGAAGCGCTAGCTGGAGTCATTGCTACTGGAATTCACCGCTTTTAAGTACCAATGCTCTCATCCCTACAACATCCTCTACGTAAGCATCTGCACATTAAGGTGAATTCGAGTTCTAACTCATCACCACATAACCATTTACTCTGCCTATGTGTAGCTTAGTGCTACAGTGAAGACCTTGGCTCCCATCCCATAATGTATATGTTCAACAACAGTGGACATTTTCTTGATTGTTTCTCTCCCCATCCCCACCATCCTCTTTCCAGCTTCTTGACCTATAAGGGTGATACGCACTTAGATGTACACACAAAGGCAGCGATTTAAAGCTAAGCTTCACATTGGAGAGGAACCATGCAGTTTTAATCTTCCCAAGTCGAGCTTATTTCACTTAACATCGTGAGCTGACATTGCATGCATTTCCATGGAAACACACTTTCATTTTCCTTTGTAGCTGCATAGAATTTCCATTGTGCAGATGCGGCACATTTTCTTTACCCGTCTAGGGCATCTAGGCTGGTTCCATTTCCTAGCAGTGGCAAATAAAGCAGATGTGCAAGTCCCTCCATGGTATATCAACTTAACAGTCCTTTTGGGTAAATACCCAAGAGTGCTATAGCTGGGCCATTTACCCTTTCATGCAATTCTAAATATTTAATTAATTATCACTGATTTACTCATTAACCATGAATTATTTACAAATCTGACTTTTAATTTTAAGCCATGGAGAGCTCTCTCTCTCTCTCTCTCTCTCTCTCTCTCTCTCTCTCTCTCTCTCTCTCTCTCTCTCTCTCTCTCTGCATTGTAATCTAGGAACATGTTCTGACCAAACCTGGATATGGTAGTGCACACTTGTGATCCCAGTACTTGGAAAGTCAAGGCAGGTGGATCCTGAATTCTAAGCCAGCCAGTTCTAGGTTACAGAGAAAGACTCTGTCAAAAACAATGGAAGCTGGAGAGATGGTTCAGTGGTTAAGAACTCTGGCTGCTCTCAAAGAGGACCAGGGTTTGATTCCCAGCGCCCATATGGTGATCACAACCCTTTGTAACTCTAATCCCAGAAAATTCCCCACCCTCTTCTGGCCTCTGTCAGTACTACATGAATACAGTGTATAACACATGCTGGTGAGATACCCATAAACCTAAAATTAAATGCTAATTTTTAATATACATTGGTATTTTGCCTGCATGTCTGTGAGGGTGTTGGATCCCCTGGAACTGGAGTTACAGTTGTGAGCTGCCGTATGGGTGCTAGCAATTGAACCCAGGTTCTTTGGAAGGACAGCTAGTACTCTGAACCACTGAGCCATCTCTCTAGTCCCCATATAAATAAAATAATACTAATCATACTAATAGTAATACTAACAAAACCAACCGATGACCTGTCCAGTGTCCTGTGTGCTTTCTCTGGGATACTTTGGGGTTGTTTCTATATTTAATAAATACATATATTTCTTGTAAGCATTCCATATGTAACTAGAGGAATTATGAATTTAGGTACAACAATATTCACCATTAAAAATCATTCTGAAAATGTGCAAAGTATTCAAATGTTTGGGGCCACACAGAATGAAGAAAACACTAAATTCATGCTGTTCTTCTGCAGTGTAAACGCCTCAGACATAAAAAGACAAAGAATGGAAAAGAATAAACAAAAATGAAAACAAATATTGGCCACCAATGGTGGAAGGTAGGTGGTTTTTCTTCTTCTCAAAATAGTGCATAGAGGTTGGAGAGATGTCTTATTGGTTAAGAGTACTTGCTGCTCTTCCAGAGGATCCAGGTTCAGTTCCCAGCGCCCACATCAGGTGGCTCACAACTGCATGCATCTTCAGTGCTGGGGAATCTAAGACCCTCTGCTAGACTCCACAGGAACAAGGCACACATACAGTGCACATACACATAAAATAAAAAGAAACAAAAATCTTAAAATAGTATGTAATATTCCTTTAACCTATAGAACAACAACAAAAGATCCAGGAAATGCTGGTTTGATAAATCAAAAATGGCTCAAAATCTTTAACAGGACAGCCTTGGGCTCCTGTTGTGGTTGGGAATGTGCAAGGATCTATGGATCCAAGATGGAGAAATCAAGGTCACCTTCTCCAGGGACTGACTCCTCAGGAGGGGCAGGGCAAGCCCAGGAACCTTACAGCACAGTAGGATGAGAAGGCCTCATGGATTTCCATGCATGGTAAGGCTAGAGGACCTGAGCTGGAGAAATTGATTTAAACTTAGGGGCGTGCAAGGTTCCTTGATGGGTCTGGAGATCTCCAGGGAGAAGAATTTGATGTTCCTAATTTTACTGATCTTTAAGCGTGCAACCTCATTGCTGTCTACCTATATCTATACGGTGTATACTGTGAGGGAGATTTTACTACTTTCATATCCACATTTAGGAAGCAGGAAATAGGGCTGGTGGCCTGGCTCAGTAGGCGAAGGTGTTGGCCCCATGGCCTGGAAACCTGAGTTTAATCCCCAGAACCCATGTAGAAGTAGGGAAAGCCAACTCCACAAAGTTATCTTATGACTTCCGTAAGTGTGCTAGGATATGCACACCTTCCCCGACACACACATCATGACCACACATGTGGTATGCATAAATACATACGGATAAAAACCTCATACACAGAAAATAAGTCCTCTAGAAAATGTCATTGTGTACCTATAGCATATTTTCTTTCTCCCTGCATCTGTTGATTGACATCTGGGTTAATTCCTCTTCCTTGCTCTTATGGGTAGAGCAGCAGCAAACATGGGTGTGCAAATATCTCAATAGCTACAGAGTCCTTTGGGCACCTCCACACTGATTTTCATAGTGTTGGCCCCAGTTTCCACTGTGCCTGTCGTGGATAAGTATTCTCCCCACCCCCACATCCTCACCAGCATGTGTTGTCTTTTGTTGTTGCTGTTCGTGATAGCTCTTCTGACTAGGGTGTAATAGACTCTCAAAACAGGTTCAATTTGCATTTCCATGGTAGCTAAGGATGTCGAGTTTTATTAAAAAAAAATATTCATCAGCCATTTGTGCTATCCCTGTTCAGAACTGCCTGCTGTGTTCCTTAGCCCATTTTTTTTTTTTTTTAGTTGGAAGTTTAGGGGTTTTATTTAATTCTTGCAGAAAAGAATTCTTTTTAAATGCACTCAGAAAGAGCCACAAAATGTCACAGTGGGGTTGTCTGATTCAGCGAGAAGGATATTATAAGTGTCCTTTCAAAGAAGAATGAGGGGCTGGGGGTATGTATGGCTCAGTGAGCGAGCGAGCGACGTTCTCCTCACAGGTCACAGGGGCTGAGGGGTGTGGGAGACACTGTGGACTAACCCAGAAGTAGAAAATTAAGCTAGATGGACATTGGAGACCCTAAAACCTGGCTGGGCTTTTGTGGAACTGGTCTCTAGCCCTTTGCTGACCACAGAAGGAGGCCATCCAGTTATCCCAGGCAGCAGCAGACTCAGCACTGGGGATTCAGGGCCACCACAGCCTGTGCTGGCATTCAGTTCCATGGATCTTTCTTTTAGAGTCCCTCAGACTTGCAGAATGAATTTATGAACACATTTCTGTCTCCTACCTTCATCTACTTGCCACAAAAGCCCCGTTCTCCATTCCCAAGGTCCAAACTCAGACATCCCTCCTCCAGCACCTGCAGGATACCCCCTCCATCCACCCGACTTCTCACTCCTTCTTCCTGCACGGGTATCTGTGAGTCTAGCCCTGAGAAGAACAGAGGCCATTTGGCTCCCAAGCCCATGTGTTGCTACCCCATTCCACTGTCAGTCAATACTGACTCTCCCTCAGCTTTCTCATCTCTCTGCTAAGCTGCACTTTTAATTACCATGCTGTCTGTATCACATACCATCTCAAATCCACTTTGAAAGGAGATTGGAAGGAACTGGAGGGATAGATCATCAGTTTAAAGCACTTGTTGCTCGTGGTGTCTTACAACCATCAGTAACTCCAGTTCTGGGGGACCCAGTGCCCTCTTCTAGCATGCTCAAGGACCTGTTACATCCCCAGTATTTTACTTTAAAAGTATAAAAAGTATATGAGTGTCTGTGTGTCCACGCGCATGCATGCACGCACACACGCACGCACACAAAATAAGTGTATTGAAAGAAGAGAACAGAGTACTGAGGGCTTACTCTAGTTCTGCACAGAAGTCAGAATAGGAACATTTGGTGAACAGTTCGAAGGGTGCTGACACCCAGTCCAGTCTATAAATTTCCCCTTAAGCTCTGCTTTATCCACATCCCACCATCTCCAATACGAAGCACATCCATTGCCATTCAGCCCTAAAGAGTCAATAATTTCTGTTGATTTTTCTTTTAACCCACAGAGAGTGCAGAAGTGGGGTTCTCCAGTTCAAAGCATGTGGGGCTTTTTGTTAGCGCTCTTCTTACGGTTGATTCCTAATTCTATGGCTTTGTGATCTGAACACATGTTCCGCGCAATGGCAATTCCCTGGAATGTTTTTAAGACTTCCCTTGTGACCTAGTAACTGTTTACACTGGGTTGCTCTAATTGTCTAATTGAAAGAAAATACACCACATTTTTGGGTATGTCAATGCCATTAAAAGGATTATGGAAAAGATCATGAGACTTGAGAAAGAGAAAGGTTACCCAGAAGAGCATTAGAAGCCGAGGGAAGAAATACATGAAGGCCTTGGGCAGAAGGGAACAGTACGTTTGGAGAGAGAGAGATAGCTACAAGAAGTCAGGCAGTGATGGACAAGGTAGGAAGACAGATTATAAGTAAATGAAATACAAAGTAATACAAACAAACAATAACCAAACCGCTTTGCAAGACCCAGTCACAGCCCAGGCCCCCACCACGCCTGCTGGTGTCCATCTAGAGCTACCTGGGAGCTGGGAGTTTGGGGGTCAGAAAGGCAACTCCGGAGGCCAGTGCCCAGCGCATCCTGAATCTTTGATTCCTAGCTGTGCGAAGCTTTTCCTTTTCTGCTTTTCCTTGGCCCAAGCTCAGGAGGATAATACCAACTTCTCACATAGATGCTGAGCTTCAGCAGGGGTTGGGGGACAGACAGCACTGGCGCACAGAGCTGCCAGCGCCCATCTAGGTCCTACTTGGGACCTTTGTAGTCGATCTCCCCACACACCGCCCCCCCCCCCATAGGTGTAGGTTGAACGTGGAGGTGAACTGCTCCAGTGACTGCACTGGGACCCACTGTTAGGGTAGTTGTCCAGGGTCAACTGAGACTTTGGACGGCTCCGTTTCTGCACCAGTAAAAATGGGCACAATAACCCACCGCATGTTAGAGGAAGGGTTGGATGAAACAATAATTCACTTTAAGCACCTGGCCTGGAGCCTGGCACACGAGTGAGCGCTCAATAAGCATGAGGGTTGATCCAGTCCCCCACCTCCATCTCCGTCCCACTACCATTGCTGGCGAAATGGTCGCCAGGACCGGGGCAGCATAGGAGATGGCCGTTGGCTAAGGGCCCGAGCGGGCCCATCCGCCCTCCCCGCCTCGCGCTTCATCGCTATGGCCCGGCCAAGGGCAGCGCCAAGGGCGACCGCGGAGGGCGCAGCTGCCCAGGGCGGGCGCAGCGCCGCCCCCACCCCAGCCCGGCGCGGCTGCTCCGGACCATCCAACTTCATTTCCACTTCAATTTTATCAGCGGCTGGGGAGCCACGCTAGAGATAGGAGACCGGCCCTGACACGAATTAGCCCGCAGATTGCCCGATACGGCCGGGCCGGGCTCCCGCGCGCGCTGCCCTCGCCTCTCCTTTGTGTCCGCCTGGCCTCTCAGCCTCGGCTTCCCGCGGTGCACGCCCCGCAGGCGAGATATTTTGCTTCTGGCATCTCCATCAAACTGAGACCGGGCGTGCTCCCCGGGCTGGCACCCCAGCAAGGGCGGGCGAGGCGGGCTGGCAGGTCACCTGGCATCAGTGTGTGTGTGTGTGTGTGTGTGTGTGTGTCTATGTGTGTGTGCGCGCGTGCGCGTGGGGAGGGGATGTCTGACTGTTCCCTCCCCGCAGCACTTCTGGCTGCCCAAGGGCAGGCAGCTACCAACTGGGAAGAGTATCCCAGGAGAAGTCTAACTGGGCTTTTACACGCCATCCTTCTTAATCCTTGCAAGAACCTTGGGAAATGAGACAGAGAAGGGAACTGTGAAGGTTCAAGACAAGGTCACACTGCGCCTGAGTCTAGGTCATCAGTCAGGATCTGGGGACTGAACTCTCTTCAACTCCCCAGAACCTTGGTGGAGATGGTATTTATGCAATTGGTGTGTCATTCTCTTACCTACTACAGGAGTTGAGCAATTGATTATTCCTTAAATTTGTTGCAACAGCCGAGGCATGTATAGTGAAGGCAACGGAGGCTCTAGGGCCTCAAAAAAGAGAATCAACTCCTTTCTCTCTCGTGTGCCTTCTACCACAACCCCCCCCCAGTCCTCCCCACTTGCCCCTGTATCCACACCCTCTCTCCAGGTTTGAGCCAAAGCAAGGGCCCTTTATCTGTCCCTGCTAGAGTAGCTAGACTGGTGGCGGAGGCCCAGGGCCCCTGGCTGTGATGGGGTGAGATGTTTCTTCCCATCCCAGAGCCCGCAGTGGGAATATAGTAGCTTGCCTGGCTCCCTACCTCCATTTCCGGGGTGCTGCTGGGGGAAAATTTATGTCCCTCTCAGGTTTGGGAACCAATCCCACACTAAAAAGAAAGAAGAAAGAGAAAAAGAAATGATTTTAATTTTTTTTAGGTCCAGAAATGAAGCAGAAGTGAGTAAATTTTAATGAAACGGTGCAAAAATGACATCATTTACTCAGAAATCATTAATTTGTCAGCATTAATATTTCAGCTACAACATTGCCTGTCATTTTGTGCCTGCAATGACTGATAAATCTATAAAAGCGTGCTGCTAATTTACTGAATATTTATGTGCAGTGTCATTGGCAGAGTAAGAATGGAATTTATTTCATGCCGAGTTCTGCGGGAGAACATTCCCCACAAACCTTGATCCTGGTGGGTGGGGGAGGACAGGGGGCGCCTCCAGACTTCCTGGAAAACTGATGACAGGGTATAGAGAGAGGGTCCCAGACTTGGCTCCCAGTGCCCACAGGAGGGATTACCCTCCTCTGGCTCTTGTGGCACAAAGGTATCCCTCCACCAATCTCAACCAAGGTTGCCACTCTCAGGAGAAGTCCTGAGTTCTATGGCTCTCACACCATCTTCAGGAAAGTGGAGAGCAGGTCCCAGGTGGCCAAAGGAAACGATCTGGGAAGAGATAGAGTCAGATCGACTCTCATGGCTCTGAGAATGGTCTCAATGTCCCTGTCCGGATCACAGGACACTCTCAGTCCCTGTCCAAGTGATTGGGCAAGCAAGCAAGCAAAGCGCCCTGGGGAGGACCAGCAGAGAGGAAGGCAGAGATCACCGGTTGATGCTACTTGCCTGTTGAAGTTGTCATGGACAACTTCAATTCCTGATGACTCCCTACACCTAGCAATAGGCTGTTCTTTGAAATGCTGCCACTTTACAGAAAGCAAAGTCAAGGATCTGAGATGGGTACCAGCTGCCCACTGAGCCCTTGCTGGCTCTTGCCCATCCCCCAGCTCAACAAAGGACAAATCAGCAGCCTCCGAGTTTTGTACAATTTTGCTCAATTTCCTGCCTGAATGGCACGGGTCTGACCCTCCGCAGGTGCTCAGGAAATGTTCTTGGAATCAATAAAGGATGCTAAATCTCCCATCTCCTGAAAGTTCTGTGTCTGCCCTTCCTGCCTCCCCACACTCCCTTGGAGCTGCCTCAGTGGCCTCCCGTCACGCCTCTCCTGTGGCTTTTTCTCTGGGGAGATTCTCCAGCAAGCTTACCCAGACTACTGCAGTAGCAGCTCCTTCTCAGAGTCTTTCTTGCCCTCACAATGATAGCTCAGTCCTTTAACCCCAGCACTTGGGAGGTAGAGGCAGGCAAACCTCTATGAGTTCAAGGACAGTCTGGTCTACAGACTGAGTTCAAGGACATCTGGGGCTCCATAGAGAAATCATGTCTCGAAAACAACAATAATAATCAAAAGCAAAAAAAGGAGTCTTTCTGCTTCTCTCCTCTAACGTAAGTGAGCTGCCCAGGCTCCAGGGACCCTTTGCAGTCATCAGCCAGCCTTGTCTCTCACAAATTCATACTGTTTAACACACACACACACACACACACACACACACACACACACACACACACACCATCTCCAAGCCTCTGTTCTCCCCTTCACCTGGTGTTCCCCACTCTCCATTCTACACAGTGAAATCCCCTCTGCCCTCCAGCCTATCGGGCTCTCTTAACCCTTTTTCTTGGCAGGGCCATTTGTCAGGGAGTCACTCCCAGTCCCTGCCCAAGTGATTCTTCCATCCAGTGCTTGGTAGGAGAATCTGAGAACGTGAGGAAGGCAGGGGTGCCCATTGTCTTTACCTTCAGGACTGCCCTAGCTGGGGATCAGCACCTTGTGGCCTTGATTATCCCTATCTATGAAGTGGCCTGGTGCAGTTCTGTCCAAGTCTGTCCTGTGCGTATTTGGATGGCAGCCCCAGCTGTATAGCTCAATAAATAATCATCGAATGACTGAGCTCTAACGGTCTGCTTCATGCCAAGGTTCTGAGGTTCTATAATTTGGTATTGTTTATAGAGGGCCACAAGTTGCTGCTGGGGTTTGGGGAGCTGCTTTGCCACCTAATAGAGAAGTGACACATGGGCTGGACTCCCCTATCTGTGGTTCATATCTGAGGAAGGTGAAGCTAAGATGTTGAATGACTTTAAGTTAATACCCAGGTCCTCCTCTCTAAAATCCAGGGCTCTCCAGCTGTGACCCAATGTTTTCTTTTGCTTTAACATAAGCCAGTAGCCTGCAAGGTCCTGTGGGATTAAGGTCTTCAGTCCCTCCCAAATTCAGTGTCCCAAAATCAAAGCCACATGCCTTCTGACTTCAACATGCTAAACTCTCTGCCCCTTCGTCATTCCCTCTAAGCACTAGAGTGGAACCTAAGCCCTTCCCACGTGGGCTCTACCACAGTGATACATCCACAACCCTTTTTAATTTCTTTTTTAAAATCTGAGATAGGGTTACATTAGGTTGCTCAGGTTGGCCTCGAACTCACTATATGGTCCTAGTGGGCCTGGAATCTGCCAGCCTCCTGCCTAAGCCTCCTGGGTAGCTAGCTGGAATTACAGACATTACTACCTCCATTCCTACATCTTGACCCTTCAACTTTTTTCCTTCTATGTAGCCTCAAGGTTCCTCCTTCTTAGACTCTCCTTGTCCATGAAAGCTTACGTAGAGGTATTTTGTGTCCCACATAATCCCCTCTCATGGTTTTATACAGCATTGGTCTGTTTCTTGCCTGTGTCCTACATCATGAGGGTGGAGATATCTCTGCCCTGCTTGCCTGTGTCAGATCTCTGGAACAGCACAGCGGCGAGGCTGTTGGTCAGATGGATCTGGACCCTGCCGTTCTGCCTAGCCACTGGAAAGCAAAAGGACCAACTCCCCTCTCTCCAGAGGACATGGCCCTCCTGGCGTTGGTGAGGAGGCAAGAGTAGTCTGGGACACGAAGAATGAAGAATCGCGAAGGGGCCCTGGACTTCCGGGAGCTGAATCGGGAGCTGAATCCTGGAGAGGCCAAGCTGGAAGCCACTGCCCATCCTTTGCCCTCGCTCCCACCCCCGCCCCCCACCCCCGCAGACTCACACTCATTTCCTTCCCCCAGCCAGTCTCATTTACTTTCCCTAAAAGCCGCTGGAGGAGCCAATATGTACGTGATGAATATTTCATCTCCTGCGTGTGGGTTGGCGGGAGAGCTGTGATCACCCGGGGAGGGAGCGCTGCCCAGCCATGCCTGGGAAGGAGGGGCTGAGAAGGACACTGGCAATTGGATCTCAGAGAAGGCTCCTGCATTCACCCTCCTGCTGACCTTGGCATGGGAGACTTGGGGAGGGTCAGGTCAGCCACCAATACTTCCTCCACCTTAGGATCTTTAATTTTTCTCTGGGTTTCTCCAGCAGCTGGGGGAGGACTCTGCTTTGGGATCAGGGGTTCTGGCTGTGGACACCAAAGATGCCTCCTGCCGCACAGGTGTAAACACGATCTGGGGAAGGAAGGGAAGACCAGCTAGGGCCTTCAGGAGGGAAGGTGAGGGGTGTGCCAGTTCTTCAAGCTCACCTTTAATTCCCTCTGTTTTGCTCTCTCCCCAGGACCTTGCCTAGCAATGGACAAAGGACTGGCAGCTCCTTCACTAGTTGAGCAACAGTTAAACCGCCAAGCCCCAGTTTCCCCACCTGGAAACAGGTTATTGAGGTCATTCTGAGGGGACAGCATGGTGCCTAGCAGGTCAGGTGGCCAGGACTCACAGGTTTGAGTGTCACCACCATACACATACACACTCTACCTTCACCCATAACCAACTCAATTACCACCATCACCACCACCACCACTACCACCACCACCACCATTCATCATTCATCACCGCCGTTATCATCACCACCACCATCATCACCACACACCACTGTTACAGATCATCCACCTCTGATTAGAGAACCAAGGTCTACAGTCACCTCCTCCCCCCCCCCCCCCCAGGGCCTCTCTACCTGCCATGCTCTTGCCAGGCTACACCTATACCCCCCTGACACCTCACACCTTGCAGCTCTGCTCCCTGATGAATGGAGTGGAGGGGAGGTTCCTCCTGGGCCTCAGCCTGAGGAAACCCCCCCCCCCCCCCCCGTCCCTTCATGTGTTCCCCTTCACCCCTACCCCCTGGCCCTCTGCAGCCAGATCCTGCCCTTCCCCCACTGGTCAGGAGCGGTCCCCTCTTTCGTCTCCACCCACCACATTACCCTCTGAATACTCTCATTATACCATTACTAATTAGGGCTGCTCAGCAAATTGGCGGCTGCATTAGAGGGAGACAGTGTGCAGGAGCATATGGTATAATATCGTATTAATGAACACTCTAAATTCAAACCCGGGTCAGCTGCTCGCTTCTTGCCAGTGTCACCCACACTGCAGGGGAGGAGGGGGCGGGTGGGGGGAACACGCAACCTGTCCCTGGCTTTCCTTGTCTGTTTCCAAAGGTGCCTTTCCCCAGTGTGGGCTGCTTAGGTGGGCCTGGCAGGGTGGAGAGTGGTCATTTCTGCCACGTGGGGACAGAAACTGGAGCCTGGGCCTAAGTGCGAGCCACAGGAGGGCCTCTCTCATTGTAGACAGTGGACATATATAATTATAAAAAACCCAGGGCCCAGGGCCACGCTGGTCACCTGGACTACCTTGACGTCCCCCAATGCACCTGTGGAGAGAGCTCGGCACAGGAAGCAGAGTAAAGGACACAGAAGTCAGGGTGCTTTGCCAAGGTCTCGGTGGCTAAGCTGGAACCCCAAAGCCTTGCTTTTGCTGCTCTGTTCAACCCCGTATGTGGAGAGTGGTGTTGGCAGTGATCACAGTATACCAGGAGTGACAACAGTCTTCCTCCCCTTTCCCATGATGCACAGAGAACAAGCAATGTGCCAAATTCAGGGGATAGTCTACATGTCCTGGGGGAGGAGATGTGCAGTGTGGGCCCGTCAGACCACACTGGGTAGAGATGCACCCCAAGTAAGGTCCCTATGAAGAACGGAAATAGCTGAGGCAAAAATGTTCTCTGTCTCTCTTCTCCCAGGTCAGGTAGAACAGTGTATACCATGTCTGGATGCCCAGGACCACACCTTTGTGAGGTGTCCTGATTGCTGGTCCTGAGCAAGTGTGGGGACTGTTCCTGGGAGAACCTCCTCTCCCATTTATCTTACTGTCAGCAGGCTGGGGCCAGTGACCTTCTGACGGGATGACTGGTCCTCATTTTACTTCAAGGCTAAAAGCTGGCTGTTCCAGGCCTGCTATGCTCAGAGAGTGAGGGACTGATCCTTTCCAGAGCTTCCATCTCTGTCCAGACTCATCTTGGCTCTGGACAAAGCCTCCCTCAATATGGTCTCCCTAGGATACCTTCCTCTGCTGACTACAGAGTTCTTAGTGTCTAAGAATGTCCTAGAGACCCCTTTTCTAAGGGGTCCCCACCTTGAGGACTGGGTCTGTCTATCATAAGGAGGTGTGGAGCTTGGACATATTTACCCCCAGTCAACCCAAACAGAACACCCCAGGCTCTGGGAGCCAGACTTCCAGGATGAGCAATCTTTGGGATAACTCAAGTATGTGTGTGTAGGGATTGCTCTGGACTAAGACTCAAGGTAGCATAGATTTCCAGATGAGCCACTAGGTAACTTTCCTACAGGCTTTTCTCTAGCTTCATCTTTGAGAATTCGGTTCCAACCCCTCCTCCCCTGCTGTCCCTATCTTCTACAGGGGGCCCTGAAAGGCCTATTTGAAGGGTGTTGCAGGGACTCCCTGTCAGAGCACTGGAGTCTCCAGGATGGCTTGCTCCTCTCTCAGGTCTGACTGTGACATGGAGTTGTGGCCTGCCCTGGGAGGGGCATGGGATGTAGACACGATGTGGGCAAGGAGAAGAGTGGTGTCGAGGTAGCAGAGATTTGATCTCCACAGTCTACCCTGTGGTCTGCATAATTGCTATGCCCCCTGTTACCTTAGTCAGGATTGTGGGGTACTTTTGTGCAAGTGCCACTGGTTGGGGAATCACTGATCACCTACTGTCCCCAGTCTGCTCTGGGGACTGATACCCTTTCCTTCTCTAAAGCAACTGAGGAGGCAGGGATGGGAGGCAGGGTGAGATTCCACGGCCCTCACCCTGATCCCTAGGGTCTCAGTTGAGGTGACCTAGCTTACCTAGGCCTGGTGGGGCAGGGCCGAAGGATCCTGAATATGTAGCCCCAGCCTCTCTGTAGTGCCTTGGCTGGTTTCTGCCACCACTCACCCCACGGTCATAGGATCATTTTCCTTTGTCTCCGGGACCTGCAGATCATTGCCCTGCTCCCTACAGGTCTTGCAGCAGGGAAGCCCAGAAGAAGTAAATAATTGTCACCCTTCCCAGCCTGGACCAGCAGGGCAGAAGGTGGGGTGACATCAACCCGTGGATGCCAATTACTTTGTCTGCCCCTACCAAGCCCACCCTCTCCGCTTCCCACAGCTGGAGCTCCCACCTCCCCGCAGGGGAGTAAACAGGCCAGAGAGGTGTTGGCTGAGCTCTGGGGCTTAGAGGTAGGTGTCCAGGCTTGTCCATGGTGTGGGATGCCCGTCCCCCACTCTATCTCCTGGAGGCTGTTTTGCAGCTTTGCCCTGACACACTAGGTGGAGTGTGTATGTGTGTGTGTCAGAGAGAGAGACAGAGACAGAGATACAGAGAGAGACAGAGAGAGGGAGGGAGAGAGAGACAGAGGGAGGGAGGGAGACAGAGAGAGAAAGAGAATCAACACTGCATTGAGCCCAGGCTATGGCTGAGCTAGCAGGGAGATGAGCCTAGGATTCAATATGGAAGGTAAGTTTCTTAGATGGCAAGACCACCTTAGCAGAGCTCCAGGTCTGCTCACCTGTCTTTTCCATATGTGATCCCCCTGTGGCTAGAACTCAGTTCAAGAATACATTTATACCAGAACCCCAAACTAACATTTTGTACCTACACCTCATTGACTGGGTGTGAACCACAAGAATGAGACCAGCCACATAACTTGGAGTTCCCGGTGCAAACCAGAAGTGTAGGGTCCTTTGTTCAGAAAGTATTAAGAAGAGCATTAAAGCATTAGACCTTCTAAGCTCAGGGCTCTGTGTACAGATCACCAGTCTGTGAATCCATCCCTGGTTATGGGATCATGCCTGCTTCCTCAGCAGCCAGAAAACCTCACATACATTCTAGAAGTCTCCCTGTCTGGAGTCAAGAGACTACTGTCACAGACACTCCCTCCACATCCCCTTCTAAGAGAAGTCAGAATTTCTTCAGCTTGGAGAAGGAAAACCAGCTTGGCATCCTATGTGCAGGCTCCCCCCAGGATCAAAAGAAAGCTGCAGGGATCCAATTGGAGATAGATAGATAGATAGATAGATAGACAGACAGACAGATGCATGGATGGATGGGTGGGTGGATGGATGGATGGGTGGATGGGTGGGTGGGTGGATGGATAGATGGATAGATAGATAGATAGATAGATAGATAGATAGATAGATAGATAGATGGATGGATGGATGGATGGATGGATGGATGGATGGATGGATGGATGGATGGATAGATAGATAGACAGACAGATAGATAGATTTTCTTTATGGTTGTTTGCAGGGGCAGTAAACACAGGCTCTTGCATCCAAGGGAGAAACTGCCCAGAGCCAAGGATCTGTCTCTCTTTCTCCCTCCCTCCCTCCCTCCCTCCCTTTCTCCCTCCCTCTTTCTCTCCCTCCCTCCCTCCCTCCTTCCCTCCCTCCCACCTTCCCTCCCTCTTTCTCTTTCCCCCCTCTCTCATTTTTTGAGGCCAGGTTTTACTTTGTAGTCCAAATTGACCTCAAATTCACTGCATAGCCCATAGGCCTCAAGTCCTGCCTTCTCCCACCTCAGCTTCCCGAGGGATGGAATGACAGGCGTGTGCCACCCACCATGCCAGCTAGCTCTGTGAGTTTCAGAAGAAACCAAGATCTAGGCTTTTCCGGGTGCTGTGTTTGCACAGTGCTTCCAGGAAGAAGGCTCTCACTGGTTTGTAACGCTGTGTGTGCAGGGATTCCTGTGTCTAGTGTTCCCATGTTCACAGCTGCACAGACCCTGTGTGTTTGTGTTCAGTCAGAGCCCAAGTGCACAGTGGGAAGGCTTACCCACATCACACCAGTGCTGCCCTAGTAGGTGCCCTGGCCTCCAAGATGGAGGGCACGTTCCTATCCTCAGGCATCTGCATTGGAATTCAGTCCCTTGCCAACCTGTTCCCTGCTCGCTAACTATAAACTATCTGATTTATATTCATTAACCAGTACTAGACAGCAGCAGGCACGGCAAACTTCAGTGGGGGACATGCCTCCATCGACAGCCGACTACATTCAGTTAATTAAGGGGCTGTAATTGTTGTACAGGACAAGGGTCCCCAGGGCACAAGCTTTGTAAATAACTACCCTCTACTGCCCCCATCCCTCACCCCTCCCTCCCAACTCTCCTTCCCAGATCTTGAAAACCATGTAAAGGAACTAAGGTTATATAGACTATGGGAAGTGTTAGTGAAGGCTTAGGGTGTGCTGAGAATGTATATGACACCTGACCTAAGGTGGGCTGGGGGGGAGGGGGGAGTTGTCAGTGCAGAGAAACCTGGATTTTACTGCTCCCCCTGACCAAAGCCAGGTAGGAGAGTCTGCCTCATGTGTACATTGGTGCATTCATGTGCTCATGCATGCACTTGTAACTTACACAGGCTAGGTGGCTCATGCTATTGGCTTCTCACCTGCTTGCATGTCCATCCTCTGATCTCAGCCAATTGAAAAAAGAGTCATTTCACCACCAACTCAAAAACTGGAAGGACTTGGCTTTTATACACCTCTGATAAGGGTCGGGCATGGTGAGGCACACTTGTAACCCTAGCCTCTTAGGCCAGCCTGGGCAACTCATTGAGACTGTATCTCAAAATTTAGAATAAGAATGAAAAGGGGGTCTGAGGATATAACTAACTCAGTGACCAAGGTCTTATCTAATGGATTCAAGGCCATGAGTTCAGTGGGGGTGGGGTGGGGTGGGGATGCCTCCATCGACAGACCAACTTCATTCAGTTAATTAAGGGGCTGTAATTGTTGTCCAAGACAAAGGTCCCCAGAGCACAGGCTCTACCACCCCCTCTACAGCATGGGGGGAGGCTGTTGAAAAGAAGGAAGAGACAGAGGGAGGAAGTGGTTGTAATGAGCAAGGTTCATCCCCTTTGGAACTCTTGGACTACTGGGTAACTTCTGGTTCATTAGTGGAGGGGTAAGTCCTTCCATCTGAACTTAGAGGGGGACGGGGTGTGATCTGGGAAGACTGATGAAGGATGTGTACCCATAGAAAACAGTGGCAAACAGATGTCATACAAGGTAGTAAAGATTCAAAAAAAAAAAAAAAAAGAGCCACAGACATCTTACTGAGAGAGACAGATGGGGCTGGGGACCAGAGCGTTAAAACTCAAGGGATAATCCAACTTCAGGAGCAAATGAATTTGACTGGAGCCTGAACCTATTTGTCCAAGTGCCTGCTTATGTCAGGGACAGAATAACAGACAGATATGGATGTAGTTAAGATGTTGGAGTGCTTGTCTCAAATGTACAAGGCCTTGGGTTAGATCCCCCAGCACGAGAGAGAGAGAGAGAGAGAGGGAGAGAGAGAGAGAGAGAGAGAGAGAGAGAGAGAGAGAGAGAGAGAGAAGAAGAAGAAGAAGAAGAAGAAGAAGAAAGAAAGAAAGAAAGAAAGAAAGAAAGAAAGAAAGAGGAAGAAAGGAAAGAAGGGAGAGAGAGAAGGAAGAAAAAAGAAAGAGGAGAGAAGAAAGGAAGGAAGGAAGAAAGAGAGGGAGAAGAAAGAAAGACAGAAAGAGAGAGAGGAGAAGAAAGGAAGGGAGAGAGAGATATCACTGTGGTCTTTGCCTCTCAGAAAACAAAATGAAAGTGTATTCTGTGTGGAGGGGGGAGGGAAAGAGAGAGACAGAGACAGAGACAGAGACATAGCTGTGCATACTGTGCATTCTTGACACATGCATATTCTCCAAGTATCTGTTGAGTGAATTTTACATTCAAACATCCCTGGGCATAAAATAAAGCAGCAAATGTGATAGGAAGGGTTTCCGGCCTCACAGGACTTACAGAAACCCAACTGTATGTGTGCGTATAGGTGCACACGGTACATGTTTATGCCCTGAGTCCACATATGTGTGTCTACACCCTGAAAGCACACTCCTTCATTCTGTCCAGGGTGACGAGAGGCATGACTCCCTCTTGGAACTAGTAACTGGTACACTCCGACCTCTACCTCTTGCTATAGGAACAGGGAACTTACGTGGGTTTTCTTATTGGCCTAAAAAGGGATCAGCTGCCGTCCGGATCCTGAATAATCACCCTAAACCAAATCCTTCACCTCACTGGCAAGGCTGGGATCATCTGTGTGGCTCCTGCAGCTCACTCACAGCCCACTCCACTCAGGTCGGCTACAACCCTCCAAGTGGCTTTTGATGAGATGTTCCAGAAGTGGGTCTTTCACTGGAATCTATCTGATGGAGTCTAGCAAAGGAGAGAAAATAAGTTTCCCTGTCTTTCCCCCAGCCTTCCACCCCCCATTCCCACCTATCAGCCCTTATCTGAAAGAAAAATTAGAGTGTTATTAGGAGTTTCATTAGGGGTGAGCAGGTGGAGAATGAAATTACATCTCGGCTCCTTCTCAGCCCCTGTAAGTATTAAGTGGTTTGATCAATGGTGTTCACACAATTAATTCTGCCTGATTGCAGAGAGTGGCTTTATCGACAGTTAGGTTTCCCCAACTTTGTCTAGCATCTGAATGTGCCTTCATGATGTGTGGAGTGGAGCTGGGGCTGGCGGTGAAGCCCTTTGCTGAATGTCACATTCAGCTCGCACATCGTTTAGGAAATGAAGGTATCATGATGAGATTAAATGGATAGTTCCAGACTAGAGGAGGCCAGGCAGTCCACCTCCTACCTCCTGTTTATCCACGTGACCAGCATTCCCACAGAGCAGAACTAGCCTCCTTGGGATAGTCAGGCAGCATCCTCTCCACCTGGCCTCTCCACCTGGCCTCTCTTGTGTACTGTCCCAGGTAACTCCTGGTAGCTCCCTCAAATCCCAGCTGCTTTTGTTTAATCCACAGACTTTGACTGGGTCTCTGAGGATGTGGAAGGCTGCTGGGCACAGTGCTTTGTGGAATACACTCTTTGTTTTAGAGTTAGCTAGCCTCAAACTCAAAGAAAATATTGAATTCCCCTGGAATTACATTCCCAGTTCCCCAACTTTTAATGTATTTAAGTAGTGGGGTTTTATGTTTTTTGTTTTGTTTTGTTTTGTTTTTGGTTGGTTGGTTTGTGTGTGTTTGTGTGTATGTTTTGTTTTTGTAGAGAAATGGTCTCAATCTCATTATATCAAAACTTTTTGTTGCTGTTTTGTTTTAAGGCAAGGTTTCTCTATTATGTAACATTGGCTGTCCTGGATCTCCGTTAGTAGACCAGGCTGGCCTTGAACCCCAGATAGCCACCTGCCTCTGTCTCCCTAGTACTAAGATTAAAGACACGTGGCACTACCCCAGGTCAAGGCTTTTTTCTTAAAGACAAGGTCTCCTGGAGCCAAGGCCAGTCTTGAACCCCTGATCCTCCTGCCTCTCTCCCTCCATCTGCCAAGTGCAAGCTCGTGTTAAACAGGACTGCTAAAAGGCAGTTTATATTTTGATTTTATGTGTGACTGACATGAGCCCAGGGCCTTCCTTATGCTTGGAAGTGCTTTGCCAAGAGACCATAGCCCCAGCTTGACCCTGAACTTCTGAGCCTCCTGCCTCCACCTCCAGTGTGCTGAAATTACAGGATTTCTACTCAATTCTAGAATCAACCTATCTATATCTTGGGAAGTGGCAGGGAGGGGATGTCTTGGGCTATGGATGCTAGGAAGGGATGTCAGAGCAGAGTGAGGGGACATTAGATAAAGCTGGAGAATAGGACAGAAGGTTCCAGTTCTTTATTCTTTGAGCCTCACCAAGAGGCACAAACCACTGGAGAAGACCTCTAAGCTGGAGAAAATGGGTGTTTTTAGTCCCTTCAGCAGATGACAAAGCAGAACTTGGAAGTCCCACACCAGGAGGTGGTGGCACTTCTGACAGGAAGGACTCAAAAGAATTGACCTTCCTCATCAGAGCCCCTTCCTCCTTGAGGGGAGCCTGCCTCCCACATTGTACTCTGCTACACTTTTCCTATCAGGGTCATGAGAGGCCCCCACCCTGACCCCTTCTCACCTTCATCTCTCAGGAATTCCTGGCACACCACGTGCCAGTTCACATGGATGGCAAACCTTATCTCCAAGCCCTGAAGTGCAGCAAAAACCCCCAGAAGGAAAAGGACTCCAGGCTTTGCCACCCAAAATATGTCCTGAGAGGGGAGGCCATTAGTTTGGGGTCTTATTGACTCTGTCTATACCTGGGCCAAGGAGGCTTCTCTTCATCTGAAAAGGGTGAAGGAAAATAGTTATTGAGCTGTGTAAACCTTTATTTCCAGACCCCAGGCCAGCCACCATAATAACCAATGACATGGAATAGTCCATGAGTTTCCTATGTTTATCTGGTAGACTATTATGTAGCCACCAACAATATAATAGTATTGGGTTATAATAATTATTAAAGGGGAAAATTGAGGTGAAAAACTATACAAATCCAGTTTGGTCCGTGTGTGTGTATGTGTGCACACTCAGGTGTGTGTATCAGGCCTGTGCTGAGTAGTATCTGAAAACCACCTCCTTAGCATCTCATTGTGAGCCTGTGGGGAGAGCGTATCGTTGCTCTTTGTTTATAAGTGGGGCTCAGAGCACACAGGTAGTTCACTCTAGGCCACATAGCTGGTACATGGGGAAGCCAGGCTTCTGCTTGACCCTGCCACTCTGACACCTGAGCTTCTTACTGTTGTTTTAGTTGTTTACATGCTTAATTTTTGCTGTACTAGGGATTGAACATTCAGACTTCAAGACAAGCCCTCTATGACTTAGCTCTGTTTGCAGCCTCTGTGTTCACCTTTAGGACCTGTCCACCTTGATTTTTTTATTAATTAATTAATTAATTAATTTATTTATTTATTTGGGGGTGAGATATGCACCCATGTGTGAAAGTCGGAGAACAGCCGGTGGGAACACTGGCTTCCCTGTTCTCTCCATCTATCATGTGGGGCCTGGGAATTGAACTCATGCAGGTCCTTAGGCTTGGCAGCAAGTGCCTCTGCACACTGAGTTTCTCTCCCTGAGAACTGGGACTTGCCAGGTAGCCCAGGTTGCCCTGGATCTCTTATTTATTTATTTATTTAGAATAGGGTCTTCCTAAGTTGCCCAAGCTGGCCTTGAATATGAGGTCTCCCCACCCTCAGCCTCCCGAGCAGCTGGCATTATAGGCATATGCTATCAGGCCCAGCTTATACATTGTCCTATAACAGCAACAAGAAGGACCCAGCAGAGACTCAGAAACACCAGAGCCCAGAGAAACGGTGGAAAAGTCACTGGCTTCCCTCTGCCTGTTTACTCAAGTGGAAAGGCGGAAAAATCATTTTAAGCAGGTGCCTTGCATTTGAGAAAAATGCATGGAATTACGTTTCTACAAAGCTAGGAGAGCTGAACCAAAGCACCATCGGGGCTTGAAATGAGATTTTATGTTTTCCTCATTCTGGGCACAGGGCCATCAATGGTGCCACGTGCCAGGCTGCTGAGGGCCACTTGTTTGTTAGGGACATCAGGGGCTGGTGGCTGTCTGCCTAGGCTGGCCCAGCCTAGCCCTGCCCTGGTGAGTGCCAGCTGCTTGTGGTCCCTCAGAGGGCTGAGGCTCTGAAAGCCACCATGTGGGCATCTATCTAGCTCTTTGCAGATATGGCCCCTAGATGCTGGCCAGAGCAGCCCTAGGGGTTGTCAGGAGTGCACAGGGTCCTGCCTACCCAGTGAACGTGTGTGGAATCTAACCAAGGAAGGATAACTCCCTATGGTTTTCTTTCCCCGTGTTGGCCCCCAAGTCTGCACAGCCACAGGGATCCGAGAGCTAAGGCTTGCCATGTGTGGTGGGCACGAGGAGCTGGGGTCGGGTGGGGGAGGAGAAAGCTCCAACTGATCCATGAGCAGCCTGGCAGCCACGGCCAGAGAAGGTGGGGGCAGGGAGTTTTGTCTGTCAGCAGATCTTTCTAGAAGGAGTGTCAAGGTGTCCCTAGCTCCCTCCCCTCCCATGCAGAACCAAGTGTGAGAACGCTGTGTGCAGAATGCTAGGGCAGGTGGCCAAGGGCATTGGGTTTACCTTCCCTAGAGGAAGACGCCCCGCCGCTGCCCTGCCAGCCTCACGCTCAAAGGGCCAGAGTTGGGAGCTGTTTCTCACCAGAACAGGTCCTCCCATCTTCCCACTTTAGGCTTGCCTCCCTCCTCTGCTGAGACATCTGCTTCTCCCGGCCCTTCTCCTGGCCACCTGGTCCTTAGGACAAGTCCCGGCACAGTCAGACACCGACTTCTGGCCCTTTGTGACTCCCAGCACATCATCTCTTTAAAGAGACACCTGCTCAGTGTTTCCCCCAGTCTAGCTGCCTGGAGAACAAACTCAGGCTGCGGGCATTGTGGTGGCCAAGAGCTAAGCCCACCATCTCCAGCCTTGGCTCATGAGAACTTGGTAGCATCTGGTGCTAAGCCCTGCCACACTTTCATCAGCCAGGGAGCTTGCAATAGACTGAGACCTGGGACCCAGCCTGGACCAGCTGAGGCAGAGCATCCTAGTGAGAACAGGAGTGGAGAGGAGGCCTTAGTTCTTTTTTCTTTAAAACAAAACAAAACAGAACAGAGCAAAAACAACAAGTTCTTCTGTAGTCTTGGCTGGCCTCAAACTCACTGTGTAGCCGATGATACACAGTGAGTTTTGATTCTCCTGTCTCTACCTCCTAATTGCTGGTGTTAAAGGCATGTGTTGCAATGCCTGGTTTATTTGGCGCTGAAGGTCAAACCCAGGGTTACATACAAGCTAAGAAGCACTCTACCAATGGAACCACCACCCAAGCCAAAGGTGTGTTTCTTTTCTTTGTTTTTTATTTTGTTTTGGTTTGGTTTGGTTTGATTTTTTTTTTTTTTTTTTTGAGACAGGGTTTCTCTGTACAGCCTTGGCTGTCTTGGAACTCACTCTATAGACCAAGCTGGTTCAAACTCAGAGGTCCCCCTGCCTCTGCCTCCCAAGTGCTGGGATTAAAAGCGTGCCCAGCTTAAGGCATTACTGTTGCTTAAATGCCGACTCACATCACAGACAAGGAGGCAGTGAGACAGTCTCTTTACCTCACATTGCTGACTTGGAGGTACAGTCTATTCAGTAAATAACTACATAAAAGTTATCTATCATAACTGCACCCCATGAGAAGTCCTTGCTAGAGGCCTCCAGTGGACCGAGAGCATAGACTTGGCCACCCACAGGACCCTGGACATCAATAGACGCCTCCTCTCTTAGCTACTGCTGCTGCTTACAGGTGAGGTAACAAAGCCTAATTAGTGCAAAGAGCACTGCCTTTCAGAGGCTGTGTCACCTTGGGCAAGTTGCCCAATCTCCCTGATACTCAATTTCTTCACCTTCAGGTGAAGGGATAGTGATGCCTAAATCACAGATTTGTGGGAGAATGTCTAATGCACATAGATAGAAGAATGTTCGTAGAATACTGCTCCATGGATGGGTGGGCAGATAGCATGACAAAGGAAGGAAGAAGGATAAATGGTATAAAGATGGATAGATGGAGCCGGGCGTGGTGGCGCATGCCTTTAATCCCAGCACCCCGGAGGCAGAGGCAGGCCTGGTCTACAAAGTGAGTTCCAGGACAGCCAGAACTATACAGAGAAACCCTGTCTCGAAAAACCAAAAAAAAAAAAAAAAGGATGGATGGACAGATGGATGGACAGAAGGACAAGTGGACAAACACTTGAGCTATTTCCAGGAAGGGCTATGGGTTGCTCCACTTGGAAGTCTGAACACCTACAAACCAATCCTAAAAGAGGTTTGTTCGTCTATGGCTCCAGGCCTGCAGGGAGGGGTGGAGGCAGGAAGGCTTCTTCTCCTGTCAGAGTCTATCCACACAGGTGAAGCCCAGGCCCTCAGCCATGGTGTGACTAACTTGCCAGGAGAATAAGCATTCCATCCATCTTGCTGTTCCCCTGCAGTGACCCTGACCTCACAGAGGGAGGGGCTGGCACACTCATCTTCCCTCTCTCTCACCATGGTACCTGTGGGGTCATAGAGGTGCTGGCATGGCTGGGGTGAGTCTGTCCAGCAGTGAAAGTGAAGGGGGTGAGAGGAAGTTTCTTCATGGCTCCTGCAGGCTTCAGTGGGTTTCCTCTTTCACCTGCCCAGGCCATTTCCTGACTCCTAGCCCTCTATGTGTTCAGCCACGGGGCTTCCTCTTTCATTAAAGCTGCACTTCCTGGGGGTCCTTCCCTGTCCTTCCTACCCATCTAAGTCACCCTAGCCTCAGCACAGACTCCATTGACCCCTGCCATAGGTGAGATTGAGCAGGATGGCTCCAGCTGGCTCTGCCATCCCTGTTCTGACATGACAAGACTCCCACTGAGGCAGACTCCAAGCCCCCAGTCTGGGAGTGGGGAGTGACAGGGAACGTCCCTTGGGCTCTGAGCTGCCATCCTGGGGCAGGAGGGGTACTGGCTGGCTTTTCTTCCCTGAGCAGGTACAAAAGAAGCCACATGAACACAGTCTGCCTTTGAACCTTGCCTTTGAAACCTGCACTCCTGGGTCAGTGCCAAACACAGCCCCTATCCCGCCCCCAGGCAGCCTCAGGAAGCTGGGGCACCACTTGAGATCAAAGGGTCCTAGCCCCTCCTCTCATAAAATCTTTCTAGCCCCCAAGTTGCAGTGACTCTCAGACCCAGGCCTCAGTACCAAGGGTCCTCAGCAGGGTGGATGCAAGCCAAGACCTCAGAAAAAAAATCATTATGCAGGCTCTTAAATCTGCATTGGGTTTCTGTTAATCACCAGCTACGCTCTCCCATGCAGATGCCTCTCTTCTTCACAGGCATTACTGTATCCAGACTCCCATTTTATAGGCGATGAAACTGAGACTTAAAGAAATAAAATAAAACTGGAGAATACAAAGCCCTTCTGGTCCCTAATCAAGGATAAGAGGTCATTTCTAAAAGCTGGACCTGATGGTACAGCTCTGGAATCTAAAGTATTTGGGGGAGCTGAGGCAGGAGAATAGGAGGTTTGAGGCTAACCTGGGCTAAAGAGAGAATTCAGTGCTAATTTGAGCACCTAGTAGGGATTTGGATATACTCAAAAGGTGGAACATTTGCCTAGCATATAGGAGACCCTAGGTTCTAACCCCAGTGACACACACACGGAGTGGATATGATTTACTACTACTTTGCAAGAGACTTCCCTTTTCTTTTTTTTTTTTTTTTTGGTTTTTTTCGAGACAGGGTTTCTCTGTGTAGCCCTGGCTATCCTGGCACTCACTTTGTAGACCAGGCTGGCCTTGAACTCAGAAATCCGTCTGCCTCTGCCTCCCGAGTGCTGGGATTAAAGGCGTGCCCGGCGAGACTTCCCTTTTCTTCTTTCAAGTGCCCCAATGACCTTGGGCCCTTTCCTCCCTCCTCTATGCACCTCCTGCAGGATGAACAGGCAACCAGGGATCTCCCAGAACCTAGCTTTGTAAGGACTGGAGGGCTGGTGGCATGGAACAGGAATATAGCAGTCTTACACTGAATTCCCTCAGATGATGGAGGTAGGAGAGCACCTGGCCAGGACAAACTCAGCTCCTCCCCTCCCCCACCCCTCCCTTCCCCACTCCTCTGCCTCTCCCCTGACCCCTCATAGGCCCTCTGCTTCCTCTCTTCCTCCCACCACCTCACCTCATCTCCTGGCCGCTTACCTCGCTCCAAACTACCTGATCAAAGGCAAGAATTTGGGAGCCTGTAATGAGCTCCTTCTCCTCGCTCCCGCTCCACCCAGTCCTCTGCCCCTTCCTGCCAGGCCATAAATAACTCTTTCCCCAGGGGGAGCCAGGATGGATGGGAGACGAAGGACCTGCATCAGTTCCCTGAGGTTACAGGGCAAGCTAAAAAGTCCAGAGAGAGGGTTAGAGTGGAACTGGGGCAAAGGCATTCCTTAGACCGCCGCACCCCTAAACAGTGATGAGATTTTGCTTTCTCCCTCAGCATAAGTGTCTGGGAAGAGCAACAGATAAACCAGAACTCATGCAAATCAGCACTGTTCACTAGAACTTTCTGTATGTTGAGCATGCTCTCTGTTTGAGCCGTCCAAAGTGGCGCCAGGAACCATGGCTGACAAGGTCCTGCACTAAGGTCATCATGATTGCGATTACTGAGATAAACTTTTGGTCCCCATTTTAGTCCATACATACGAGCATCTAGATAGTCACATGTGGTCAGTAAGCTGCAGTGCTGCTCCGTCCAGAGCTCTCAGCTAAAGTGGGACAGCTTCTTCCTAATTTTCCATGCTCAAATTTCAAGTCAAGTTCCCTCAAACTGAGCTTTCTGTACCCAGAACCCTAGTTTTCCTCTGGCCTTGATTTTATTTAAGGGATTCCCTATAGCATGGATCTGACTATTGTGTAAACTCGCCCCACTGAATGAGTGCTTGCTTGAGTCTGTAAGTAACAAATCCCAGGAAGAGAATTCCATGGGTTGTGGAGATAGGTTGCTTTTGGTATGAGTCTGGAAGGCTAAGCAAGGGAGACTCTCTTGGAGGGACACTGAGCAATTAGTGAAGGACACCCCAGGCAGTGTGAACAGCACAGGCAGACACTCAGAGGAACCAAATCTAGGGTGACAAATGCACACAGGCACAGGATACCCCAAGCCTGTGAGCACCCATCTCTTTCTGTGTGTCATGCTCTGACTATTGTGTAGTTTTTACTAGGGGCGCCATGTCCCCATTTGCTGGAGGGGGAGGCCCACCTGAAGTAATGGGAAGAAAGCAATGAAGATGGCCAAAGGCCCCTGAGCCAGGAGAACTGAACAGTGGTTGACAGCCCCAGGTTTTCCCATCAGCAACCTCTCTGACAAAGACACCTATAGGACTGAACAGATACTGAGGCCATTTATTATCCAAACCCAAAGAAACTTAGTGTCCCAAAGTCCCCATCAAAGGATGTGTCCAAGGCCTTCCCTCACAGCCCTCTGCCGCTGGTGAGGAAGGAGGTGTCTCCTCTGTGTTCACATTAAGCATTTAGGAACTAGGAAGCCAGAAGATACAAATAGCTGCAGATTAATATCTTGAAGAAAAAAAAATAATTTGGGGCGCTAGCAAGATGGTTTAGAAAGGCACTTGTCGCTAAGCCTAACAATGGAACTAAAAAAAAGTTGTGCTCTGACCTCCATGTGTGTCCTTGGCATGTGCACACCCACACACATATACTGTAATAATAAATGCAGTAACAGATTTTTTAAAGTGAGCAGTAGTGGTTGCACACCTTTAATCCCAGCACTTGTGAGGCAGAGGCAGGCAGATTTCTGAGTTCAAGGCCAGCCTGGTCTACAGAGTGAGTTCCAGGACAGCTAGAGCTACACAGAGAAACCCTGTCTCAAAAAAAAAAAAAAAAAAAAAAAAAAAGAGAGAGAGAGAGAGAGAAAGAAAGAGAAAAAGAAAAGGAAACAGAAAAGGAAAAAGAAAAAAAAATCATCAGTCCTACTAGAAATCAATATAACAATTTAGACAAGAGGAGACCTCACTGCACATATATTAGATTGGCAGAAATTAAAATTCTGGAAATAGCCATATATCAGAACAACCTAACACTATTAAGAAAGTATCACTCACAGGCAGGGAGAAGATAAACTCAATTGATGACTGTTTGTTTATTATTTTCCTCTACCTGGGGTTGGCTCTCAGCTCCCATGCATAATAAGTACTCTACTACTGAGGACCACCTGGACCTTCTTTGGTTGGTTGGTTGTTTCGTTTTAAAATTTTGAGGCAGGATCTCACTAAGTTAGCCAGGTTGCCTTGAACTCATTCTGTAGCCCAGGCAAGCTTTCAAGTTCTTCCTACGTCAGCTTCCTGAGTGTCAGGGGCAACAGGCCTATGCCACCAAACCCAGCTCAATGCTGGTTTTTTGAAGGGACCATTTCCCAATAGCTCATACAACTGTTGACATTACCGTTGTGGTAGACATTTTCTCTAGACCTGGCCATGGAACGT
The DNA here is from genome assembly GCF_978045245.1 of Mus caroli. Taxonomy (NCBI): domain Eukaryota; kingdom Metazoa; phylum Chordata; class Mammalia; order Rodentia; family Muridae; genus Mus; species Mus caroli. The sequence goes on from NW_028227268.1 coordinate 37,882,216, forward strand.
GCTTGGGCTAATGTGTTATTGGCAAGAATGAAGTCAGAGAGAGAGATTTGGTTTTTGGTTGGTTTGTTTGCTTGCTAGCTTACTTGTTTATGTATTTATGTGTGTGTGTGTGTCTATGAGTGTGTATAGTGCATCTGAGTGTGCAGGCAAGTGTGTGTGGGGGCAGGGGTCAATGATGAGCATCTCCCTTCATTGCTCACCACATTAGCTTTTCAGATAGATCCCTCACTGAATCTGGCACTTACAGACTTGACTCTGGCTACCAAGCTCTAGGGACCTGCCTATCTCCACCCTTCTGTTAACAAGGATTTTGTTTCTCATACAGGGTGCTGCTTTGTAGCCCAGGCTAGCCTAAAACGTTTTGGTTTGCTTACTTTTCTAAGGACAGGGTTTTACATAGCCCAGGCTAGCCTCACGAATTTGAGGCTACTGAATTGTAGGTAGGTGAGGATGGCTTTGAATTCCTAATCCTCCTGCCTCTGCTCCCAAGTGCTGGGATTCTTAGATGTGTGCCATCATGCTTAGTGCAAAGAAAGAGTGAGCCCTCGCATAGAGTGACTTGTGCCCTGGAGAACACGCCATCTCTTAGAGCCATGAGGAAAGCCTGATCCAGCTCTGAGAGGAGGTTGTGGCATGGAAACTGAAGAGAGTTCTGACCCAGTCACGCAAGCTGCTATGGATGTGCCTTTCAGGCTTGTAGCAAAGAAGCCGTAAGCTGCCCCCACTGTGCCCTGCTTGCTTTTTTTTTTTTTTTTTTTTTTTTTTTCTGAAATCATTTCATGTGTGTGCTTGTGCTTATGTGTGCACGAGTGTGTATTCGTGCGATCACTATCTGTGCTCATGCAGATGGAGGCCATTTCAATCCCTTCCTGTCTTATTTTCAGAGGCAGAGTCAGTCTCTCACTGAATCTGAACCTCGCTGGTCTGACTATACCCACTGGTCATCAGCTCCAGGATGCTCTTGTCTCTGCATCCCTGCAGGGCTCTGGGATCACAGGCATGTGATCACTGCTGCACTTGACTTTTTCTAACCTGGCTTCTGGGGACCCCAACTCACAGCTGAGTGCTTGTATGACAAGCACTTTACCAGCTGAGCAGTCTTCCCCAGCCGGCCTGCTTCTGTTTTGTTTTTTGGGTTTGGTTTGGGTTGGGTTTTGTTGTGGTTGTTTCAAGACAAGGTTTCCCTGTGTAGCCCTGGCTGTCTGGGAACTTATTCTGCAGACCAGGCTGGCTTCAAAATCAAAGCAATCCACCTGCCTCTGCCTCCCAAGTGCTGGGATTAAAGGTGTGTGGCACAATCACCCAGCCCCTTCTCTATCTTTTTAAAGACTTATTTATTTTTATTTTGTATGTATGGGGTGTTTTGCTTGCATGTACATCTGTGCACCATGTACTTGCCTGGTGCCTCTGGAGGCCAGAAGAGGGTGTTAGGTCCCTGTGGAACTGGAGTTACAGACGGTTGTTACCTGCCATGTGGGTCCTGAGAACTGAACCTGGGCCCTCACGGAGAGCAGCCTGTGCTCTTAACCACAGAGCCATCTCTCGGGCCCAGAAGTTCTAACCCGCAGAACTGTGAGCAAACGGAAAGAATGTTGCTTTAAGCTGCGAGTTTTGGGGGTGGTTTATGACATTACAATAGATAACAGATAGGCCTGTCAGCCAGCAATTCCATTCCAAGTTATATGCCCCGAAGAAACCCTCATATGTGTGTGCAAGGAGAAATATACGGGGTGCTCGTAACAGTGAAGGATAAATAGAGGTGTATTTCTCCATTTGATGCATGTGGCACAGAACTCACTCAACAACATGGTGAGTCCCAAAAACGTACTGATCAAAGCACCTCAGGTGAAGGAGTTTACATACAGGATGCCATTGAAGTGCCACTTACCTGCAAGCCCATAGAACACAGAAATCATGTATGTGTAATTTGAAGTTTTCATAGGAAGCCGGGAGAGTGGTTAGCCACAAGAAGGAACAAGGAGGGTGCATCTCTAGAGGAATGGAGTTTCATTGTGCCTTGAATGTTGTCTCACTTCCTTAAAATATATGTATCTGAAGCAAATATGGCAAAATGTTCAGATTCCACAAAGCCAAGCGGAAGACGTAGGGGTATTCATTATAGTGTGGTTTATAGTCTTCTCTATGTGTGAAATATTTCATAATAAAAAATCTAATTTAGAAAAATAAGAATGGGATAGGAGGCTATGAATGGCAAAGGGTAATTTAAGACGATAGATACAGAGAGAAGATTCTCGCCCTCTGGGGCTGAGTCCTGGTGCCGCCCCCCACCCCCACCCCCACCCCCAGTCCCATGCTGGCTGAAGTCCACATAAGCCCCTAACACCCTCTCTCTTGCCTCATCAAAGAGGCTCCTGCCAACTCAGGGGGAGGGGGTTGCTTCAGCCTGTTGGTGAGTGGACAAAGAAGTGGGTCATGGTGGCAAACATCTGATTTGCAGAGCTCAGAAGACAGAGGCAGAAGAATCTACAGGTCTGAGGTGAAAGCCACCTTGCCTGGTTTAAAACCATTGGGTTCTGTTGTGTGGTTTTGATTTTTCTAAGCTAGGGCCTTATGACATAGCCTATGGCTTTGAGTTTCCAATCTTTCTGCCTCTAAATGCTGGTATTGTAGGTGTACAGCAATACACCCTGATTCCAGAGGCATTTGCTTGAGGAACTGTGTGCCACCCAAGAGCGGCACAGTGCCACCACATGCTGAAGGAAAGAACACCGTTGTGTCTGTGAGGCTAGAGAGGGCTTCACAGAGAAGAGTTCCATGATTTCCAATGGGCAGAATCCAGTGTGGGAGGGGCTGGAGATGTGGATGGGAGGTGGGCAGAACAGAACAGTGTGTGCCTACAAACACCATTGGTCATATTAACTCTCATTTACTGAGTACCCAGGGTTCTTGAGTTCTGAGGTTATCCTCAGCTACATAGTGAGCTCAAGGCCAGCCTAGGTTATATCAGATCCTATCTCAAAATCAACCATCAAAGGGACTGGAGTGGTTAAGAACATGTACTGCTCCTGCAGGGGACCCAAGTTTGGTTCCTAGGACCCACAAGAGATAGCTCACAACTACCAGTGACTCCAGCTCCAGGAGAATCCAATGCCCTCTTCTGGCCACTCCAGTTACTGCACACATGTGTACAAGCCCACACAGAAACAACATACATATACACAATGAAAAGAAGGCTGGGTGTAGTGACACACACCTTTAATACCAGCACTTGGGAGGTAAAGGCAGGTGAGTTTTAGAGCAGCCTGATCTACAAAGCAATTTCCAGGACAGCCCAGAATACACAGGGAAAGCCAATCATACAAACACTTAAAATAAAACACTCAATAAATCAAATATTGTTTTATTTGCCTCTTGCAAATGTATAAGGAGAAAATTACTAGTACAATTTTTTAGAGAAGGAAAATGAGTTCAGAGAGAACTTGCCTAAGTTCTTAACCTGGCTCTGAATCCAGTGTCTTCTTTCTCTGTCACACGGCCTTTGGTACTGGCTGGTGGAGTACAGTATTGTCTTTGTTACCAAAAGTAACCATGGCTCTTGCCCTCATAGACTTGCCTTCTAGCTGGATACATGCTGTAAAGACGTAAACAAGGAGCCTTCCAGCTTCCATCTGCGCCCCAGAGTTGACCCTATGCCACATAACTCCATACCCAAATCCCACAGATAACCAGATGGTGAATAGCACCTGCAAGAACGTAAACAACTGAAACAAAGGCTACTTGGCATCATCAGAACCCAGTTCTCCAACCAGAGTGAGCCCTGGATACCCCAACACACCAGAAAAGCAAGACTCTGATTTAAAATCACATCTCATGATAATGATAGAGGACTTTAAAAGGGACATAAATAATTCCCTTAAAGAAATACAGGAAAACACAACCAAACAGGTGAAGGAATTGAACAAAGCCATCCAGGATCTAAAAATGTAAATAGAAACAATAAAGAAATCACAAAGGGAGACAACCTTGGAGATAGAAAACCTAGGAAAGAGATCAGGAGTCATAGACACAAGCATCACTAACAGAATACTAGAGATAGAAGAGAGAATCTCAGGTGCAGAAAATATCATAGAAAACATTGACACAACAGTCAAAGAAAATGCAAAAAACTCCTAACCCAAAACATTCAGAAAATCCAGGACACAATGAGAAGACCAAACCTAAGGATAATAGGCATAGAAGAGAGTGAAGATTCCCAACTTAAAGGGCCAGTAGATATCTTCAACAAAATTATAGAAGGAAACTTCTCTAACCTAAAGAAAGAGATGCCATGAACATACAAGAAGCCTACAGACCTCCAAATAGACTGAACCAGAAAAGAAATTCCTCCCATTATATAATAGTCAAAACACCAAATGCACAAAACAAAGAAAGACTATTAAAAGCAGTAAGGGAAAAAGGTCAAGTAACATATAAAGGCAGACCTATCAGAATTACACCAGGCTTCTCAATAGAGACTATGAAAATTAGAAGATCCTGAGCAGATCTCATACAGACCCTAAGAGAACACAAATGCCAGCCCAGGCTACTATACCCAGCAAAACTCTCAATTACCATGGATGAAGAAAACAAGATATTTCATGATAAAACCAAATTTACACAATATCTCTCCACAAATCCAGCCCTACAAAGGATAATAGATGGAACACTCCAATACGAGGAGGGAAACTACACCCTAGAAAAAGCAAGAAAGTAATCTTCTTTCAGCAAACCCAAAAGAAGATAGTCACACAAGCATAATTCCACCTCTAAATAGTCACATAAACATAATTCCACCTCTAATAAGAAAAACAACAGGAAGCAACAATCACTATTCCTTAATATCTCTTAACACCAATGGACTCAATTCCCCAATAAAAAGACATAGACTGGATGCGCAAACAGGACCCAGCATTTTGCTACATACAGGATCTTTACCAATCCTACATCCAATAGAGGGCTAATATCCAATATATACAAAGAACTCAACAAGTTGGACTCCAGAGAATCAAATAACCCTATCAAAAATGGGGAACAGAGGTACAGAGAGATGGCTCAGCAGCGGTTAAGAGCTCTTCTGAAGGTCCTGAGTTCAATTCCCAGCAACCACATGGTGGCTCACAACCATCTGTAATGAGATCTGACTCCCTCTTCTGGAGTGTCTGAAGACAGCTACAGTGTACTCACATATAATAAATCAATAAATCTTTTTTAAAAATGGGGAACAGAGCTAAATAAAGAATTCTCAACTGGGGAAACTCGAATGGCTGAGAAGCACCTAAAGAAACGTTCAACATCCTTAGTCATCAGGGAAATGCAAATCAAAACAACCCTGAGATACCACCTCACACCAGTCAGCATAGCTAAGATCAAAAACTCAGGTGACAGCAGATGTTGGTGAGGATGTGGAGAAAGAGGAACACTCCTCCATTGTTGGTGGGATTGCAAGTTGGTACAACCACTCTGGAAATTAGTCTGGCGGTTACTCAGAAAATTGGACATAGTACTACCTAAGGACCCAGATATACCACTCCTGGGCATATACCTAGAAGACGCTCCAACATGTAATATAGACACATGCTCCACTCCATTCACAGCAGCCATATTTATAACAGCCAGATTCTGGAAACAACCCAGATGTCCCTTAACAGAGGAATGGATACAGAAAATGTGGTACATTTATACAATGGAGTACTACTCAGCTATTAAAAACAATGACTTCATGAAATTCACAGACAAATGGATGGATCTAGAAAATATCCTAAGTGAGGTAACTCAATCACAAAAGATCACACATGGTATATACTCTGATAAGTTGATATTAGCCAAAGAGCTGGGAATACTCATGATACAACTCATGAACCACATGAAGCTCAAGAGGAAAGAAGAGCAAAGAGTGGATGTTTCAGTCCTACTTAGAAGGAGGAACAATATAATTAAGGGAAGTAGAGGGTGGGAGGGACCTGGAAGGAAGAAAGAAGGGCAAGGGGAAAAAGAGGGGCAGAATCAGATATGGAAGGAGATGGAAGAGATGTACAGAGGGTAAGGAAATTGAACAGAGGTTTGTAGCAATGGGAGATGGGGAACTGGAGATAGCAACCAGAAAGTCCCAGATGCCAGGAAAGCAAGAGTCTCCCAGGGCCCCACAGGGATGACATTAGCTGAAATATCCCACAAAGGGGAGGGAGAACCTGTGGAGACCATATCCAGAGGTTAGGTATGGTTGAGGGATGGGGCTCACCCATTTCCAAAATTTTAACCCAGAATTACTCCTATCTAAAGGAAATACGGGGACAAAGAATGGAGCAGAGTCTGAAGGAAAGGCCATTCAGAGACTGCCTCACTTGGGGATCCTTCCCACATGCAGACACCAAGCCCAGACACTATTGCTGATACTAAAAAGTGCTTGCTGACAGGAACCTGGTACAGCTCCCTCCTGAGAGGCTCTGCCAGATCCTGACCAATACAGAGGCAGATGCTTGCAGCCAACCATCAGACTGAGCACAGGGACCCCAGTGGAGGGGAAGGACTGAGGAGCTGAAGGGGCCTTATCTGGCATTGATGGGAGGGGAGGCCCTTGGTCCTGTGAAGGCGTGATACCCCAGTGTAGAGGAATGCTAGGGTGGTGAGGTAGGAGGGGGTGGGTGGGAGGGGGAGCACCCTCATAGAAGCAGGGTAAGGAGGAATGGGATGGGGGCTTTCAGAGGGGAAACTAGGAAAGGGGATAACATTTGAAATGTAAACAAATGAAATATCCAGTTAAAAATAATTTTAAAAAAAGAAAAGAAAGAAAAGGAGGAAGGAAGGGAAAGAGAGTGAGAAAGGGATGTATACGCCTGGAAACAGCTGTAACCAAGCTCAGACTAAGGAAGCCAGGGCATGGAAAGTGGACGTTTTCAATGTGATCAATGAACACTTTCCTAGCTTATGCTTAAATTATAGCATTTGTGCATCCTGTAACGATAAGGAAGGGGAACCATGAAAAAAGGAGCTGAAAGGCACCACAAAAATAAATAAATAAATATCTAAACAAGGAGGGCCAGCAGGATGGCTTAGTGAGTAAACGTGTGTCTGTGCCTGGATACTTTTCTCTTGCTGTCACAGCACTCCATAACCAAGGCAACTTAAAGAAGAAAGAGTTTATTGACAGTTACAGAGTCAGAGGGTGAGTCCAGGACCATCATGGTGGAAAGGGGGAGGGAGCCTGGCAGGAGACAGGCATGGCACTGGAGCAGGTAACTGAGAGCTTATATCCTGAGACAACCATGAGGGAGAGAGCAAGTTAACCATGAATGCTGTGGACGTTTGAAACCTCAAAGCCCATTCCCAGTGACATAACTCCTCCAAAAAATCCTTCCCAAACAGTACCACCAACTGGGGTCCAAGCATTCAAACATACGAGCTTATGGGGGGCATTGCTCATTCAAACCGCCACAAGGTACTTGCCACCATGCCTGAAGACCTGAGGCCAATCGCTGGTACCCAAATTGAAAGGAAAAGCTGATGGTTTCCACAGCCTGTCCGTTGACCTCCACATGCACAACGTGACAGGCATGCACACAAGCACACAATAAACAAACAAACAAATAATATGGTTATTTCAAGTCATGACAAGTCATGACTAGGAAGATTATAAAAACAGGCTACGTGGCCAAGGAACTTCCATTCTTCAGCAATAGGACATGTCAGACACTCTGCCAAAGACCCCACGAACCACTTAGAAAGACAGGGGAAAATACACAAACATCCCATTATGGGCACAGCTAAGTGGGAAAACATCGCAAAAAAAATATATATATATATATTAATATTGTCCTAGGATCACAACCAAAGAAAAGGAACCAGAAGTATAACTCAGGTATGCACCTAGCTTTGATGCCCAGCACCAAAACAAACAAGAACAAAAGCCCAGAAGTCTTCACAACCAGTCTCAGCACCTCGACTCTGAGTTGTAAAGGCCTTGGGGGGAGCAAAAGGAAAAATGAGACCATGGCCAGACAAATAGACACATGCATGTGCCAGACACACCCACGCAGACAGGCACCACAAAACCAGGGTCCTTGAGAGTTACCGCCTCTGTGAGAGGGAACAGAAAGAATGTACTTACATAAAGGAGATCAGCAGAGAATTGGGCCTCTCCTGTCTTCATTTGGGCTCCAAGAGAAAATGAAAAGGCCTTTAAGCCCCTTCCTGTGAAAGCTAGAACCCCAGGGCTCCCTCATCTGAGGCCGATCATCCATTCCACAAGACTAGACAATGTGAAGCCATTCACGATCGTGGACCTGAGCCAGTACCAGCCTTACAGATGAGCCCAACACAGCCTCTGCTAACTGGAGGCACACATCCAATCCAGCCCTCCCAGATCTTTATTGATAAAGCCCTTCAAGCATGGGCCCAAATTCTAAAACTGCAGGGCATGCCAGGAAACAAGCCACCAGCAAAGTCTGCAAAACCAAGCGCCCCAGACTGAGATCAAACAGAGCAAAGCAAATCTGTCTGCTTAGCATGCTTAGAGAGGAAATGCTTGTGATTGGAGGTGACTGTGCTTGTCACTGGATGGTCACCACCGGAAGAGCTTTCTAGGAAAAGGCTTTTGAGCAAGACTTGAATGTAGAAAGAGAACTGGTCCTGTAAAATAGAGGGAAGGTGTTTGGCAGACAGACAGCGGAAATGGCAGTGCATGAGCCTGGAGCAGGAAGAACTTATCTGGAGCCACAGAAGGAGACATGGTTTTTAAGGCTCAGCGAGTACAATGCGGGCCACAGAGAGATGGGAAAGGAACCCATGATGTCTGGCTTTTATTCTAAGTGCTAGGGGAAGCCTGAATGGATTTCAGAAAGAGCAGAATAAAGCCTGATTTGCATGTGTTTTCCTGTGTGTGTAGTTTCTTGTTTTTGTTGTTGTGGTGGTGTTTTGTTTTGCTTTTTGTTTCTTTGTTTTTCGAGACAGGGTTTCTCTGTATAGCCCTGGCTGTCCTGGAACTCATTTTGTAGACCAGGCTGGCCTCGAACTCAGAAATCTACCTGCCTCTGCCTACCAAGTGCTGGGATTAAAGGTGTGGGCCACCACACCAGGCTGTCTTTTGTTTCTTGTTTTGCTTTGTTTTTTGAGACAAGGTCTCTTTTTTGAAACAAGGTCTCTTGTAGTCTACATTGGCCCAGAACTTCCTGTGTAACCAGGATGTCTTTCAACTGCTGATTCTCTTGACTCCACCTCCTGAAAGTTGAGATTTCTGGCTTGTATCTTCATTCCCAGTTACATGCAATGTTAAGGATCCAACCCAGGGTTTTCTGTGTGTTAGGCAAACACTCTATGGTGAGCTGTAGTCCCAGGCCCTAATCTGCATGTGCAAACGATCCCTTTTGTTCAGTGATTAAGTAAGTAATCTGAGCTTGAAGTTTACCAGGGTTTGATTCCCAGTACCCACATGGTGGTTCACAATTCATAACTCCAGTTCAAGGGACTCAACACCCTCTTCTGGTTTTTGAAGGCACCAAACACACAAATAGTGCACATCTGTAGATAAAGGCAAACACTCAGATACAGAAATTACAATAAATCACAAGGTAGTGGTGGTGGTGTATGCCTTTGATCCCAGCACTCAGGAGGATCTCTCAGTTTAAGGCCAGCCTGGTCTACAGAGTGAGTTCCAGGGCATCCAGAACTACACAGAGAAACTCTGCTTTGAAAACCCAACATTAATCAATCAATCGTTTTTTGTTTTTGTTTTTGTTTTTTAAAAAAAGACCTAGCCGAGTGACACACATCTTTAATCCCAGCACTCAGGAGGCAGAGGCAGATAAGTTGGAGGCTAGCCTGGGCTACAGAATGAGGAAGGAAGCAGTGAAGGAAGCAACTGCTCTCTCATCAGCTACCAGGACAGCTCCCATCTCTACCTGAACCTCCTAGTGTATGGCCTGTGGAAAGTCAAGGAAGGAGACAGTCTTGAAAAGATTTGGGGAAGAAGGGTTGGATATTTCTCACCAAGAGCCTCAGCTGCAAGGGGATGGCTCCTACAGTCCTCGAAGGAGGGACAAGAAGAGAAAGTAGCTTTGGAGAACAGCCAAGGCCTTTGATCTGTTTCAGGCCCAGTGAAGCCACCAGGTGTCTCTCCTCACAGGCCTCACAGGACGTGTGTGGCCAAGCCCGAATTGGAAGTCTTCAACTCCAATGCTTGTGAGAGGAACATCTGAGTGCAGCCTTCCTTCCTCCCCTTTAAAATTGGCCTCACCCTACCCCACTGGGCCCAGCTACACTCAACTTACCACTAGGAGTCTCAGAACAAAAATGGGGATAAGCCAAGGACCGGCTAGAACTGGGGACTTTAATCCATCAGTGTCCTAGTCTGAGCACCCCAACATCTCCACAAGTTTCCTGGGTAGAGTCCCCTGGAATGGGGTGCCTGGAAGGAACTTTATAAAATTCTCCACAATCAGCCAAGCGGAACCCATTTCCCCTCACAATGCAATTAACAGCACCAACATTTACAAAATATGATTACAAGCACTTTGGTTAAGTAGAGGAAAGTATATTAGATAGCAGTGAGGGGTTGATCTTAATGTGCATTTTTTCGAGAGACTTGCATTTTCTTTGTGCAAATAAAGAGGCCCTAAATTCTCCATAGGCACTAAAATCAATGCACTGGAACCATGATAACAAACACAGGCTCTACTTTTTGCTACATCCCCCAATTAATTAAGCCTTTCACGGGCATGTAATTAGGAACATTAGCAAGTCATAAAATTGCCGTGAGTCTTTAAATTATGTGCTGGCCCTCAGCAATTTGTTTTTAATTCCTTCTGAAGACAATGGTACTGCGGGGCCCAATAGATCTTCATAGCAGCCCACTGTGCTTGGCTTTATGGTGCCCGCCTGCCTGCCAGGCCTCCTGCCAGCCTGGTGCCCACTGCAGCTCCCGGGACTCAGGAGGTGCCACAGCTCTGGCTCCTCCTACTTCTGCCTTCTCTTCTCTCCCTCCCCCTCCTCTCCTTCCTCTTCCTCCTGCTTTTCCTCTTTCTTCTTTCTCTTCTGCTCGCTTCATTCCCTGTTCTGCTCTCTTCTCTTTACTCTCCGTTTCTTCAGCTTCTCCCTGCTTTAGTCCCTGGCCTGCACTCATTCTCCTCACCCTTCTCTCCTTCCTCCAGGTCTCGAGCTCTTTCCTCTTCCCACACCCGGACAGGTCACACACTGTAGCCCAGGCTGGCCTCCAACTCAAAGCAATCCTCCTGCCTCCGTCTCTAGGTGCTGGTACTACAGATGAGTACCTCATCTTCGTCCTTGTATTTACTTTCTTCTTTTATTTCTCTCTTCGCCTCCTCCTTCCTGCCTCCTCTCTTTATTCCTTTCTTCTCCTTTCCTTTCCCCTTTCTCCTTCTCTATCACCCCTGCTATTTTTCCTCCCTTTCCTCTTCCTCCTCCTCCTCCTGTCTTCTTCTTTCTCCCTACATCTGTTTTTTTCCCCTGCTCTGCTTTTCTCCTCCCCATCCCTAGGTTCTTCCTCCTTGCCCTTCCCATGACCCCTTAGGACTGAGCTAGGCGCACACCGCTACCCCTCCTCCACCCTTCCACTGGCCCCAGCTCCTGGTCCCTCCATTCCCCATCCATCCACCTTGTGAAGGGCCATGGAGGCCATCTATCCTGACCTCTTTGATTTGTGGCATCAGTGATACTCACTGGGTGCTGGGCCCTGACCCAGTTCCCTAGAGGTGTCAGAGGGAATGAGGGGCAGGGGTTACGACCCTACCCTACTCCCACTCCCCAGCCTCTTCTATAGGAAGGATAGTGGGGCAAAGCAAAAGGCTGTTGCATTTGCCTAGCTGGCCAAACATTCTGAAGGGATCTGGGATGACCTTGTACTCATCTGCCAGGACCCCCAGGAACCCAAGAGACTTATCAGACCCTGCTCTATACCCAACACCACCTCAGTTGTTGTTCTTATAAGCCTCAAAACTTAGGAGAATTAGGTCTTTGAGTTCAGCCCTCTATACCCACTCCTCCTCCATACTATCCAAAGCCTTTCCTCCCAGCCAGAAGTAATTTAACAATCTGTATTTTATTTGTTTGTGTGTTTAGAATAAGTTTTTAACTTCTCATTTTGGCCTGCAAGGCCCTCGGTGACTCGGCCCCAGCTATTTTGCCTGCTCCCAGTTTCTCCTCTTTGCTTTGTCATATTAAGCATATGCTGTCCCCTTCATCTAAGATGCTTTTCCAATCACCGCTCTTCCTCAGGAGACTTTACTGAATTTTAAAGTCTCAGGTCCAATGTAATAGTCCCTGGTCAATCCTGACTTGTGTAACTCACAGTGCTAGGCATGAATGACTTCCAGGACTCCCTACATCCGTCTTCTGGAACTGGAACTACAGGAAGGTGTCTATGCTCACCTGGAACTTATGTAGATTTCTGGGGATCTGAATTCTGGTCCTAATATTTGCACATCAAGAGCTCTAACCGCTTAGCAACCTCTCTCCCCGCCTGGGAGTGTGAATTCTAACATATACAGAACCAGGAGGCCCAGAACTGATGAAACACAGCCATGAAAGATCTATGTCCCCCATGCTCCAGGCATCTAGGCTACCTCTGAATAAAGTTCCCAGGCAGCCAGGCATAGAGGCTCATGCCTGTAACCCCAACGTTCGGGAGGCAGAGGCAGGAGGATGGTGAATTTGAGGACAGCCTTGGATACAAAATGAGGTCTTCTCTCAAAAAGAAAGGGGGGAGAAAAGTAGGCGCCATCAAGGTGGCTCAGTTAGTAAAAGAGCATGCCATGCAAGCCAGGCACCCATGAAACGCAGCTGGATGTGGAATAAGAAGCCCCCTGAAACTTGAGGGCCAGCTAGCCTGGAGTACACAAACATCAAGAAAGACCCGGCCTCAAAATGAAATAGAAGTTGTCCTTTGACCTCCACAAGCATGGATACCATGTATTATAAACATATCGTACATATACACAATAATAATAATAATAATAATAAGATGATGATGATGATGATAATAATACAAAAAGTTAAGCACCCAGACCAGTATGAGCCTTTCTTCGGGGATTCTGAATAAACAGGGTGCCCCAATCCCCTCCCCCAACTCCCACCCCTAGGAGAGACACACTTTCCATCTCTACCAAACATATGTAAGCCTTTCATTATTTGTAGTCTGCAGCCCCTTAGGCCTCCTGCCACAGTGAAGGCCACTCGCTTGGCTTACTAACAGGGCACTGGGGCTTACTGGGCTCATTTTGAAGAAGCCACTATTCCCTCAGGACCAGGAGCTGTGACTGGGAGCCTGGAGAGCAAGCAGCCTAACCTTGAGTGAGTGTTTTCATGTCATCTGCAGAGCGCAAAGCCTGCAGAGACTACTCGGCGCAGACATATATTACATGTAGAGCTTTTTATCTCTCGCATGTGACCCTGCCCATCATGAGCTGCGAGTTTTATTCTCGCTGGTGGGACAAAAACCACCTCCCACTGCAGCATATATCAAGGGAGGGATGCTGAACTTTCTTTGCATTAATATAAATAGCTGTTTAGGTCTCATTCCCCAGCCCGGGACCCTCTGCGAACCTGTCCTTCATCTACTCTGCTTGGCATCTGGTTCAAGTTTGGTTTATTTAGAGCCCGGGTTGGCGAGCTTTTCCATATTAAAGGTGCATTTTAAAAGAGCATTTTCTATTCTAATTTGGGGGAACCAAGCTCTTCAGGGCTTTCGGGAGCGGTGTCCACCTGATTTACATTTCTCCCATTGGAGCGGAGCTACAGACGCACATTAGGATGTAAATAATAGTGATGGATACATGTATCTTTAAAGATCCATCTCCTCTCCATTTTTTCTCTCTTTGAGGGGAGGGGACAGGACAGGACAGGGAGGAGGTGGTGTATCCGGGCTGTGGTGGGCTGCTTGAGAAGGCTGGGTGTGGGGAAGAGCAGTTCTGAGGGCTGGGTGCTTCCTCACTTCTCTGAGCCTAAGCACACCCAGCCGTGTGGAGATCACAAGATGCAGTGCAGAGAATAAACCCAATGTTACCTGCATGAAGTCGGGCACACGGCAGGTGACCGACTCAGCACACATGGGCATTGTAAGTCTGGTCGTCTGTCCAAGCACCTGCTCACTGCACACAGCCAGCTCTTTGTCAGTGTGTATCAGTTGACTCCATCCATTCAATGCCCCGCTGTGTGCTGGAGAAAGATGATCTCTCAAGCTCAGCTCTTCCTCTCTAGTCAACCACGGCTCCTACAAAGGCTCCCGAGACCTCTGTGTAAGCCATGCAAGCCATATGTCAAAGCTCTATGTGTAGGACCTTCTCGCCCCCCTTCTTCCCCTGAACCCATCCCACGTACCTTCTCCCCAAAAGGCTTTTCCGAAACCCTCCCACTGGATTCAGAGCCTTCTCCTGACCCCAAAGTACACTTACCTCCCTCCACCTACTGCTGCCAGCCCATTTGGGAACTTGTGTTTCCGTCTTTCCTGCTAAGGTGCTGCCCCAGGGGCAAGAAGCACCATGTCCATCTTGATCATCATTCTGATCCCCAGCCTGGCACATAGTAGGTACTCAGGAGATATCTGTTGAATAAACAGGTCCCTATGTAACCAAACTAACATGTGGTGCCCAGTAGGTGCAAAACAAGTGTTTGTGGCGTACAAGGCTGATGTTGATGCTTTCGATGGCTCCTGATCTAAGGATGGAGCTTCAGATGAGGTATGGGGGTGCTGCCTGCTACTGTGTGCAAGAAAGAATGAGCTTCACCAAGGCAGCTGGCAGAGGCAGGAGCGTTTCCCAGAGAAAACGCCACTCAATGGGAGCCTTGAAGATCACAGCTGTCCCAGAGGAAGGAGGAGAGACATGGAAGGAGGCAGTAGCTAACAGAAACAGAAAGAGATTTTTTTTTTCTGGATCTTGGATGGAGATACTTGATGATGGGGAGGTGGGATGAGAACTCAGCTGGACCCTGTTTTGTTTTGTTTTGTTTTTTAAATAGGCACTAGGAAGTTAGTACCTTAGAGAATGAGGTGAGAGAGGGCAAGGAACAGAAGGCAGGCAGGGTATAGAAAGAATGTTCACCTCCCTCTTGTCAGAGTGCCTGAGACCAGGCAGGGACAGAGCCTAGTTCCTGGACCCTGAAAGAAGCCAAGAAAGCAAGCATGGAGAAGGAGGAGGAGCAGGAGGAAGAGGAGGAAGAGGAAGATGAGGAGGAGGAGGAAGGGGATGAGGAGGAAGAGGAGGAGGAGGAAGAGGAAGGGGAGGGGGAAGGGGAGGAGGGGAGGGGGAGGGGGAGATACAGAAGGGCCCTCAGGATCTCAGTTTCCCTGAGTCATAGCTTTGGAAGACCAAGGAGAAAGCCTTCTGCCCTTCCTCAGAACAAAGGGCATGGTGACAGGACAGAATGGGAAAGACTAGAGAGGTGAGGAGGAACAAGATCTTGTTGGTAGAAACAGGAAATGAGGGAGAAGGAGTGGGAGCCGGGAGGTGGACCCTGAGGGCAGAGGAGCAGCATTGGAGTGCAGAGTCTCAATAGGAGGCTGAGGGTTCTAGGCCAGTGCTGGAGCACAGAGAAGGAGACAAAATGAAGATGTTCTTTCATCTTTCTAGACAGGCGGGGCCAGACACGATAGGGAGAGTGACAGAAATTCTCATTGGAGCTGTTGGGTTTGAAAGAATTTGTCCCTGGAACAAGCTTTTTATCAGTCAGCTTTGCAGACATGGCTGCCTTAGAGGCTCCTTCATCTTCCTCTAAATTTCTCTCTCCTTCATCTATCTTGTCTCCCTGCCTCCTTATTTCTTGAACCGGGCTCTGTGTTTGTTTGTCTGTCTGTCTGTCCCAAATCTGGACCTGGAAGAGGCCTAGCAAGAGCTGGTCCAGGGGAAATGGGGGAAACTGGGAAGTCAGGAAAGACTGGAAAGTGAGCTACTGTTTCATAGCAGGCAGGCTGGGTTTTTCTCCCAGGTCCATCAAGAACTGCGTCTGGTCTCCATGGTCCAGCCTGAACTGATGCCAGGGGTAAGTCTGGCTGGAAGGACACAAGTGAGCCTCCTCAGCCCAAATAGAAGGCTGAACTCCCTGCCTTTTCTAGGAACCTCTCTTTTAATGGTAGTGTTTCATGTTCCTCTCACCTTGTGTCCTAGCTCAGGTAGCCAGCAGGGAGATGTTCACTTGTATCCCTATAGGAGCAGCTGAAACTTCAGGAGTTTGTACTTCTTGGAGAAGACCTGGCTGGAAACAGCGTGGGATCAGAAGTTTCCTTGGAGCCACTCAGAGCTTTCTCCTCTTTAGTCCTTACTCCAAGCCAACAATCCCACCCAGGAGAGGCTGTGACCCGCATAGAAGGAAGAGCTAATGGATGGCCTGAGTGTCGGGCACCAGATGCTCCAAACTGGACCATCAATTCTAAACCATCTTTGCAGGGCTTTATCTGGACCACACCCTTCAGAGTTTAGGGGGCAACCCTTTGGGACACCCGGCCCCCTTCTTCAAATCCCAGCCTTGCTTTTCCCTGAGCATCTTGGGTGGGAGGGGCCGCGCTTGGCAGGAGCAGGGAGCAGGGCCAGGCCATGTGTACAGAGAGGCCTCAATTTCACAGGGCTTGCTCCTGAGTGAGTTTCACATAAAAGGATTAAGGCAAGAGGAAGTGCAGAGGAAATGGGATGTTGGACACCTTGTTAAACGGGCTGTCAGGGCTCCCGGAGCGTGGGTGCTAACTCTATTCCCTGCCTCCACACAGGGAGCAGGCCAGACCATTACCTCAGTGATCAAAGATAGGCCAGTAGTCAGGAGCCTTCTCATTCTGCCCCAGAGGCCAGAGAGGCTAGACGAGCAGCAGCAAAGGGCTGCCCCTCCCCCAGCCTCAGATCGTTCCTGAGGGGTCCAGAAGGGGAGGTTGAGGCTCCCAGCATCTGCTGCCTGCACCTGGAGAGTTTTGAGTCCCCAGGATTAAGTCTCAGCACGAGTTGGGTGTGGAGAGGGGCGTTTGACCTAATGATTTGAGATTATTGTTTCCTTCCTTATCAGAACACCGGGGACATTCTTTTTCCTGAGCTGGGAATTGGCTCCGTTTGTGAATGAGTCTGATGGGATCAGCGCTTTCCTGAAGAGATAAGGGGGTTATCGGTGGGGTGGGGGGTGGGGAGACTTCCTCTGGGAAAAGCAGCTGGGAGAAAGGTTGTCTGAGGCCCCTGGTGGGGGATGTGTTAAAAGGGAGGGTCACAGTAGCCTGAGGCTAAAAGAGCGCTCTCACTCCCCCCCCCCCACAAACACACACACACACACACACACACACACACACACACACGTGTGCGCACACACGGGAGGGGGTTGTGGCTTTTTTCCTTGCCTGGCTCTGCCTGGACCACCTCCTAACCATTACAAGGCCAATTCCTACACATCCCTATAGGTCTCATAGACACAGTGGAGCACACAAATCACCCGTCACCCAGAAACTTTGAAACTCTAAGGGCTAAGATCAGACATGCAGGGGTTCAGAAAGCCTCTGGAGATTCTATAATTAGTGTCCAGCCCCCTTGTGCCTCCCTCAATACCAGGGCTATCTACACAGCCATACCTCCCACAAGGCTTCCTCAACATCTGTTGATCCTTCTGTCTGGACCTCCCAGTCCAGGCTGTGAATGCCTGGTATGTAAGGGGCCAAGGGTCTTCATTGTCTCCAAGGCTTAACCTTGCACCTACTGGGCTGCCCAGAGCCAGAGGGAAGAAGGGTGTGGACAGAGCCAGGCTTAGTCTTCCCTTCCTTTCTATTACCTGGCTGACTGGAGTTGATGTTCCAAGGATGTAATAAGCATGTATAGAGTATATGCTGACAGCATCCCCCTCTGAGATGTAAAGATAGGAAAAGGGCTAATACAAGACCCCTTATATTCTCTAGTGTAGGATGACCTCTCTCCGGTCACCCTTTCATCTATCTATCTATCTATCTATCTATCTATCTATCTATCTATCTAATGTGCATGAGTTTTTTACTTGCATGGATGTGTGTATAACAGGCATGTCCTAGAACCGACATGTAGGTGCTGGGATTTGAACCTAGGTCCTCTGTAAGAACAAGAAGTGCTCTTAAGGAGTGAGCCACATCCCCAGGCCCCTAGTGCTTTATTTTTTATTTTATTTTAACTTACTAATTATGAAGGTAGCCTCAAACGTGAGATCTTCCTGCTTCAGCCTTCTGAGTGCTAGGTTAAAAGTATGAACCTCTATGTCCAGCTCAACCCAATATTTAAGTTATGTATGTATGTATGTATATTGTATATGTATAAAGATCTTGCCTGCATGTATAAAAGAATACCATATGGAGGTCAGAAGTGAGACATCAGACACCCTAGAAGTGGAGTTACAGATGATTATGAGCCTCCATGTGGGAGCTAGGAACTGAACCTGGGTCCTCCGCAAGAGTAGCAAGTGCTCTGAACTACTGAGAGATCCTACCAGCCCCCACTGGCTTTTCAAAAACACATACAAATAAGAAAAACTGAGCATGGAATAGGGTTAGCAAGCTTGTTCTATGCATGGTCCCATGGCAAATATTTTAGATTTAGCAGGCCACTCGGTCTCCCTGGACTCCTCAGTCCCACAGTGAAACCTCAGAAGTGGCCAGAGAGGGGACCCTGATAGAATGGCTAAGACTGCATCCCAAGGGCGGGTCATTTGTACTTACAGATGTGGGCTGTGGATGTTCCCATGTTAGGCATTTTCATACGGGCTCTCACAACATTTCTATCGCCACCCCCCCTTTAGAAGAGTCATTCTTAGTTTGTGGCCAACCAACAAACAGAACCAAACAAGAGAATCAACCAGTAGGCTGTCATTTGCAGATTCCTGCTTTGGGTGCAATTAATGGGAGTTGTCCAGTTCCAGGCATTAGCCTGGTGCTCTCCTCTGCCTCCACACACTACTGAGGTCCCCTGACCACACTGGATTCCCTCTATTAGATGAAGGTATGTGGTATGAGGAGACATGAGCTCTGGAAGCCCTGATCCTGTCACCAAGGGGACGGGAGCTGGACTCTGATCTGAGAGACGCCTGATAAGTAATGTGGTTTCACTTCAGGTCATTTCCTGAAAGTCAGATCCACTTTGCACATGGGGACACGAGCAGGAGCTTCCCAATTCACTCCTGGGGTGCCAAATTAAAAGCCAAATAGGATGTAGCTTTTGCCCAGGCTGTGTCTTCATCTGTCGGGAAAGGTTATCTTCAGTGTCACTGCTGGGGCCTGTTCCTGTCACTCTCTCCAGCCAGCACCTGCACTGTGGCTTCTGGAGAACCCCCTACTCCCTCCCCACCTCCTCATCCACCCCCACCTCCACTCTCACACCACCACCACCACTCCCCCCCCACACACACACACTCCAAACACAGGCCACCAAGGTGTCCATGCAAGGTGAAGGGCTCTCAGACAGGGAGGGGTAGGAGTCCCCACTGAAAGAACTCACTCTGTAGGGTGTTCCCAGCCTACTAGCCTACTCTTCAGCCTACTAGCAAAGGCCTGTGCTGTAGACCTCTGCTTGACTCTCTTTAGGAAAAGGTCAGATTCCCTACAAAGGTCCAGGTACTTAAGAAGGAAAACAGAGTGTGATGTCCAGAAACAGCCAGCTCTAGTCCCAGGAGAGAGAGAGAGAGAGAGAGAGAGAGAGAGAGAGAGAGAGAGAGAGAGAGAGAGAGAGAGAGGTGGGAAAGGAGTAGGCAGATGGAAATATAAAGAGTCAAGCAAAGAAGGGCTCACAGAGATCTGCCAGTCTCTGCCTCCTGGGTGCTGGGATTAAAGGTGTGTGTCACCACCACCTGCCAAACAAAGAAACATTTTTAAGGGAAGAGCACTTATCTGTTGATAAATGAATGGATAAAGAAACAGTGAGGTGTATGTATATATGTGTATAAAATGGAATATTTGCCTTTTAAAGAAAAGGGAGGGGGTGGAGGTTCTGATGTTTACATCAGCACAGACAAACTTGGAAGACACTGTGACCTCTATGACAAAAGCCAGGTGGAAGAAGAACCCGAAGGCTGCATGATCTCACTTAAAAGAGCAAGCTCGGGGCTCGAGAGATGGCTCGGCAGTTAAGAACACTGACCACTCTTCCGAAGGTCCCGAGTTCAAATCCCAGCAACCACATGGTGGCTCACAACCCTCTGTAACAAGATCTGACACCCTCTTCTGGAGCTGTCTGAAGACAGCTACAGTGTACTTACATATAATAAATAAATAAAATCTTTACAAAAGAGCAAACTCAGCCAGGAGGTGGAGGCTCATACCTTTAGTCCCAGCTGAGGAGGCAGAGGCAGGTGGATCTCTGTGAGTTAGAAGCAGCCAGCCTGGTCTACAGAGCAGGTGCCAGGACAGCCATAGCTACACAAAGAAACCCTGTCTGGAAAAGAGGAAAGAAAAGAAGAAAGAAAAAGAGAAAGGAAAGAAATCTTGAGGAAGGTTAGGGAATCATGGAGGGAGGGGTTAGAGAAGAGAGTGCTGGCTCACCCAACAGATAGAAAGCAGGGGCCTGAGCTTGGCCCCGCTGGTGGTGGCCAGCAAGAGAGGTGCATTGTCCCCACTCCCTCTGCTGAGCTTCTGTGAGCAGAAGGAGCATCCTGATGGTGTGGCATGGGGGTGGGGTGAGGGGTGAGGGGATGGGAGAGAGTGGGAGTGGGGTGGAGGGTGTGGGGTTTGAGAGCCAGCAAACCTCTGTAGTTCTGGAAACCTGTAGAAGGGGAGGCAATGTAGCAAAGCCTATAGGGAGGGGAAAGTATGGAGGGGGATGGGGTGCAGTGGGGAAGCTTGGTAGCTAAGAGCTCTCAAGTGGAACAGCCCACCGGTCTGGATCTCAGCCAGGAGATCTGACTACACACAGGTCCCAGGATTGGGCGACTCTTCAGTGCCTTTGAGACAGCTCTGGATGTCGGAGGAGGATGCTCCCTCCCCTCCCCCAGGCCAGTCTCTGCAACTCACCTGGTGTTCTCTTCCCAACTCTTGTCAGACTCCTTACTCTAGAGCAGTGGTTCAAGAAACCTGTGTGTGGCAACCCCTCTGGCAAACCTCTCTTTCCAAAAACTATTTTACATTATATTTCATAACAATAGTTATGAAGTAGGAATGAAGCAGTTTTATGGTTGGGGCTCACCACAACATGAGAAACTGTAGTCAAGGGTCACAGCATTAAGGAAGGTTGAGAACCACTGCTCTAGATTCTCAGGAGAACCAGAGCCAAGGACCAGGGACTTCCAGAATGTCAGGGTATATAACCTCTTTCTACAGTGAGGCCCTAATGCCTGCTGCCCTGACTCCTGCCAGGCAGTCCCAACCTCGTTCACTGCCAATGCCAGGTCCCAGGATGCAGAGACAAAACAGAGTCTACCCCTGTGGAACTCACCAGAACACAGATTAGAACAGGGCCCCTTAGAATGACCTTAGCGGTGATATAGGCTCTGGGCATCTGCATAAGTGGTTGGAGGGCATTCTCAGCCACCATGGGCCGGGCAAGCTGGGGTCAGGGAAGCTGGGAGGCAGACACTCACTAAGGCCCTGTGCCAGGGTTCCATGCCAGTTCCACTTCCTAGCTATGTGACTTTTTTTTTTTTAACATTTTTTAGTTTTTTTTTTTTTTTAAGTTTGTTTAATATCTCTGGGCTTCCTTCCCATTACCCCACCTGCTTACAGGTGCTAATGATAGCCGCAGTAGACATTAATGCCACTTTGCTCAAACCACAAAGAACCTTCCTGCCCAAAGCCCGGCTTGACCTGGGAAACATTAAGTAGTTTTTTTGGTCTTTGTTTGGTCGATTGGTTTTGGTTTTTCAAGACAAGGTTTCTCTGACCTGGAACTCACTTTGTAGACCAGGCTGGCCCCGAACTCAGAGAGAGCCACCGGCCTCTACCTCCCTGAGTGCTGAGATTAAAGGCGTGTGCCACCACAACCCAGCTACTTTAAGATTAAGTCGTTTTTTAACAAATAGAATGGTGGTATGCTTTACAGACTTCTCGCCAAGACCTGGCAAACAGCAGGCATTTAATAAATATTGAATGAATGAGAAGAGATTGAAGGACCGAGAGACCAATCAGGAGTCCATTTCAGTGACCCAGGTATCCCATGGTGAAGGCAGAGGCTATGGCACTTTGGGTGACAGGGTGTGCACAGCCAGGCACTGGCTTCCCGTCGTCCCCTCTGTTGCCTCCTTTGCCTATCCCAGCTTCCCTGGGACTGCCTGCCATGGGTACTGCTGCTCTTGCAGCGCCGACCGCCTCATAACTCACTGTGTTTATGATGAAGCGGAGCGCTTGTTTGGGAAGACAGCCACTCTGATACCCAACAGCCCCCAGGGCCCTTCCTGATGTTTCTCCGCCTAACCTCCGCTGCTTAACAAGCCAGCTCTCTCTCCCACACCCTGCTCTCCACACCCCCACCAGTAGCCCCAGTGTCTCCGCTCATGCGCACACCCCTCCACCAGCCTCTGCCTCGCTGTAGCCTGGAGGAAATTTATCGCAGGCCCAGACTGCTGTGGGCAAATACTAATAAAATGCTGTTTTGCTGCAATTTGTTTAATTGGCCACAGAAGAGATGTCTTGAGTATGTGCGAGCTCTGCCCGCGCCTGAGCTGCCGGGCTCACAAATGCTCACGCCTCCCTCTGCCCATCCTGTCCCCTTCATCCCCTTCACTCTGCCTCTCTCTAGGGCAGGAGGATGGGAATCAAAGGAGGTTGTTGGACTGCAGAGCCAGGAATGGGGCCACTTCCATCCGGTTTCACGGAACTTTACTGAGCCCTTTCACCAGTGATCTTCAGGAACGTGTTACTAGCAAACTGCCTGTGTTCGAATCCCAGCACATCTTCTTAGCTGTGTGACTGTAGGCAAGTGCGCAGCTTCTCCGTGCCTCAGTTCCTCGTTTGTGTGAAAGGGATGATGATGATAATAACGGCTTTGTAAGAATTATATGCACAAATTTATATAAAATTTATGAGCTGTGCCTGGAAGTCCCAAATTAGTCTTCCAGACTTGGATTGCTTCGGTCCTGATTCCAGCTTTGCCACTTGGCAGCTGTGGAACTGGGAAAATTACCGAAGGCTTGTGTGGCTCGTTTTCCCCATCTGTGAAATGAGTGTAATTGAACCAACCATATAGAGCTGTATGAAGATTAAACAAGTTAATTGATGCAATACCATTAGAACAGAGTCTGGCATATAGTATATGCTATAGACTTGGGACACTGAGGCAAACGGATTGAGAGTTTGAGGCCAGCCTGGGCTATGGAGCAAGACCCTGTCTCACAGAGCAAGGATGTACTCTGGTAGAGGGCTTGCCCCGTGTAGCATCTGCAGCAGCAAAAGAAAAGAGGAAAAGGATTAACTGCCATTGCTAAGCCAACAGTAGCAGGGTGTGTGGGGCTGGTGTGTTTGCTGGCTATAAATAATATCTGGGAAACCTGTATTCTGTCCCTGGAGACATTGTGCAGTATGTTGAGTCTCCAGAAATGGCAACTCCCAATGCCAAAAAAAAAAAAAAAAAAAAAAAAATTGAAGCTGCTTTTTGGGGTCTCAAGACCAGCCAGCATGGCTGTTAGTGTGGGAGACCCTTGCTATATCATGGCTAGCGGAGATGGGAGACCCTGGCTCTATTTCTCTGAGAACCCGGAGGGAGGAGCATTTACCCGCTGCAGCTCCCCAGATGGGGTCTCGGGCTGGGCTACTGCTTGTGGGGCCAACCCAGCTTTCCAACTGCTCCCCTCTTGGACTCTGGTAGCCACACCCTGGGGGTGGGCACCATGCCACCCACCAGATGGCCCCAGCAGAGGCTGGGTTCTAGAGGCAGGCTAGGGAAGGTAATGGCCGGCCGGCTGCAGAAGCTAGAGGCACAGTGGTCTTGGGACAGATGGGAACAGGGTGCCTGGAGCCAGATAGGGATGGTCCACGGGGCTCTTGGGAGCAGGCTGGCTGATGCCTGTAAGATGTGGCTCATATGAATATACTCGCACCCTGCAGAAATGTCCCACTTGATCTGAACCAGGAAGCTTTGCACAGGAAGCTCACTCCTCCCAAAGATCCACCAATGCAAGGCTGTGCCTAGGTCACAGGGCCTCAGGACACTTGGCAGAGTCTGAGAGTCACAGGAAAAGTTGCTAAAGCCCTTTTACTGCACTTTCTCTTCTGCGACCAGACTGACCCCCAAGGGATGGAAGAGCCTCTGAAGCTGACTTCAGGTTCTTCTAGAAACTTCCCTAGTGCTCTTGGGCAAGTACCATCGCCTCTTTGTGCCTTCCTTTCCTTACCCTTAAACGGGAGGGATAATGGTAGGGTAGAACACTATAAGGATTAAACGTGGAGTTGGCACTTTCGGTTGCCGGTGTAGCTTAGTGGTAGGGTTTGCAGAGCACATCTGAGGCCCTGGGGTCCAACCTGCAAAACCAGACACAAACAGACAAACAGAACCAGTGCCTGCCAAGCACAGAAAGCAGAGGTCAGCCTCCCTCCTGTAGGCACTCACTGTCTCTGCAGCACTCCATTCCTCCTTCCTAAGGGTAGTTCTTCAGTTTTGAATCTGGACTCTTAGTGACAGGGCACACTGGCCTCGTCCCTAGCCTGCAGCAGGCACTCAGTAAATGTATCTTGGCTTGATGGCCATGTGAGAAACCTTTCTTTAGAACCCAGCCTATACTCCAGCCCAGCTCTGAGGCCTCCAACCCTAAAGAAAGGTCCTTTATGTTGCAGCGATGGTGGTGGCCTATGCCTCCCTCCCTTCTCCACTCCTCTACCGCCTCCTCCCTCCCCCAGGATCCTCCCTACTTCTGCTCTCCCACCCATACAGGGAGTTTGGTGTATAGTTTCCTCAAGCAGGGCTCTGATCCTCTAACCAGAAAATCCCCATAATGCTTGGGGCTTCTGGAAAGTGGATGTCCCTGCTGGACCTGTGTAGGGATAAGAGGAGAGCCTTTTTGAAGCAGGCTCTGCTCCATTATTCAGAAGGGAACATCGAGGACACAGAAAGAAGACAGTGTATACCCAAAGCAAAGTCAACCAGGAGAACCAGAATACATGAATCCCACGGAGGGGGTGAGGGTTTGTGTGTGTGTAAAAGTGTTTTGGGGGTGCAGATCTCATTCTCCCATCTTCCCTGAATCTGCTAAGGCCAATGCAGACAGCTATGGGAAATGATAGCAGGATATATACCCTGGGATGCACAGTTTTATGCCCTCTGCTAGATCCAAAGTCAGAGGGAACCAAGAAATCAGCTGCTCTCTGGGGCTGATGGAGGATGGTGAGGCTCTCAGGAGGGGCTGGTGGGAAGAAGCTCTCAGCTAATCCTGGAGCCATGAGTCAGTCACACCCCAGAGACTTCTGACACAAGTAAGTAGTTATACCTTGATTCCACCAGACCTTGTGTAAAGTGACGCTAGGGTTTCTGAGGGCTTGTAAATGAGCTACATCCAGTGTGGTACAGGCTGAGGGGAGGAATAGGCAGGGTAGCCACAGGCCCTGGGAAAGTGATGGAACAGCTCAGAGAAGCCAGAGGCAGGGCTGGGCTTGACATCTGCCGATCCCCAGTTGCCAGGGCTTCTCTGCCTCAGTCTCTTTAAGGGGATAAAGAGGAGGAAACGGAACTCTGTCAACAACCTGTTCCTCCCGAACACTCTGGGAACTGATTCAAGACTTAAGAATGCCCTCCTCACTTCATGGAACTAGCAGTCTAGTGGGAAAGACAAACAGAAGATGGCTCCCCAGGATCTCCACCTATGTTTTCAGAGCTGTAGCAGATCTGTGCCAAAGCCTGTTGTACGCATAGGCCCCTCGTTCCATAGGAGTCGACAGAGCCTTCTCAGAGGAAGGGCCGCTTAACTATGAAAGGAACTGTTAATGGCGGCTGCCCCTGTAAAGACCTAACGCAGGTGAGGGAAATGTTGTAAGAAACCCAGAGGACAGAGGGTTTAGGAACTGGATGTAAGGCGAAGAGATGGGCCAGGGCCCCCTCCAGGGGAACTAAGACACTTAAGCTCTATCTGGAAGACCTTGGGAGGTCTGCAAAGGATAGACAAGATGGGCTCAAGCTCTAGCGGCTTAAGATCCCTCTATGGCTGAGGGATGACTCACCTTGGCAAAGACTTACCATGTAAGCTCGAGTGTTGATCCCCAGGCCCACAGAGGCAGAGTGTGTGTGACGCTGGGCATGGTGGTATACGCTTGTCATCACAGTGTTAAGGAAATGGAAACAGGCAGCTTCCTGAAGTTTGCCGCTCAGCTAGTAGGGCCTAATTGGCAAATTCTTGGCCGGTGAGAAATGCTCTCTCTGGAAGCAAAGTAGATTGTTTACTGAGGAATGATGCTAAGGTTGTCCTCTGGTCTTCACACACCTGGGCACACATGTGTATACGCTTGCGCAAGATCCCTCTCATTACAACTAGAAAGGAGTCCGGAGGCAAGGAGACAGGTTAAGAGGCAATATTCTCCTAGCTGTTACTAAATTCCTTCCTAGGGGGGAAGTGTCTACCCTAAGGTCCCAGTGACAACAGAGACAGGGTTTTTGCCAAAGTTCCCTCTGGAGAATCAATGCCTTTACCGGGCTTCCTTGTAAAGCATAAGTAAGGGGATATTTACAGGGGTGTGGATGCTCTTTCCCCCAACAGGTCATGCTTAGAAAGTCTTTACCCAGCAGGGATGAGGGCTTCCCTGTCCCAGCTTCTATATTCTAGCCCCTCTGAGAGGCCACATGCAACTGAGGCAGAGTCTGGTAAAACAGGTTCTATGGACCATCTGGACATGCAGGTGAAGATCTCATGATCCTCCCCACCCCTCTATGAAGCGGTGTCAATAGTAAGCCCAGCTAGGAGGTTTTGCAAGAGGTGTACGTCTGAACTCCCCAAGATGGTGGTCGCTTAACCCAGAAGACAGTCACAACCCTTCAGAGGCACCTGGGGCTGGGTAGGGGGCGGAAACGGGAAATTATAAGGAGAAGCATCTGGTATCTGACTTGGATGTGCCACTTGCCTACACACAGATACCAGAGCACAAGTCTCCTTGAGCCAAGAGGCTGAAGTAGAGAGTCTGGTTTTCACTTTGGTCCTACACTGCATAGTTCCCTACCCCCTGCCCCCACCCCCACGGCTCTTCACTAGCTAGTGTTATAAGCACTAAGTCCAAGTTTGTGAATTCATTCCCCAAACACTCCCAGCGTGTGAGCAGCGGAGGGGAGGACGGAGCTCTGCAGACACCTGGCTCTTGCCCTCCAGGCTCTTCCAGTCAGCAGGGGAGATGGGCCATGTGTGCAAACAGCAGCAACACAAAGTCTGATGTGTCCAAGGCAGAACTTGATTGTTTTTGACCGAAGGCTGTTTGCAAGGGCAGTAAATGATTAAGGACCACATGAGTGGCACAGATGGTGGTTGCCTTCACAAGTTAGAAGGCAGGGAAAGCCCTCTTCACTGGGGGCCTTGGAGATGCAGAGGGGCAGGACTACTGAGAGACAGGAACCAGGGAACTGGGTTCAAAGTCCCAGCTGGGCCATAAGGTGAGTAAGGTGACAGTACCTCTTTGTATCTTTATTTTCTCATGTAATAATAATAATAAGGAAAGGGGACTGGGGAGATTATTTAGTGGGTAAACGACTACCGTGCAGACTGAGGACTTGAGTTTTAATTTCTGGAATCCAATTCCAAGCTTTTCCTAGGAACCAGTGTTCCTATGGCCAGAAGGGAGGAGAATCTGCGATGCTCATGGGCCAACTAGCCTGGCACATGGCGCAGCTAACAACAATAAAAGGACCCTCAGAAAGATAGAACTCAAACCACGCCTGTGGCTGTCCTGTGACCTCCTCATACACACCATGGCACATACAAACCTGTATTCACACACATCATAGACACATATTATGCATGTGGCCATTCATGTACATGCACATCTGCGCGTGTGTGCGCACACGCAAACACACACACACACTAATGAGACTACTGAGGATATGACTGGGCTTGTAAACCTTTGCCCTGATCCCTAGCCCTGCATAAGGTCTATAATCCCAGCAATTTGGAGTTAGAGGCAGAGGATTCAAAAAGTCAAGGTTATCTTCAACTACGTGTTGAGTGGAGGCTAACCAGAGCTACTTGAGACCTTATATTCATAAGGAGAGAGAGGAGAGAGAGAGAGAGTGAGAGAGAGAGCGCACACCAACCAGCCCTGTGGAGGCAGAAGGGAAATGGAATGATAAAGCGAATGGACTCTGTTCCTGTGAATGCCAGGGTATTCTGGTGTTCTTCCTTTGTAGGGACTGGGATGCACTCAGCCATGGTCATAGTATGTATCTTGCACTCAGTGTTTTGGAGACAGGAGACTCTGACAGTTCCAATCTTGGAATGGTTTACAGGACCGGGCATCTTTGGGCAGTGATGTTTATCTAGGTCACAGGATCTGTAAAATAGAGTAGACGCTCCTACCCGCCTGTTTACCCTTTGGCAAGGGTTTCCAGAGCCCTATGCAATTGCCATAGGAACTTCCCATTCTTAACCAGGTAGTTCTTAATCACTAACCTTCCTGGCTAGGGGAGAGCCCCCATGTTGCCCAGTTCTTTTGCCATCTGAAGCGCCTGCCCCCATGACTCTGCTCAGTGTGGGAGGGGACCCAAGTCCCAGCCCTCCCTCTGTGGTCCAGATAACACCAGGCCAATGGGGACCTGGCCTGGGGAAACGTCCCAGATAAACACCACCTGCCCCAGATAACCAGGGCCTATCAGCTTGGCATCTTGTTCTCCAAACCACAGGCGCTGGTGATAAAGGGATTGCAGAAGGGAGGGGGGCTGGGGAGGGTACTGCTGAAAGTTTCACAGGGTTTTGTTAATGTGGCTGTTGTTTGCAACAAATGTTTGGCCCTTTCAGGAACAAACAAGTCCTCTGGTAGTCAGGGCCTGCCAACTCGCCTTCCCCTCCCTCCCTCATTTGCATCTCGAATCAAAAGCCAGACAGCCATTTGTCCCCTTTGCTGCGGTTCTACAAGGAGGACAAGAAGGCATCAGAGATGAGATTAGGAAGTGACAGACAGGCAAACTCCACTTAAAGGATGTGTGTGTGTGTGTGTGTGTGTGTGTGTGTGTGTGTGTGTGTGAGAGAGAGAGAGAGAGAGAGAGAGTGTATGTGAGTTGGGGGGGGGGGAGTCTTACTCAGGAACACCTAATAGCAACCAGTGTTTACTGAGTACTTTCTATGTATTTGATCTAATGCTGCCTTTGCTTCCATTCTCCAGGTAAGGTAGCTGAGTCTGAAGATCACAAGTCACAACTAGAGTCTAGGCATAAAGGTTCTAAACCCTGCTCACCTTTGTCCCTAAACCTGTGCCCATATCTGGGTGTTCCTAGGGCCTGAAGACCAGCATCTGCCCTCCTGGATCCAAGGACCTTTGAACCACTCCTGGAAGCTGTCTTTTGGGTCAAGGTTAGGATGGCTGTTTTCCTGGCTTACCAGCTCCCAGTTCTTAGCATCCTTGGTGATCTAAAGCAGGCCCACCTTCCTACCTTTGAGCCATTGCTCAAATGCTGCTGTGTCAGTACAGGTTTATGCCACTATTCTGTATACGTACTGGTCTGCTACGCACCCATGTTCTCTAGTCTATCACCTCTGCCATGTCGGTCTCATAAGATAGACAGAGACAAAGAGGGCCAGTGTAGATGCCCAGAATCTAGCAGCCGGTGAGCGAGAACGTGAGCTAGAGAATGCTGGAGGAAAAAACTGGGGGTCAGTTTTTACTCGCCAAAAGACCTCACTGCTAACTAAAGCAGTCACAAGAATGAAACCCTGGGCCGCTTAGGTATTCTTATCACATTTACTGAGTGTGTGCATGTGTATAGAATGTGTGGGTAGGTCAGAAGACAACTTACAGGAGTCGATTCTTTCCTTCTGCCATGTGAGCCCCAGAGATTGAACTCAGAGAGTCAGATTTGGAGACAAGCATCCCTACCCACTGAGCCATCTCACCTATCCAAACCTAGGCCTCTTGGTTTGCAGTGTAGGATCCTTCCCAGGCTCCCAGAGTGGAGATAGATGCTCAGACGCATAGAGGTTATTGAGATGGACACAAAATGTACACATTTTCAAGTATACATTCACACAGACACTCCTGTGATACCACGTGGGATCACTCTGTCTACCTCCCCCAGACCATGTCAGGAAGCAGTCCCTGCCTGTCTGGAAGCTCCCCTCCCCTCTTTCCTCACCCAGGAGGTGGGGTGGGGTCCATCTATAGAACAGCACCAAGCCACGGGGCTCCACGCTGTGCTTAAAAAGGCCACTTAATTTTTCATTCTTAAATGCTGAGATGCTCTTGTCTCCAGCTTCGCCCAGACCCCTCCATGGAGATGGATGGGGGCACGGAACACAGTTATCAGAAAGATTAAGCCAGGACTTGTCATTTTTTTATATCACAGAGCAGTCAGCTCGACGAGTGATGTCCTCCACTCCGCCAGGATGAGTCCAGAACCTTTAGTGCCAGTAGTAAAAAAGACTATAAAAAACACCATTGGAGAAAGGGTAATGATGAAATTTAACTGCTCCCGATCACACACCTGGGGTCTGCTCACCACAGAACCAGGGGGTTCGGCCACATCATCCTTTACTGCTGTGTCCTTGTCTGTGCATCTAAGGTCCTTCCACTGAACCAGAACGTTGGGTCCACTGCAGAGAGCCAGGGCTGCCTGCCCTGCTCCGTCCCCACAGCAGGTGCTGAAGGAACAGGACTGACTCCACCCTTAGAGGCCAAAAAAGGAGCCTTGGGGCACAAACTTCCAGGGGTCATGCCTGGAGCTCAGGGCTGTACAGGAGCTACAGTCAGCACTGCTACTGAAAACAAGGTGGGACCAGCCTGTTTACTGCTGGCTGCGCTGTGATTTCCCTCCTTCAGTTTCCCTCCCTCCCTCCCTCCCTCCACTTTGTTTTTATGTGTTGGGTACTGTGCTAGGTACACGAGTACCACCTGTTCTTCTTACTGATCTTAGACATTTCCTCCTAGCTCACCCACTCTTGACACTGGAGCCCACCCCATAACACCTCTGCATCTCTCCTAATGTTCCGTTCTAGCCACAGCGACATCCTTCAAAACTGTTAGCTCTCCCCAGGTCCTGGGCTCTCTCATCACTGTGCTCCCCTGCCTGGGGCCCTTGGGTGGCTATCACCTTCCCATTGGCAGGTCAAAGGCACCTCCTCCAGGAAGCTCTCCCTGCCATCCTCTGGGCCTGCTTCCTTCACAAAGCTTCCTACATTTACCCTGATGTGTGTGCTTCACCTAAGGGCTCAGTACTGCTTATCAAATCCACTGGATGGAGAGCCCAAGTGGAGGACACACTTCTGGGCCTTGAGACTTAACTGTAAATCAGATGAACTCCCTGGTCTTCCAATATGTCATGTTCCAGTAGAGGTGGATGGACTAGGGTTGGCACCCTCATATCAAAGGCGTGTTTGAATTTAATTCTCCCCTGTTAGGTAGGTGACATTATCCTGATCATGCCACTAAGGATCCTTGGTGCAAAATAGAGCTTCCAGACCAGGTCTCATTGCTCAATGGTGTCTCCTCTCTACCCCACCTGTCTCTAGCTCACTGGCCTCTTGCTATGCCCAGTAAGACCATATGCTCTGTCCACTGATTAAGAACAGGCCTACCTTCCTATCTTTGAGCCGTTGCTCAAATGCTGTTGTCTCAGTACAGGTTCATGCCACTATTCTGCATACATACTGGTCTACTATGCACCTACACTCTCCATTTTATCACCTCTACCTTTACCAAAGCTGTTTCCCTGCAAGAGCACAGATTTTGCTTTTCCCACTCATTGCCTATCTACAGGGTCTGGAAGCAGGGCTCAGTTACAGGCTCTGTGAATACACATTAGAAACACAAGGCTGCACAGGGCTGGCTTTCTGGCTGTAAGAAACTGTTAACCATGCAAAGTCACTGTCTGTGGTGTGTGAGCGCTTCCATATGTACAGGATGCTGCTCCAGTCAACAGGGATGGACATGGCTTCCTGAGGGTGAGGTGTCTTCTGGCTGGAGTGTACATTAGAAAGAATGCCCCCAACAACACATGTCCCCTCCATACCTCAACACATGACCCTTTCTCAAGCCTGGCCCTGTCCATCAAACCATGTTCTGACTGTGGGTGAAGGATGACTCAATAGATCGTACAGAGCCAGACATACAGTGTTAGACCCTGGCCCAGCTATCTATCTCTACTCAATCAGAAAGTGACTCCAAGAGCTGGGGTAGAAGAAGAACAATATCAGCCTAGGAAGAGCCACAAGCCAAGTCCGTAGTGTCTGCAAGCTGTGTTTTCCAGGACCCAGCTAGCACTCCAAGCCTCACCCATGGACTCTGAGCTAGTGAGTCTCCCTTGACTTCTCCCCATAAAGTGAGAGTAGAGCTTTACAGATGGCTCTCAACCCTCTCAAGTATGAAGAGCCTTTGAAAATTTTTATTGCAGCATCCTGTACATATGGGAGTGTGCACATACCACAGTTAAAGGTTCCTACATCATCCTGATCAGGAGATGAACATCTCCAGTTCTCTGGAAGCTTCCTTGGGGCCCTTTCCAGTCCCCACCTCCTCTGAAGGTAAGGCTTATTTATTCAGATTCTTAATACTGTAGGCTTACATTTTTATTTTATTTTATTTTATTGAGACAGGGTCACTTGTTTGTTTGTTTGTTTGTTTGTTTGTTTGTTTTTTCGAGACAGGGTTTCTCTGTGTAGCCTTGGCTGTCCTGGAACTCACTTAGTAGACCAGGCTGGCCTCGAACTCAGAAATCCGCCGAGACAGGGTCACTTGTATCTCAAGCTGGCCTCAAATTCAATATAGAGTCAAGGATGACCTTGGACTTCTGGGATTTGGCTCAACACTGGGGATTGAACCTCACCAGAGCTTTGCCCATGTTAGGCAATCACTCTAACACTAGAGCTGTGTTTCCAGCCCAGTACTACAGATTCTACTTGGTTTTGTTGTTGTCTAGCTTGCTGGCTTTTGAAACTCAAGGAATCCTTTTAGCCTCTACAGAATGCTGTTCTGATTTTAGGATCGATGGCAGTCTTGATGAGTTGCTGGTATTTGTAGCTCTGTTTAGTCCCCTCCCACACAGAATCAGGTGGTCCCCATGGCTAGTGAAGTACAGGAGAAGCGACTGTATATCTTCTGAGGCAAGTGCACAAAGGACATGTAGCTTCTACCCTGATCTTGGGTCACCAGCTCTCTGGGTGTGAGCCTTAGTGTGACCCCCCACAAGAAGAGGAGATGTGTACAAAGAACAGTCCTCCCATCCATACTCACTCCCCATCCCAGCACACTGCCTCCCCTAAGACTCACCCTTTCTCTAAACACAGAGGTGCTCTCTGCCTATGTGCGGACTGCCCCAGATGGCCCCTCAGATGCCCTGCTCACCTCCCATCAGCATGTCAAATGGGGGAGTGCATCTTGGAAGCCCCAGTCAGCACACACCAGTGAAGTCCTGAGAGACCCTGAGTCAGAACCACCCATCCCAGCCATTCCTGCATTCTTAACCCATGGAAACCATGAGGGATAATAAATGTTTATTATTGTTTTAAGCTACTAACTTTTCGGATAATTTGTCACACAGTAATAGACAAGTAATACAGTATGCATTGATTGAGCAAATACTCAATGAGCCAAACCACCTAGGCATTGAGTAACCGTTAAAGGATTCATTAAAAAATTATATATATATATATGTGTGTGTGTGTGTGTGTGTACACATATACATATATATGTGATGTGTATATATGTGTACATATATATATATCACATATATTTATATTTATATATATGGAGAGAGATGTACGTATCTTTGTATATATGTATGCATACACATATGTATCCAAGCTGGCCTAAAGTCTGTGGTCCTCATGCCTCAACCTCTTAAGTGCTGGGATCGTAGGTGTGTAATGCCACCCATGGATACCTTCTTTAAAAAGCAAACAACTTTCAGTATCTTCTTACACTTGAAGAAGTACCTGGTTGCAGGTGAGGGTGAAGAGCTCACGATGAGTCACTTGAATGCTTCGGCTCTTTCCATATTCCAATTCTGGAACCAGAGGCTGTAACCTGTCTCTCAGTCACTGCTCCTCATCCCTAGACAAGGGAATTTAGTAATGAGGGAGTCTAGTTTTGAGTCTGACCAGACATTTGTTCAAATCCTGATTCTCTTCCAGATCTGCTCAGTTCCAGACAAACAACCGTCCTTCTCCCGATGCCAATTTCCTCCTCGAAGAAATAAGAGAACAGAGGCTGGGATCACAGGTTGTTGTGTGAGGAGGAAACTGTATGCAGCTCATAACTGGGACTCCAGACATACTCGAGAGACCAGACAGTGGATTATCACCCACAGGCTGGCTGGGCACTCTCGGGGTGTCAGGGGATACTGTCCTCCTCTCATGCAGGCCTCACTTGGCTCCCCCACATGTGCTGTGGCGCCTCCTAAGCTTCTCTGCACCCTAACAGCAGCTCTGGAGGGCCAGGTGAGCATATGGCCACATGAAGGCTCTTGGTGGGAGCCAGCCTGCTTCCTCTCCCTCGTTAGCGTCGCCCGGGGCTGCTCTCTCCTTAGCAAGGCCTGGATAACGAAGGCCACAGCCTATTAATTGCGGTGACAGTGATAAAGGAAGAGGGGGAGGCTGCTATTTGTCTTGCTCGTAACCTCTCGCATCATTCTAAGATGAATGAAAACTCATTTTCTGCTTTGATTCGGTCTAATTTCTCTGGCCCCCTGGGCCGCGTGGGGGGGCGGGGCGGGGAGGGACTCACAGCCTCCCGTTGAGAAGGAATTGGGGGAGGAGAGGACGGGGTTAGAGGTCACAGAAGGAGGAGACCTGCCCCACGATCGAACCAAGAACCTGTGGGGGAGCTGTTGGGACAAACAGCTATTAATGTGAAAGATACAGGGCTCATGCAGGAGCTGACTGGATTATGAACTAAGGAAAGACTCTCCACCCATTTCACAGATGTGACAATGGAGGTAGAGAGTTGCCCAAGATCACAGAACCAGTGAGGCCAAAGCCTAGCTTCAGCATGGAGGAGAATTGGTCCTGGATTGTCACTGGCTTTTTATCTGTCACCTAAAATGTTGCCTCTTACCCAGATGAGTGGATAAGAGGCAATGAAGTTCCACAGAGAAATGACTGTTGAAGAAGGACACTCCAACTACTGCTCATCCATTCCCCTCCAAGGAATGGGAAAGGGAGATGGGCTAGAGGCTGGGGGATGAAAATGGGCTCTTCTTTCCATCACACCTCATACTGACCGGAGCGGACCTTGTTAGCCTGACCCATTTGTAAGATGGAACCTTAGGCCTCTGCCTTGCTGGCCATGTGGTGGATGGGTGTGGGGTGAGACTGGAGAAGGGCTCTACCTGTGGCAAGTCCCCTGTGTGTAGAAACAGCAAGGGAAGGGGCCAAGCCTGCAGCCCTAGCAATCTGAGCTTCTTGGTCCAAGATTCATCTTTGTCCCTGGAAACTGATATCCAGAGGTCCCATGAGGCCCAGGAAATCAAAAGGGCCTGGGTTTTGTGACCTTTCTGTTAAAGTGACCCCAGAACAGCTCTATGGGACAGGACGAGTTGTCCCAGAGACAGGAAGAGCATAGACTGCATCAGACAGGCTTCACACAGCATCCTTCGGGACTTCCTGGCACAAGTGAGGAGGTGTTGACATTGGGAAGAGTCTGAATGGTGCTCTGAATAAAAACCGTGCACTCTGAAGCCAGACAGTGTGCTGTATGCTGCCGCTCTGCCCTTGGCTATGTGACCTTGAGCCAGTAGCTTTGCCTCTCTGGGCCTCACTTGTGTTTAAAGTGGGATGGCAATCGTTTCTCCTTCCTCATGTAAAGCACAGAGACTGTGCCCTAAGTGGGTTGTGATCTGAGAGGCCAGGCACCAGGCTGAGAAGGGCTGCTCTAGGGTCAGGATGTCTGTGAGAAGTGAGACAGCTGACTCAAGCGTGTCCCCCATTCCCCTCCCTACAAAGTTCTCCCATCTGCCCCATCTGAATTGCAAATGGCCTTTCCTTTCACTACAGCCCCAGCAGGAGACAGCTGAGGCCAGAGAGGCGGCCCTGCCCCAATAGGGTGCCCATGGCCTTGCTCTGTCTCCAAAGGTCTGCAGGAGGAGCCCTCAGACCAAGACCGCAGTCCTGAATCATGGGGAAGCAGAAGGAAATCCACTCAGAGCCATTCTACCTGGCATCCCTGGCCTTCCCACCCTGGTTCTACCATCCCTTTCCGCTCCTGGCCACAGGGCCCCTTTACCACAGGCCCAGTCTGAGTCTTAGACTCACATAAGAAAGGGGAGTAACCCTTGGTCCCATGCTCAGAATCCTTACATGTGCCAGGCCCTGGGTGTTGTGCCACAGACCTCACCTCAATTGTACTTTCCATAGTCCTATCAGGTGCCTCTGTTCACAAGTACCCACTGTTGACAGTCCCATTCCACAGCCAGAGCTTCAGAGGTCCAGAGATCCCAAGTGGCAAAGCCTCATCTTGCTTTCTCCAGATCTCAACACTGAAGCATCACTGTCTTTTATGCAACAGCAGACCCTGCACACCATCCAGTGGGAAAATGGAGTAGAGGGGCATGAACAATGTGGGAGGCATAGAAGGAGCTGAGGTGATGTGTATAAAGCACCTACTATGTGCTACCTAAAGATTAAAAACAGATGATAAAAAAATGGCATCCTAGAAACTGATACTGTGGACACCCTGGCATCAGGCCAGGTGTCCTCAGCTGACTCTCTGGTCCTCTCAGAAGCCCGGCAGGGTAGTTATTGTTATTGCCACTCCACAGAGGCTCTACTGAAGCTAGGGCACCTGAGTGTCTAAAGCCACACAGACTTCAAGCACCCACGTGAGAACCTGGGCTGCTCCTGTCTTCCCTTGAATAGCAACATAAGAGCAAGGACTCTCTCCAGCATTTATTGGCTACTTTTCCATGGCTGGTCTGGGAAGTGCTTAAATGACAAGGTGACCCAGCTGTCAGCATCATTTCCATCCTACCAATAGGGAAAGAGAAGCTTGGAGGTCAAGTAAACCAAGAAATGGGCCCTCACCAGGAGTTAGGATCTGTTTTGTATTTCCAACAAGTGTATCTCCCTGAGAAACAGCCTAAAGTCTTCAGGGATCATAGGCCTTTCAGAGTCTCCATTCTGTGACCTTCCCAGATGTATCTCTCAACACTGTCCCCACCGATTGGAAGATAATCTGTCTAACAAATTTCATCAATTCCCAACTCAGATATTCTTCATACATATGTGTGTTCATACTTGTGTCTCTTTAGGAAACTCCCATTCACCCATTTTTAGATACAATTTCATTGAATCCTTCCTTGACATACCGTAGAAGAGGAATCTATGTCCACAAGACACCCTAACTATTGCACATTTCATAGTCCACCATAAGTCCTTGCTCCTGTCTACAATTCTCTGGCCAGACCATGGACTCCTCTAGGCATGGACTTGTTTGTGCTCACCAATTTTATGTCATCAATGGCTTCCAAGATCCCAACATCATAGAAGGTTCTCTGCAAACAGTGTAGGGCATCCAGTTGATGTCTCATCTCAATAATACTTAGCCTCAATTGTAAATCCCCCACAAAGATGAAGCTGAGAAACCTGTTTTCTGTACTCGCAGAGAAAATGACACAAGCCCAGGGACCTCCTGTGACCTCTCTGATCCAAAGTTCCTAAAAATGCCTCTCAGGGCCTGAGCCTGATGACGCCTTAGGTTTTGTTCCTAAGACAGGAGAAAACTGAAAAGAAATGGCAAGTCTAGACATAAACTGATTCAGTTACCTACCTGCTTCAAGGTTCATTGGAAACAGAAAGCCTAGCCTCTGTCCCTTCCAAGATAACCTAGGGCCATCTCCAGGGTTAGAAGGGTTCAAACCCTGGTCCTAGCTGAGCATGGTAGTACATGCCTGTAATTCCAGCATTTGGCAGGGGCGGGGGAGGCAGAGCCAGAAGATCAAAGGCTCAAGGGCAGTCTGGGATACATGAGACCTAGTCCCCCCACCCCCCCCAAAAAAAACCCCAAACTAGAAACTAGGGAAATGGCTCAATCAGTAAGTACTTTGCTTTCCTAACATGAGGACGTGAGTTGGAGTCCAAGCACCCATATAAAAGCATATAATTCCATATAATCTGGGCAGGCAGAAACAGGAGGATACCAGAGGCTTGCCTACATATGAGCCTGTCTTGCCCAATCATTAGCTCCAGGTTCATTGAGAGAACATGTCTCAAAACCCAAGGTGAAGAAGACACTGATGTCAACCTCTTATCCCCACTGGCATGTACATGCCTGTAACACACACGTGTGTGTGTATAACTATATATATAACTACACATATAACTATATATATAAAACTATATATATAAAACTATATATATATAACTGTATAACTATATATACATATATAATATATATATATATATATATATATATATATATATATATATATATATAATTTAAGTTAAAAAAAAAAACACCAAACCCAAACTAAATCCTGGTTCTACCACTCCCCATGGGACTTGCTGAAGTCCTCTGGGTAAAGTGCGAAAACATCACTTAGCCCAAAGGATTGTTGTGAAAGCTTCAAATATTCTTTACTGGGTCTCTATTTATGGCTCTCTCTGGTCCTAGGGATCAAGCCAGAGCCTCACAAATGCTAGGCAAATGCTCTCCTCTGAATACATCTACAGCCCAGGATTGACATGTTCTAGCATGAAAGCAGGGCTCTTGGCAAGGGCCTGGCTCTTTTTCTTCCTCATCCCTTGGCTATCTTAGTGGGGCCCCCTGCATCCCTGAGAATCTTAACTACTTTTGCAACGAGTTCATACTGGAAATGTGTGTGTGTGTGTCTGTCTGTCTGTTTGTCTGTGTGTCTTTGTGTGTGTATGTATGTATTTTGTCACCAGGTTTTGGACACAAACATAGCAGAACCACTTGGGGTTTTGAGTAGAGGGTCTAGGATCTGAAGACTTAGGAGAGGGGCTGCAAGGGGGAAAAACTGAAGAGAGGAAACCAGTCTAAAGCAGGGAGAAAAAACTCACAGCCAGAGACCAAGCCACGAAGGGACATAAGAGAGACCGAAAACACCAAGACAGGGAAGGAGCTGGAGAGCAGCACAGAAAGAAGTCCCAGCCACAGGAAGCAGCAGGGGCGCAAGGAGCCCTGGGCAAGCCCAGGAAGGGCAGAGACTGCAGGGACCAAAGCCCCACCCAGCCCTCAGCTGGGCCTGACTTCAGTCCAACCTCAGAGCTCTGCTGCTGACAGAGAAAAGCCCCTTCTCCCACAGCCGGGTGAATTTGATATTCAATCAATGAAGATTAACTCGCCCAAGGTAAGGGGGCTTTCACATCCGTAAGGAAGTCAAATACGATTATGCAGATGAGAAAATTATCCTAAGATGAGGAGCTCTGCTATATGATAATTATGAGAGAGAGTGGACTCCCACACTGATTATCATATCTCTAAGACCAGACTGATGATGGGGGAGGCGGGGATGAGCAGAGGTGACAGGAATCCCACCCACAGAAGCTGGCCAGGGACATCTGGTCCCTGATGTCCTTGTGTAGAAGAGAGGACACTTCCCCTCAGACAGTGAGGACCTAGTGAGAGCCCTGACCCCGATGCACCTGTGGTCACTGCCTGGACCGGCTGTCTCATCTCACCCTAGAGTGGTTCAGAACCCAGCTCCTTAGACCTAGGCATCTAAGTGAGGCAGAGGCTGCTGGACGGGGACCTCCAAGTGGAGGCTGGAGTCTGCTTGGAGGTCCCCTGAGAGGTTCTCAGCCGTCAGGAATCTTAGAGTTCCCAAAGAGTATTAAAACTTACCTGAGCCTGGACATACCCCAGACCGACAAAGTCAGGATCTCTACAGAAGGACCTGGATACTGTTTGTTTGTTTGTTTGTAGCTCATTCTAGCTGGGCATAATGGCTTACATCTGTAATTCCAGCACTTGTGGAAGTTAAGGCAGGAGGATCCTGAATTAAAGGCCAGGCTTGGCTATATAATTAGACCTTATCTTTGAAAGAGGCTTCTAGCCTTGGCTATATAGTGGGTTCCAGGCCAGCCAGGACTATGAAAAAAACAGTCTTGTTTTGTTTTGTTT
The DNA here is from genome assembly GCF_978045245.1 of Mus caroli. Taxonomy (NCBI): domain Eukaryota; kingdom Metazoa; phylum Chordata; class Mammalia; order Rodentia; family Muridae; genus Mus; species Mus caroli. The sequence goes on from NW_028227268.1 coordinate 37,922,315, forward strand.
TTAAAAGCATACACATAAGAAGATAATTCTAGGATACAAGCAGTGTTGGAAACTCTGTCCCGGAGCAATACATAGTATTCTAAGTGCATGCCTCTATTACAAGCCCTCAGAGACCCACAGGTCTGAAGCCTCAAAAAGCCACTGGAAGAGGTCAGAGAAGAGCAGAGAGTGGAGAGGGAGTAACCCAAAGTGGGGCCAGCTCGTGAGTACTGCATGTACTGTGCTGCCTGCATGCCTATCCTTCAGTGGAGAGACCATCTTCATTTGACAGAAGAGGCAAGTAGGCTCAGAGGCAAAGTGATTTGCCCAATGCTGCAGTCAAGATTTAAGCCCAGCACAGGAGGTCCCCAGGCCCAAGTTCTCTTCACTTTTAGCCATAACCTCTTGCCCCTGGGGAGAGGGCCTGAGGGTTCTACACCCAAGAAAATGACAGGCTAACTTGGGGCTCTCCAGTCTGCCTGATTTGGGGTTTCACTTTGTCTGCTGTGCCTCTGTACCACCTCAGGGTGTTAGAGAGAAGAGAGCAAAGGCTTAGAAGTCAAAAGACTCAGTGCAGTTCCTGTCTGCTCTTGAACAAGTCATTGCCCTCTTTGGCCAACAGGGACAAGGAGACCAAGTTCTGCCAACAGATTGAGACACGGTCAGCGTCTGAAACATGCTGTAGAGTTCAGACATGCCTGTTTCTCTCCTTTGAGGGCCAGGAGTTGGCTGAACACAGTGAAGACTAAAGCCCTGGGCTGGGAAGGGTGACTTAGTCAGTGAAATACTTGTTATGGAAACTTGAGAAGCTGTAATTCCCAGTGCCAGTGTTAAAGACAGGAGAGGGGCTGGAGAGATGGCTCAGTGGTTAAGAACACTGACTGCTCTTCCGGAGGTCCCGAATTCAAGTCCCAGCATCCACATGGTGGCTCACAACCATACGTAATGAGATCTGATGCTCTCTTCTGGTGAGTCTGAAGACAGCTAATGTACTTACATATAATAAATAAATAAATCTTTAAAGACAGGAGAGGCTGTGCACATCTGTAACCTCAATGTTGGGGAGGCCGAGTCAGGCAGATCCCTGGGCTGTGGCCAGCCTAGTGTAATAGACGACCTCCACTTTCAATGAGAGATCGTGTCTCAAAACCACCAATGGCTCCTGAGGAACAACACATGAGGTTGACCTCTGACCTCCTCATGTCCATGTGCACACTCTAAATAGAATAATAAAAGAATCTTTGAAAAATAGGAGCAAGCCCTCCCTACCTCCCTTCCCTGTCTATGAACACACAATTGTTGTGAACCTCAACCTCACCACCCATACCCTTTATCTGCCAGTCACTTTAACAACCAAAAACCTGGAGTCAGTGTGGCTGGGCACCCCAGGCGAGGGGTCCCTATACCTTACTCTATTAGTAGTCCTACTTCAATATCACTTCTTAGGAGCTCCCTTGCATAGTCAATTGAGGATAAGAATGGGAAGACACAGAAAACAAGGACAAGGGTCCACACTGGTAGAAGGGGGACGCCTACTTAGATGCTTCAGAGTCTCTGTGAATGTCCACCCTGTGTCTGCAACTCTGACTTCTCTCTGCATCTCTGTGTGTGATGCTCTGTATATGTGTGGATACTGCATGTGGTCATAAGCATAACGCTGTGTCTTTGTACCTGTTGTAAAGTTGTGCGTGCATACCTGCGTGATGCACAGTATATGGGTCAGCCAGGGTACCATCTGTGTTCATGAATGTGTAGAGAAGTGTGTGTTAGTGTAGAAGGATGTATAGATGGGGATGGAGCCATGCATCATTGTGCTTGAGTGTATCTGTGTTTAGATAGGCATGTAAGTGTCTGTACACACCACTGTGTGTATGTATGTATGTAACATGCCAGTGGGTTGTGTGTGAGACTGTGTATGTGTTCCAGTATAATGTGTGTGGAAGATAAGTGCCCTACGTGAAACTGGTTGAGAATGTTTTAACATGTGGAGTGTATTTGTGTGTGTGTTTGTGTTTGTGTGTGTGTGTGTGTGTATTTGTGTGTATATGTGTGTGTTGGGTTATCAATATGAGGAGAGGGTGATATATGACTCTGTGGACCTGGATGAGTGTCTTTCATGGATAAGGACCCTGTGTTTCTTAAGACCAAGCAGAGGGAACAAACCTCCAAGAGAGCACCTATCAGCATCTGTTAGGTAGGGCATGTGCCTGTGTGTGGTGTGCCAGGTATATGGGGTGTACCATTGTGTGTGTGTGTGTGTGTGTGTGTGTCCCCGTGCGAGTGCATCTGTAGATCTGCGTGTCTGCGAGAGGCGGCACCTCTCTAGCTCGGCTGGGCCCTGGCACTGTAAATCCATCAACTCCACATGATTTTGTCAGTGCTGACAGCTAACTTCAACATGACGACAAATCTGGCCCCAGAGGATATTAAGCAAAGACACATGAGCCTATAATTTTCTGCTTCCACGTGTGAGATGCTATAATAATCAAAAGAAAATGAGTTTCTAACTACCCCAGCTCTTTGTGCTGCTGCCTTCATGCCGGCTGCGCTAATTGAATCACCCAGCACCACTGTATCAATGGTAACTTGGGTATTGGGGGGTAATCAGGCGTGCGGGGGGGACCAGCTTGGAGAGGTGCAAGGGCTTTTGTGAAGGTCCCATCTGCCTCCTGCACCAAAGCTGCGGGGGCCACCGCCTGGCCTGCCGTTGACTGGACAAGAGAGTGACTGAACGGCAGGGGAGGGCCTGAAAGGGGACACTGGGGAAGAAGCACCTGGGTCCAGATGCTGCAGTCTCCCGGCTCCTGGCTCCTACACACTGTGTGGAATCTGGACTTTGGAGATCGGCCTACCTGGATTCATTCCTGGTCCATAGCCTTTATGCCATCAGCCTCTGGGATATGTACAAAATTGCACAGCCCTTCACCTCGTGGGGCATGGAGGATCAGTGGCACACAGCAATTAAGCTACCCACACCCAGGTTGTGCTCCAGAGGGCAGACATGTGGAAGCTAGGATGATTTTCTTTCTCCATTGTTGGCATCTTGTTTCATTCGCTGGTCTCTATAGTTTGTGACAGGGCCGGTTATCCCTTTTTTCTTTCTGAAGAAACTGAGGCTCTGAGGGATTAAGGGATTTGGCCACTTGAGAGACCCGGCTGTCTATATATTCACTAATGTAGGGGGTGTTCAGAAAGGAGGAAAATGCCCCCGGTGACTTCTAGGGGTTCTTCCAACAGTTCTGTGGCTCAATAAATATTAGTCATTCACCCTGCATGCCGCTTACAACAGAGCAGCCGGTAAACAGCTGTGCTGCTTTCACAATAAGTTTATGAGGATTAGGTGCAATTATTTCACAAGTGAAGAACCTGAAGCCCAAGGAGGTTAGGTAACTCACCCAAAATCATAACAATAGTAAGTTGACTTCACACACTTCCCTCGCATTTTAAATCCACGTTTATCTATTTTATCCATTCTTCTTAGAGATTCAGTGATTCTATCCTGTCTCTCTTTGCCTCTGAAAAAAATCTTCTAAACTAAGCCCCTCATTTGTCTCTAGGAGAAACCTCTCTCTGCCTGGATCTCTGCCCTCTGAAATGAGCTTCCAGAGTAGGATGGGAATTCCTCCATTGCCAGCCCTACTGTGTGTGTATGCTTGGTGGGCAGCCAGCCAAAACAGTGAGAGGCCCTGTCTCACCAAACAAAGTGGACAATGGTAGAGAAAGACACTGACATCCTCATCTGGACTTCTATGGATGCTCACACCCATGTGTGCATACAACATGCACACACACATGCACATGGGCGCGCGCGCACACGCACGCGCACATACACCCACACACACCATCTCCATGTCACTCTCTAGCTCAGGCCTCTGTCCAAACAGCAAGTCTTCATGGAGTAGCTGTTGTATGCCTGGAGCCGAGTGGTGAGCTAGAGGGTTCAAATAAGAAATTACTGGTAATCTCCCACCTCTGTATAGCAAATTTTGGAGCAGGACAAAAGGCGTACATACATAGGCTTTGGAGTCAGGAAGATCTGGTCTCTGATCTTGACACTGTCGCTGACCAGCTGGGTACCCTTGAACTTATTTCTCAACTGCTCTGTGATGTTCAGTCTTCAACCCTGTGAAATGGGGTCACCTTTCCCTTAGGAAGAGGGAAAAAAGCCAAGAGTATCTGTTCACACCACTCCCTGTCACGGTGTACTAGAGATCCTGGTCAATTCAATAAGATAGGAAAAAGAAATCAAAGGTGTACATACCAAGAAAGAATTAAAGAATTGGTATAGTCAGCATGATCCTCTTCATAAAAATAAAAAATAAAATAAAATCAGCCCAAAACAAAAAAAATTTTTTTAAGATTCCAGGGCTATTAAATTTAGCAAGATTGCAGGGCTGGATATCAATACACCAAAATTTTTGTATTAATTTCTACATGCTGACAATAAACAATTAGAAATTTAAATAGGAATAGGGGCATTGATCCCATTTTACAAGCTCACTGGAAGGAGTAAAAAGAAGTTTCAGGCTGGCATACTTGCTCTGCTTTCCAGAGAGAGAAAAGAAGGAAAGAGGCCAGGAGAGGCCCTCCTTTCCTTCCCCTCCCACCTTGCGGCCACAGAAAAGGAGCCGTTCTGACATGCACTCTATATTTGTCCTGGTTACAGATCTTAAGAATTTTCTACGAATTTTGGGGATCCAGAGGTAGGAAAGTAGATCATCAAATCTGGAGCACCTTGGAAAATGTGTTGGCAAGAGCTCATGAATGCTGTGCACCTTGTAAACTGCCCAGGGGTGGAGCTGAGCCATGGCTGGTCTGAGCGTCCCCTCTGCTCGCCCTTCTCTTCACGTTGCTCTGCACTCCTGCAGACCTCAATCTAGCCACAACCTAGATCACACCACCAGAAACCAAAACAGTTTTCAAGAGCACTAACTGATTGGTTTTGAGCTTTTCCTTGGCTGAAGCTTCAACTCCGTATTTGTCTATGATCACCTGATGGCGTGGGTATAGGCACATGCAGGGAGAAAGGCCTTCAACCTTCCCACCTTCCTGTTCCAGGTCCTGTCTCCTCAGCAGCCGTTAGTTTGCTCACAGCCTTGTAGGAGGGCGAAACAGACGCAGAGGCTACATACATCATACCACAGTGACACTCCTTGAAGGTGCACAGATGTAGTTGGGGAATGGGTGGTGACAATGAGTCAGGGCTTGAAACTCCTGGAGGCGGGCATGGGGGAAGGACTCACCCTTGGTCTGTGGTACACTATGTCCATTATCTGTCTTACCAACCCCCACTCCCAAAGTCTTGAGAGTTGGCTGTTCTGTGGTTTTGTCATTTTGCTGAGTTGCAAACAAACAGGCCCAAGAGGAAAATGAAATTGGCAAGCTTTCTCAAAGGGTATCCCTCCCTCAGGGCCCCTCCCATTCTCGGGGAATCCTTTCTCAGTTTTCCTCAATAAATCTACTTTCTCCTTGTCTGCATCTCCTTATTCTTCTTTGGTGTGAGATGATAAATCAGAAGCCATTGACTCAGGGTGGCTTCATTGGCCATTGATCACCCAGGACTCCGAGTTAGGCTCAGAGAGCATCAGAAAAAGCTCTGTCACATTTAGATCTGAGGGAGACCAACCAAAAGCCTAAGCATGAGTCTCCTGTAACTCTGCCTGTCTCTCACATTCCCTGCAGCTCTCCCAAGCCAGCCACCACACAGCTACTTGTGGTTCTCCATTGCTGCCTTTCTTAGACCCCAACTCAAAAGGCTTTTCTCTCTTGCTCTTCTCCATCTCCTTCATCTTAGCAGCTTCTGGGATTTTAAGCTTGCTTCCCCCGTTGGTTTTCTTTCAACCTCTCATAAAATAGTCTCCTAGAGAGTAGCTAGCAAAGGCAGGATGTGAACACTTGCCTACCTGCTTTCAAAGCCCTTACTGAGGACAGAGGGCTGGAAGGGGAGAGAGCTTCAAATGGGAGATGGGTGGAATAGAAGAATCTGATTTGTGGGACATCTGAGTAAGTAGAACCAGGTACAGACTTATGATGGTACACGTTTTGGAAAAGGCAGAGCACACTGTGTGCATTTGGTGATTTCTGCATGAAAGACCTGTCTGGGAAAATGTGGAGATGTGAATGACGTTTTGGGTTGGTAAAGACATTTCACACTCCCTTTTCCGCTTCTGGAGACTTCAATCATGGAAGCATGCTGCTCATTCATAAACTAACCAAGCTGTTCTAGAAAGAAAACACACAAACCTCACACCATAACATTAAAACTCAGAATCAGTTCCCAGCCATGACCACACACTTGAAGTGATTCTCAGGGCCCTAGGCTGTGGTCTCTGTCTTAAGGCTGGGATCTGTGGGAGATGGTCATATGGGGAAGTAGGCCTAAGATAGCTTAAGCCCCCTGAACCCATGGTGAGGGGCTGTTAGACAGAAGAGAGTGGCTTCAGGAGAGATGTCTGAGATGGGACGGGACATTTGGGCAGTTGGGGCCGATTTGTCACCATTTTCACGGACAGACTTGAGAATTAAGTGGCATGAAATTGAGCACAGACCAGGTCTCTCCCCCCCACCCCACCCCCCAGAGACGGGCCGCCCTGCCCAGAAGGGGAGAATGGAAAAGGGCAGGAGTGGGAGGGGTGGCCAGCCATGCTCAGCTGCTCCTGAGTACAGATGGAGGAGAATAGAAGGGGGCTGGGCTCAGCTCCTCCTCCCGAACCTCTGCCCTCTGTTCTCAAACAAGCAGAGGCTCCGTCAGTCAGAGCCAGGACTGGCTCCCTCAAGCCCAAGTGCCGTTAGAAGTCAAGGTTGAGGGTAGTGGCCAGACCCAAACCTCATTCAGGGAATCCCTTAGACCTTTATTCTTATCTCTGAATATCTGCTGCCACTTTGGCTGGGTACCCAGGAATAGGGAGAAAATAGGCTGAGGGTCTGGCTCTGCTGGGTATAGGGTTGGGGAAGGGGTGGGGACGGAAGCTTTCATGCCGGAAAGAGAGGAGTTAAAGTATGTATGGGGAAGAGTTGGAGCCTGGGGTTCCAGTTTGGGTTCCAGTCTGGCCTTACCCTCTTTTGAACCTCCATCTGCTCATCTGTCATAATAATGATGACAGCCACCTGCTGGGGCTGTTCTAAGCTCCCTGAGTACTTTGCAGCAATCTGAATGATGGGATGATACCCTTCCAGAGAGTGCTGTTATCAGTGGCATCCCATTTTGCAGATGAGGGAGCAAACCAAGAAGCCAGTGAGTGACCAGGTGAGACTCGCTGTTTCACATTCTGTTGCCCTGGGGAGCAGAGAGGAGCCACTGAGATACAGACATGTAAACTTCTCACATAGTACATGTGTGACCCATGCCACCCGCTGTCAGCGCCGCTCCACTTGTTCTTTAGGGAGGGCACGGAAGGCTCAAATGCAAAAAGGTATGAACTTAAAAGACTAGTGCATGCTCCCACAGAATTGCCAGAGATAGAAAACAAGCCCAGAAAGAAAAGGGGCGTGTCCAAGGCCAATCACAAGTTTTTGTACAAAGACACTTATGTGGGGCCAGGATTCAGTGCTCTCCAGGATCCTAAAGATACCCCCTCCAGCTTTGGGGAGAGCATTTTACTTTACTCTTCCATAAAGAAATGTACCCCTCCCCCAGCAGAAATGAGACTGAGCCCCAGGCTGGGTGGAGATGACAGGAGAAGGCAGCCTCAATCTGCCATCCTGGCCACCTCCTCCTGGGCAGAGCTTTGCCCTACAATTAGGAAGGATGTGTCTGCCTCAGCGCCAGGCCTAACCAGCCTATGAAAGCCACGAAGAACCCCGCAGGTGGCCACGGGGAGGACAGGCCCCATGGTACTTAATAGGGCCTAATCTCTGCCGGTGTTGTCGGAAATGAAAATGAAAAACAGCCACGATTTTGTGGTTTAAAAATTAGCATGTGTGGCTACATCGTAAGCCCCTGGCCTGCATTACCATACAGATTTATCCCTGGCCCAGCACGCAGCCAAAATATGTAATTACACACAGGCTCAGGGTGGAAAAGTTGCCCTTCTGTTTGCTATCTATATAATATGGGATTTTTAAAAGAAAGAGCTAGAACTGGGCCTTGGTGAGGGATCCACTTCACTTGGGATGCTGCTGGTGGACTAAGGGGTGGGTGTCTCAGCCTCATCTGCAGCAAGTGATGGCGCAATGCACGCACTTTCTGACTTAAGAGCTGTCTCCTGAGCTGGGGGACCGAGAATCAGGGACAGAAAGCCTTGTCATTGAATATTGTGTTCTCGTATGTAGTCGCACATCACTTAAGATAATACATATCCTCAGAAATCTGCTCTTTGGCAACTTCGTTGGCATGTGAATATTATAAACTATCCTTACTCGAACCAAGTTTGATACATCACTAGATGGTGACATCATGTGGGACCATCCCACAATATGTATTACTTATTGTATATGTTATTGTATGTGGGAGCTGTTGTTGACTGAAACATTGTTGTTATGCTGTGTGCAGCTGTATGCTGTGTGCAGCTGTATGCTGTCCTTAATTTAATTAATTCATTAATTAAAAAGTTTTTATTATTTTATTTTATGTGCATGCATGTTTTGTCTGCATAATATGTACACTATACTCATGCCTGGTACCTATGGAGGCCATAAGAGGCTGTCAACTCCCCTGGAACTGGAGTTAAATGTGGTTGCAAACTACCCTGTGGGTGCTGGGCATCAAACCCAAGTCCTCTGGAAGAGCAGCCCATGCTCTTAATCACTGAGCTATGTCTCCAGCCCTTCTTATACTGTCTTTTAATAAGCCTTCCCTGTAGCCGGGCGTGGTGGCGCACGCCTTTAATCCCAGCACTCGGGAGGCAGAGGCAGGCGGATTTCTGAGTTCGAGGCCAGCCTGGTCTACAAAGTGAGTGCCAGGACAGCCAGGGCTACACAGAGAAACCCTGTCTTGAAAAACCAAAAAAACAAAACAAAAAAAAAAGCCTTCCCTGTAATATCGGGACAATCTAAAAATGTGAAATCTGAGAAGTAGGTGTCTTATCCCACTTGAAACTGACCTTTGTAACTGGTAGCAAGGAAACTGACCTTTGTAACTGGTAGAGCTATGAACTCAAACTTAGGACTCAAAAATATTTCAATATTACAAATACTTGTTTAATATGGCCCCAACCTCAGTAGGCCATCCCCATCCAACTTAGAGATCTCATTTAAAGTCATTATGAGAGCAAAATGGATAATGGACAGAGAGACTGTATAATAATATTTAAATATGAAAACTGAAAGAAAATCCATAGCCAGGTTTGGTGGCACATGGCTCTAATCCTAGTACTAAAGAGGCTGAGGCAAGAGAATCGTCAACAGTTCAAGGCCAGCCTGGGCTATGTAACAAGGTCCTGAATCAAAGGAAGAAAGGAAGGGAGGGAAGGAGGGAGGGAAGGAGAGAGGGAGGAAGGAAGGAAGGAAGGAAGGAAGGAAGGAAGGAAGGAAGGAAGGAAGGAAGGAAGGAAGGGGAAAGGGCGGGAGGGAGGGAAGCAAGAAATGCTCATGTGGGAGTTAATGATAGAGAGACAGACAAAATGATGTTGCCAGGTGTGGTGGCACGGGCTTTTAATCCCGGGACTCAGAAGCAGGCAGATTCCTGAGTCTGAGACCAGCTTGGTCTATGTAGCTAATCAGAGCTATACAATGAGACTCTGACTCAAAGGGAAGAACAGGGGAGGAAGAAGAAAGAGAGAGAGAGAGAGAGAGAGAGAGAGAGAGAGAGAGAGAGAGAGAGGAAGAAAGAAAGAAAGAAAGAAAGAAAGAAAGAAAGAAAGAAAGAAAGAAAGAAAGAAAGAAAGAACAAGAGATGCCACCTAACAGCACAGAAATTGATACATGGGACACAGAGTAGATATAACAAATAAAGGCTCAGTGGAATGAGTGGCTTAAAGCCCTAAAATAAAAACCAGTGTCTTCATTCAGGGCTGAGTGGTAGATCATGTCCAGATTACTGAGAGAGATGAACAAATCAATGTCCCAATTCAGAATCAATGTCCCAATCCAGAGGTGGACAGAAAAGGAAGTGAACATCCCCCATATAGGAATCAATACCTCAATGAAGATCTGCTTGAGGCCATCAACATCCCACTTGGGGATCAATGTCCCAATACAGAGTGGGTTGAGAGGAATCAATGTCTCGCCATAAGAATGTGTAAGAATACCGGCATCCCAGTGTAGAGATCAATGCCCCAATTCAGAGTTGGTTAAGGGAAATTGATGTCCCAGTGTGATGATCAATGCCCCAATATCAGGATCAATGATGATCAATGGTATATAAGGATGAATGCAAAGAGCCAGTGTCCCAATGTGAAGTACGATCGCCCATGTCCTGCCATAGCATGGATGAGTGTTCTTGGCCTACAGTAGACCCTAACTTACCAATATAACAAACAATAGGACCCACTAGCCTACCTTCAGGGAATTTCTTCCCACTATTGTTCTAGAGGCATTGTTCCCAAACTTCCTGGCCTTTTCAGGTCCCTGGCTGAGTCCTCCACTACAGCGTATTTGGATGGAGCCAGTATCCTCTATCTGGTCATTTATAGTAGGTCTTTATGGAGGACTCCTGTTTTGTGGCCTGATCCAAGAATCGCTTCATAAGTAAATCCAGATGATGTCACCAGCCCAGAAGTGGCAAAAGATAAACAGTCCTTGGGTGCCTCCAGACTCAACCCAAAGCAGTGGCAGATGACAAATCCATGTGTTCTTATCCCATCAATGAAGTGTGCCTCTAGAGTCCAGATACCCATGTTATGTAACGGGACCTCTGCTGTTGAAACAGTTTCTCCCCACGTTTTACAGCTGAGGAGAGAGTAAGCTGGAGGAGGGGCAGATGAAACCAAGAAGCCTGATCCCCCTGAGCATGGCTCAACCCACTCCAGCTGGCTCAGGTTGGCATGAAGATCTCATACAACCCCAGCCAACACCACCTCCCCGCCCCCCAACACTCGTGGTTTTTGGAAGTGTGTTATGGTCTAGGCAAAGGGGTTCAAAATGTCTTTCCTCTAAACCTTCCTTTTCTATTACTCCTCAAATGGAGCTTAGAATTATATGAAGACCCCTGTTGCTTTCCAGGGTTAGAGACAGGAGCTGGGAGGGAAACCTCCAGCCTCAGCTGCCCCGGGGGCTTAAGAGGAGGGTGTGATTTTTCTCTTGCTCAGACAAAGGCTGAGGCTGAGGCATCTGTCAGCCCACTCTTGTGTCTCACAGCTGCTCTGACAGTCAGACCCAAGGCAGGTGCCAGTTTGGAGAGGGAGGGGAAACCGGGTTCGAGTGCTCACTCTGATCCCCACCCCACCCCACCCCACCCCACCCCACCCCCGCTCCACGCACCCTTCCCACGCATGCGCATGCGTATGCACGAGATGCCTCCTGTTGCCTGGCCCAGTCTCAGTAAGCCTTCCCTGTATTATCAGGACACCTCCCACCTCAACAAACATGACCCACTGCCCCTCCCCATGTACTTGTCCCTCCAAGCCCTGCTGCCAAGCACCCTTGGACACCTTTACCCAGCCAAGCGGTAGCTAGGAGGGGAGGGGTTGTCTTCAGTGTAGGGGGCCTTTGTGCCTGATGAGCTTCAGAGCTCCAAGCTCAGAGCTTCTCTTCCTGGGGCCAAGCGCTCAGACTAACACACAGGCATGCTTCCATACATTTCTGCCTCCATGCTCCGCGTATGCATACAGCTCCTGGAGAGCCTCATGACAGGTTAGATGTATTTCCACGCAGAACAGTTAGAACTCTGCACTCACCATTCCTTCCAAACATATGTATCAATGTATATCTTTATTTAACTCGTATTAAACACCACGTTCCCCTGCTAAAAGGAGCGGTTTTTACTGCTGAGACTTTTCCATTTAGGCGAGTCATTATAAAAAATCTACTACTGACCACATATTTTAGAGTTAATTCTATAAGCAGGAGAATATAGTGGAGAGTTGGGGGTGGGGCTCTGGTGGGCTTCCCCATTAGCAAGATGACGCAGGAGGAAAAAGAATAGTTCTGGGAAAGATGCTCAGCGGAGGGGGAGATGTATAAATTTCATACAAAGATGCTTCTAGGCCCCTCCCTGGTGCAGTCCGCTTGACCTCCTCCCCACTCCCAATCTCCCAGATGCCTCCTTCTTTGCTCCCTGCCTGTCCCAGGCCTCCCCCGTCCCTGCAATACCCCCCCCAGCCCTCCCCAGGGCCCCCTCCTCAGATGCAATCCCCCTGCTGTAATTTCTAGGGGAATTGCTTCATCTCGGGTGCAGATATATTTGTGTCAAGGTGCAGCTGCACAGATAGCCTTCCTCTATGCATAGTAAGAGGGTTGCGGAGAGAGAGGTTGTGCCCAGAGCAAGCCCTTATCAGAGCAAGCTGCCTGCCATTTATCTGATTCCCCATCAAATAGGAAAACGGGCCTCAGGCTGCTGCTTCCACTTTCCTTGGGAAAGCCATGGGGGGAATAATAATTTACTCCAATCTTTTTGTTTCCAGCGCTCACCTTCAGCCTGACACAGCCCTGGATTTCTCCACCCCGCCCCCTTGCTCCCAGCTACACTGGCCTAAGGGTACTGAGTTGATCTGTAGCCCCTAGGGCTCCACCTCAGGGACAACACCCTCCCTCCCCCAGAAATGCCCTTGCTGGTTGAGTGGACCTGCATAATGGATTGGCACAGGCTGGAGAAGATAGCCTTTGGCATCAGGGACAGTAGAAAGAAACAGAGGAGGGGGAGCAGGGACCCAGGAGAGAGTGGGGGTGTTGGGCCTGGCTGCAGGGGGCCTGGTTTTCTTCCTAGCCCCAACGTGTGCATCAGATCCCCCATGAACACACACACACACACACATGTGTTTGTCAGACTTGACCCTGTGTGTCTCCTTGTATGTGTGTGGACTCATCGGCACCTTTATCTGTGGATGTCTGTCCATCTGTCTGTCTATCTGCGTCTGGAATGAAGATGAATGAAGCACAGGAGTGGTTTCTGTTTGATGTCACAGTCTTGGACCTCCCATCTCAGTTCACAGTCCCAACAGCCAAGAACAAGCTCAAGACAAGATGACAGGGACTGGAGGGAGGGAGCAGCGGGTGAGGGAGCCGTCCCACCCAGATGGGCCTGGCTGCCGGTTGGTGTCTTGCTTCAGTCTCCCTGGCAGCCCATCTGGTACAGGAGTTGCAAGAGGTGGGCCATTGGGAGGGAGGCTTGCTGTAAATCACAGTTATGTGGCCTGGGGGCAAGGGGTGGGCTAGGGGCAGGGGGCAGGGGACAGCCCCTGCTGCACACACACAGGGTAAGTCACAGAGGCCAGGGTCAGGTGCCGCTGTAAATCGTCACCTAAATGTTTCCAAGCAAAGGCTAATCAGGAGAAAGTGACAGAACACACCCAGGCCCAGCCTGGCTCCCGTAGGCACACAGCTATGCAAGTACATGCGTGCCCACAAATGCAAAAACATGCAGGGGCATGTTCTGCATATAGAGCTGTTTGTACAAGGGTGTCACACCCATACCTGGATGCTCAAAGTCACACATGATTTGTACACACAGACTCCCAGAGCCTTTTACCTCTCATGTTCCTTTAAACCCAGGGCACAAAGATCTACCAAATGAACCTCAGTGTCTGCATATGTTCACAGGCAGGTAGGCAAATGTCGAACAGACGGAAGGAAAAGCCCCCACCTGCTGCGTTCCTAAAGATACAGGCATGCTCAGTGGGACTCTTCCCTCGACAGTCCATGAGTCCAGTACCTGTGTTCACCTTGAAGCCTTCATTCCGTGGAACAGCTATTTTCAGAAGTGAAGTGTTTGATCTCTACCTGTATCCCCGCTGAAGCTGTGCTCATTTGTTTGTTCATTTGTCCACCCTCAGGAGGAACCCACCCTGTGTCAGACACTGAGTTAGACAGGATGCTCCATCCGAATCTGATAGGGAGCATGGTTGCTCACAGCCATAACCGCAGCACTTGGGAGACGGAGACAGGAGGATCACTGGTTCAAAGTTGGTCTGGACCATATAACAAAGCAAAACAGAAAGAAGAGTAGAGATATTATCTCAGCGTCCTATGCCAAAGCCCTGGGTTTGATCCTCCAACATAGCTCAAACCTGGCCATGATGGCACATGCCTGAAGTCTCAACACTAAGAAGTAGGGGGCGAAGGGTCAGGAGTTTGAAGTCACCATTGGCTACTCGGAGAATTCAAGGACAGCCTGAGATACAAGAAACCGTTTCCAAAGCTAAACAGAGATACAAAATCTAGCAGAGAAAAGAGACAAGAGAGTAGATGGTGGGAATTGTACAGGAGAGGCACGGCCAGGTTGGTAAGGACACAGGAAGACTTTCTGGGGCAGCCAGTTAAGCTAAGCTCTAAGGGTGAGTGGGAGCCGGTTAGGTGGAGCGGTTGGAGAGAGAGAGAGAAGAAATGCTGGGTCCTAGCAGTTAAGGTCTATGGAGCAGCAGATGCTGGGGCAGCTCACAGGTGCTTAGCTGCTTGGTGTGCCAACAGTGTGACTGCTCTTCTTTACCTGAACCCCACGGGAGGCCCTCAGCTTGGCTTTCTTCGAGGTTTCCCTGGCATGCTCTCTCCTCACTTTCCACACAACGGAGATGCTTGGTCAAGGGAAGAACTAGGCTTTCCAGCAGAGGCCATTGCCAAGTTGTAAGCAGAATGAAGGGCTCACGGAGGGCGGGGGGAGGGGTCCCTTTCCCAGCCCTCCCCTCTCAGGCTTTCCAGGAACTCAGTAGGATCCTCTGAGATTCGCTGTCACTGTGAGACATTTAGAACAGGCTCAATGGAGCTGGGTGAGTCTCGTGGGGCCCTCACTGGACTGGCATAGTCAAAAGGGATTTGAAAATCAGGACTTGAACCCCACCCCACCCTAGACTCCCATTCCACTCTATGTGCTTGCCCTGTGGCTCTCAGCGTTTCATTTGAACAAAGGCCTCCGAGTAGGAGCCATCAATCCATACGACAAAGTGCTTGGCTTTGGAGCCCTGCCACCTCCCTGCTATGAGCAGCCTGATGTCCTCTCTGCAGCCCCGACACTCCTGACTGCTCTCCTCCCCCCATCTCCATGCATTCTACCTTTATTCTGCCCGCCACCTCCACCCTACCCCCTCCTCCTGCCTCACCCTAATTCATCGTTGTTGGTTTTTTTCAACACTCCTCCCATGTCTACCACAGTCCTATGTGACTTCCGGTCTCTTTACAGAAGTCTGGAAAGTGTCACCTCCTTTTTCAGGTAAGGAAACTGGGGCCCAAACAGCTTTGGTGATCTGTTCATGGTCACCGTCACCTTGGTGGAGATAAGGGAAATCTCATTCTAGATCCAAGTCGGTCTTCCGGGTCTTCCAGAATCTGTCCTCATCTGGAAGAGTCATGAACTTGTAGCGTGGCTGCAGAACTGGGGCTTCTCTCTCCGGATTCTTACACCAAAGTGAGGGAGTGGGCACAGGGATGGGGGTAGGGATGTCCATTGGTAGCTGGAAGGAAAGGAAAAAGAAGGGAGCCTGTGCATTCTCAGAAGCAGAATAGGGGCAAAGAGGAGCTGTCTGAGGACCAGACCGTACCAGGACGAGAGCACCTGATGGAAGCCTGGCCTGGCCACTATGGCTGTTGGTATCTTTAGGTGCAGGGGGTCATTGGTACCTGAAGAAGACAGAATAGGAGAGAAATAGAACTTGGGCTCTCAAACTTGCCTTTGAAAAAGCCTCTATTTTCTTATCCCCTATGGAGGGTTATAAGAGCAAGTGCTTAGGACTCTGGGCCAGCAGTCTTCAAGGCAGACTTGGGTGCTGGGATTCCTCCTACCTGGAGGCACAGCTATCGTCTTGAAATGGCCAGATCTTCATAAGGCTCTGTGCAGGACATTTTGGCTTTAGGTAGACAGAGAAGGTAGACACTGGCTCTGTTTCCCTCATCTCCTATCGCCTATCTCTCCAGCACTAGGAAAGGAGCAGGCCTTTCAGAATTTAAGCAAGTCAAGAGAATGTTTCCAGGGTGCTGGTTCTCCTACTGAAGACCAGGCCTGTGCCCACCTCCAGCTCTAAGGAGGGCTCAGGTCCCCAACACAGGTGCCCGAGGCCACCAAGGCTTCCCTTCACCACCATGACTGCATCTGACTCAGATGGACAGGGAACAAGAGAACAGTTGATGTAATTAGGAAGAAGGGCCGCCCTGGGCCTGGAGCTCTACCCATCAACTCCACTGCTAGCCAAGGGGCTACTGAGTACACACATTGGGGTTCAAGTCTCAGCCACAACTTCATCCCACCCTAGGAGCCTGAAGAGCTGAGGGTTCCCAAAGGGGAACCATGAAGAGAAAGGGTCAGAAAATCAAGGAAGAGTAGGGGAGCAAGCAGGCAGACAGCTTGGCCTCAAGCCCTGGTCAGCCCCACCCCCATGCTACCCCAGCACATCCACTTTTCTTGGCACTGAGAAAATGGTCAACAGCTTGTCACAGCTCACTGACTCCAAACAGCTCTCTGGTAACATTGTTGGATTTAAGTCCAAATGCAGAGACACCCATATACAGGCCTGTCACTCCTCCTACCAGTGCCTTAAACAGATATCACATAGCCGCATACATACCATGTGACTCGATTCAGTCCCAAAGCACTTATTGAGTACCAGTGTATTTTGGGCACCACCACTACAGACAGCTTCATAACCTAAGATGACACACAAATGTGGGGACGTTATCACAGGGCAGGAAAGTGGGTGTCACTACTGAAGTCCAGCAAGGCACAGGAAGGCAGGGGGACTTCTCAGAGAAAGCAATATGCCAGCAAGGTTTTTAAGGGTACATAGGAGTTTGCCAGGTAGACATGTAGACAAGGTAACATTTAATCTTTTTTTTTTCTCCTGTGCTGGAGGTCAAACCCAAGGCCTCATAACATGCTTAGCAAGCATTTTGTCACTAACCTGAATTTCCAGCCCTAAGCCATTTAATTTTAAACTGGATCTTTTTTGCTTGTTCATTTTTTATTTTTCAAGATAGGGTTTCTCTGTGTCACTTTGGATTTCCTGGAACTCATTCTGTAGACCAGGCTAGCCTCAACTGCATCTACTTTTAAACTTGGAATGAGAGAGCCCAGGCCTGAGTCTCAGCTCTGTCTTGCCGGTTCCCTCCTGCTCCTACTTTCCCATCTGTAAAATGGGCTGGTTCAGCTGTGGAGTTTGCTGTACACCAGGGAAGCAAAGGGACTAGGGAATGTTGGGGTAGGGGAGCCTCTCCAGGGATGCTCCTTCCTATTCTCAATGGAGACAACCGGATGTTCTTAGCAAACCCAAGGACTTGTGAGCAGAAGCAGCAACTGGCTGACTCAGGAAGACCTGTGCCTGGGTCCTTGTGGCCCAGCTGCTCTCTGCACTGGTGAGGGGGCAGAGAGGGGAGTTAATAGATTATAGGGATGGGCAGGAAGAAGAGAGGATTTTTCATTTTAAAATGTTCTAGAATAATTCATATTTGCTTTGCAGGATGGCATTGTGTGCTGTCAGCTCTGTAATAACTTCTAGACCTTTATTTATTGTTTTGCCTTAATGATTTCATGTTGCTCCAGTGTTGAGAATTCTCAGTGTCTTGTAACACATAATGACAGCGAAGGCCCAGGCTGGGGCAGGCCCCTGGGAGGGAGCCCTGCTCCCCTAATAGACTCTGCCAGTCTTGGTGGAGGTGGCAGAACCCAGAACAAGGAGCCGAAGCCCCCAAGCTGGGTGCAAAGCGAGGGTAATTCTCACATCACCCTCTGCCGCCAGTGTTACTGCCCTGACAGCAGTGCACGCTAAGCCTTAGGAGAGCTTGCACCTGATTTTGTGTGACCAAGCCAGGATTCCCACAGGGGCCAGTGAGCTGCAGCCTTCAGTGACCTGGCGGCTCCTCCACTCTGGTAGCATAGGGGCTGATTAGGGCAAATCTTTCAGTGCAGATCCTCAGTACACAACTCTGGAACATGGCGTTCTGTGGGTTCAGAGTGAGGGGAGGCTCTGTGTCTAATGGGCTATCCGGAGAGTCACAGCCACACAGGACAACTCATCTGTTGGTTGTATCCTCACTAGAATGCACTTGGGTGTGCTCAGTTCCTCTGACCAAGGTTCCACAGTTGGAATAGTCTCACAAATGTCTCATTGAGTACCCACCCCGCCCCACCACCACCTCTGCCAGTCTCCATCCTGGGACCCTGAGGGCTCTCTACTCCTAGCTCCATATTCCCAACCCCTTCCGTGAAGCCAGAAAAGGAATGGGAGAGAAAGGGGAGGCTTTCCCTGTTGCCATGGTGATTCTCCACCTCCCAGTCTGTGGGTCAGGGACAGCTTCACTATGAGCCTTCGGCTAAGACTGGAGGGAAGCGAGCTGCTCTGGACAGGAAGAGGGTAGAGGATCGGGAAGGGCACAGGAGCTACGAAGCAGAGGGGAAAGAGACGGTGAGCCGGATCCCGGGAGGCTAGAGCGCAGAGAGCCAGCTCCTCCAGATGCTGAGTGGCCAGGTCTTTGGCCCGGGGGCAGAAAGAACTGTGTGAAAGAGTGGGGCAGTCTGTACCTGAGCTCTCTGCACCAAACAGAAGACCCAGAGACAAGACAGCCAGAGAGGCTGGTGGGATACAGAGACAGAACCTCAGGATGAGGAGAGACTGCGGCTCAGGCAGCAGAGCTCTGGAAAAGGAGCACACAACAAGGCCTGCACTGTGGCCATTCTCACCACAACCAGGCCAGATCTCGCATGGCCCGGGGTCCCAGCCTACTGGGCTCCACTAGGTTGCGCAGGCAGAACGGATAGTACCGGCTTCAGCTGGGGCAGATGGAGCGAGGAAGGGCCTGACCCCCAGCCCACTAGGGAATGGCGGGTTGTCTGCTTTTTGGAGTGCTCCCACTGCTGCGGGCCCACAACCCTCTGCCCCTGGGATCACAGTGAAGGAAACAGAAGGGGGAAAGTGACAGGCAAGTGATCACAGACCACATCTCCACCTCCCCAGCTCCCACTCCCCTTTGGCGGGTTTTCCCTGGCAGCAGCAGGTGCTCCCTGGGCCCAACTGTCTCTGGCAGAGTCCAGGATGTTGTTAACTGGGGAAGTGATGCAGGAGAGACTATGTAGGGGGAGGGACTGAAAAAGGAAAGCCTCCTGAGGGGAGACACTTCTCTCCTCCTTCTGTTTTCTTCTTCTTTCTTTCTTCCTTCCTTCCTTCCTTCCTTCCTTCCTTCCTTCCTTCCTTTCTTTCTTTCTTTCTTTCTTTCTTTCTTTCTTTCTTTCTTTCTTTCTTTCTTTCTTTCTTTCTTTCTTCCTTTCTCTCTCTCTCTCTCTCTATCTCTATCTCTCTCTCTCTTTCTCTCTTTTTTTCTTTCTTTTTTTTTTCTTTTCGAGACAGGGTTTCCCTGTATAACCCTGGCTGTCCTGGATCTCACTTTGTAAACCAGGCTGGCCTCGAACTCAGAAATCTGCTTGCCTCTGCTCTCCTCCTTCTGCATACACTTACTTCACAAGCATTAGCTTTCTTATTCCTCTGCTGACTCTAATCAATAGAGGCTGTTATTCTGATCTCCACTGGGTAGGTGAGAAACTGAGGCAGTGGTGGCTGAGGGAATTGCCAGAGAGGATTCAAACCTAGGAGAGGGCTGGCATTTGTGCTCCTGACAGCCAGTCTACACATACTACATTTGTGCATCATTTGTGATATGGCCTTGCTATGTTAACTACGCTTACCTTGAACTTCTGAGCTCACATGATCCTGCAGCCTCAGCTTCCCAAGTAGCTAGGACTTTGGGCGTAGGCACCTTTGTATCTGGATTCCTCTTTCATTTCCTATACTGTTTATCCCCTGGCATTTCTCTAACCAGCCTTTATTTCTTCAAGCAGTATGTTCCAGTCTGCCTAGTCTTGCTGTGACAACGTTATCTGAGTGGCTATGTGCAAACACGTGCACACTTGCTTGCATGGCTCTAGAGAGTCCCCATGTATGGGAGTACACACACACACACACACACACCTCTGTACACAAGGAAGCTATCACACCTGCCGAAGCCCAGGCAGGCCATTGCTTTCACCAGCAGAGCATTAACTGTGGCATAGTAACCCCAAACAATGATCAAGCCAAAAAAAAAATGTTTGGCTTTGCAATCAAGTGCTGCTTGGCATATGTGGTTTTTGGCAATACATCTGCTTTCCTAGGTTAAGCTTGGGCTGATGTGGCTTCCCGCGAATCTGCAACTTGGCAGCACTGGCTTCCAGGGGAGCCAGACTCTTGGTTCCCAGATGCCAGCCCCCCCCCCCCCACAGGTCTTCCCAGAGCTCCTCTCCAGCTCTGGCAGCCTCCACAGATCAGAGGAGATCCTGCAAGATCTCACAAGGGGCAATGAGGATTCGAACCCTGAGTCACCGAAGAGGAGGGGGACTGTAAAGCTTGAGTGAACGCAGGTGGGTCTGAGCCAGACCTGTGACCTCCCAGGTGTGCCTCACCCGTCTGGAATGTGGCTGCCTCACCGTCTAGTCTCGTCAGGCCCCTCTTCTGTGGCCAGGCTGGTGGGTGTGGATGAACTATAATGGGTATGTGCCGAGCTTCCCTCCAGAGGACCCTGCACAAGGCTGTGTGCAGTGAGGGGTGACAAAGTCTCTTCCCCAGTGAGGGAAAAATGCCCTCACATTGTACCAGGGCCTCACAGACCCATCACCCTCCCTAGACATAGGCATAGTCATGCTTTCAGTGTTCATGAATCCCTCCTGGGCCTGGCCTTTCGGTGGATCTAGGGGCAATGCTAGCAATTCAAACTTGGATACTGTTATCTTCCTCCCGCACGGCAGCTCAGCTATCAGGCATGGAATAGCTTAACACAAACTTAAAGAGTGTCACAAGTAATAAAAGAGATGTAGGTAAGTTTGAAAAGCAATTTCCAGCTGGCGACTTGGAGGAAACCCTCCCGGTTGAAGAAGCAGGACTTGATGTGGCCTCAGCAAAGGCAGAGATGTGCTTGGTTTTTTCAACTGGTACCCAGGAGAGACGATTACATGAGCAGGCACAGGAAGAGCAAGATGCTACTGTCTGTGGCCAGACTGAGAAGGGAGTGGTAGGGCTGGGATGTGGTCTTGTGACTCGGAACAAGGAATGTGGACTTCATAGGTAGGTTAAAGATTGGAGGGTGGTTTTGCTTTGGATTTTTTTTCCCTTTTGACACAGAGTCTCCCGCAGCCTAGGGCAGCTTCAAGCTCACTAAGTAACTGGGGTGGGGGTAGGGCTTGAACTTGAATCTTCCTGCCTCTTCCCCACCAAGTGCTAAGGTCACTGGTATGTGCCACTGCACCTGGTCTATTCACTGATGGGGACTGAGCACAGGGCATCCTGCGTGCTAGGTAAGCGCTCTGCCAACTGACCTGCATCCCATCCCTCCACCACACTGAGGGTTTGTTGATCAGGCGAAGGTCTTGGGACTCTTTTCATTTAGAAGGTTTAATCTCCAGGTATGAAGGAGTTATATTGGGAACATGCATGCATGCGCATGGGCAGTCATGTCTATCTTCGGAAATATACACATACATGTATACACAGAAGGATAGGCCCAAGTTTTAGGGTTAATTTCCGGGCCTTTTAGTACTTGCATTTTGTTTATTTATTTGACTAGGGAAATGTACTCACATGATCTAAAGTTCAAACAGTGTGAGAGGAATGTATTGAAAAGTGAAACCACTCTACCCTGATCAGACCCTACAATGAACCTGTCTAAAAGCAAGCATGGGGACTAGCTGGAAAGCTTCCTTCCGGTGGTGGTCTCTGCTTGCACAAGCAGATAATCTGACTGTGTTCGTTTTTATTTTGTTTTTTGTTTGTTGTTGTTTTGTTTTTGAGACCTGACCCTTCTTTGTGGCCCAAGCTATCTTCAGGCTCACGATCCTCCTTCCAAGCCCTCCAGTTACAGGGTCCTGGGCATGCACCACCATGTCCACCTTCAATTTTGTTACACACATTCTTCTGAGCCTTGCTTTTCTCCTTAATAGCACATCTTATGTGCAGATGAGATGGTTCAGCAGGAAACACCCTTGCTGCCAAGCCCTGGACCCCACATGATTAAAGAAGAGATCCGGTTCATACATGTTGCCCTCTGACCTTCAGATGTGCACTTTGGCATGAGTACACACATACACACACACACACACACACACATTTTAAAAACTTTGAGCCAGGGTCTCACTATGGAGCCCTGACTGGCCTAGAGCTCACTGTCTCAGTCACGGTTTCTATTGCTGTGATAAAACACCATGACCAAAAGCAACTTGGGGAGGAAAGGGCGTGTTTCAGCTTATAGTTCTACATCATAGTTCCTCATTAGAGGAAGTCCAGCAGGAACTCAAGGCAGGAAGCGAAGCACAGGCCACAGAGGACCACTACTTGTTGGCTTGCTCCCCATAGTTTGCTCAGCCTACTTTCTTATACAGATCAGGACCACCTGTATAGGTGAGCCGAGCCCTCCTACAGCAATAATTAATAAATAAAATGCCCCTCAGGCTTGCCTAAAGGCCTAGCTTATGGGGGCATTTTCTAGAGATTTCTTCTCAGATATATCTAGGTCTGTGTCATGTTCACAAAAACCAACCAGTACACTCACTATGTAGACCAAGCTGGACTTGAACTCGAGTCTCCCTGTTTTTGTCGCCTGAGTGTTGGAAGTAAAAGAATGAGCCAGCATGCCCAGCCAAATTTCTTTTTACATTTATCATTTTACATTTACATCTACATTTATATTTTACATTTTTTTTACATTTATCTATTATGTAGTGTGTGTATGTGTGCATGTGTGCATTGCCTTAGAACAAGTATGGAGGTCAGAGGATAATTTTTTGTTTTGAGACAGGATTTCTCTGTACAGCCCTGGCTGTCCTAGAGTTCACTCTGTAGACCAGGCTGGCCTCGAACTCAGAAATCCACCTGCCTCTGCTTCCCAAGTGCTGGGATTAAAGGTGTGTGCCACCACTGCCCAGCCAGAGGATGATTTTTTAAGAGTTCATTCTCTCCTTCCACAATGTGAGTTTTGGGAAACTTAAGACTTGGTGGCAAATGCCTTTAACTGGTAAGCCATCTTGGGGATCTTAAATTATTTTTAATTAAAACACACACACACAAACATGCCTTGGAAGGGTGGAGATGAAGCTCAGTAATAGAGCACTTACCTAACATGAGAGAAATCCTGGGTTTGATCTTCAGCTCTGTTATTATTATTATTATTATTATTATTAATAACCTTGAAGGGCCTTAAAATATCTGTAAATATAGTTTCACTATAGCTCAACACTTACATTATATCTGCTCTTTTTCTCTCATTAAAAATGTCAGGCCTCGGGCTAGAGAGGTGGCTCAGCGGTTAAGAGCACTGACTGCTCTTCCGAAGGTCCTGAGTTCAAATCCCAGCAACCACATGATAGCTCACAAACATCTGTAATGAGATCTGATGTCCTCTTCTGGGGTGTCTGAAGACAGCTCCAGTGTACTTACATATATTAAATAAATAAACCAGCCAGGCAGTGGTGGCACACGCCTTTAATCCCAGCACTTGAGAGGCAGAGGCAGGCAGATTTCTGAGTTTGAGGCCAGCTGGTCTACAGAGTGAGTTCCAGGACAGCCAGGGCTACACAGAGAAACCCTGTCTTGGAAAACCTAAACAAACAAACAAACAAACAAACAAACAAATCTTTTTTTAAAAAGTCAGGCCTGGAGAGATGGCTCGCTCGTTGCTCTTACACGTGACCTGGGTCTGATTCTCAGCACCCACATGGTGGCTCACTACTATCCTAACTCCAGTTCCTAGGGATTCATTGCTCTCTTCTGACTTCCATGGGTACCAGGCACACACATGGTACACAGACACATAAAATTAAATACAAAAATTTAAAATCTACAGTAAGTACCATGTGTAGCAGCCCCCACTTTTAACCTCTCCCTCTTGGGAGGCAAAGGCAGGTGGGTCTCTGTGACTCTTAGGTCAACCAGAACTACATAGTGAAACTGTGGCTCAAAAGGGCAAACAAAAAATGTTGCAGTAAATGATCTAGTCCATGTCATTTGCATATTGACCCCTTCATCGGTTTATGAACTCAACATGACATGCTTTTTTTAAAAAAAGGACAGGACTGTGTTATAGAGCCCAGACTAGACTGGAATTCACAATCCTCCTGCTTGCTCCTTCCCTTCCTTCCTTCCTTCCTTCCTTCCTTCCTTCCTTCCTTCCTTCCTTCCTTCCTTCCTTCCTTCCTTCCTTCCTTTTCTTCCTTTTTCTCTTCTTCTTCCTCCTCCTCTTTTGTTTTCCTAAGACAGGGTTTCCTTGTGTAACTGTGACAGTTCTGGAACTAGCTCTATAGTCCAGAACTCGGACTTGAACCCAGAGAGATCTGCCTGCCTCTGCCTCCCAAATGGTGAGATCCTAGGTGTGTGCCACCCTGCCTGGCTCCAGTTAGATTTGTGTGCACTTCCACTTTGTGTTTGGGTGAACGTGCATTTGTTTTATACGTGTAGGTCTCTTGCTCTCTACCTTGCCTCTTGTTGTTTTGTTTTGTTTGTTGCCGTTGTTGCTGTTGTTTTTGAGCCAGGGTCTCTCACTGAAACTGGGGCTCACTGGTTGGCTAGGCTGTCTGGCCAGTGAGCCCTAACGCCTTTCTATCTCTGTCTCCTCAGTGATGGGATTACACTGAGTGCTGGGAATCCAAACTCAGGTCCTCTTGTCTCACAGAAACACCTTACCCAACCCCAAACTGTCCCTTCAATTTGCATTTATTTTATCATGAGTAAGGGTTAAGTTTCTTTTGTAGGTTTAAAAGCCATTGTCGGAACCTCTTCTGCCAACTTGCTGGTAAATTGTACATAATTCTGCTCATTTGCAAATCTTTCCCCTATTGATTTGTGGATGCTCTTTGTCTATTAAGGGAAATAACCCTTTGCCTGAGGTATAAGGGCAAATCCTTTTTACCAGTTTGTGGCCAGTTTTTGGTTCTTGCTTATGAGTTTTTAAAGGTAGGTTTCTGAAATGGCAAGTAAAAAAATGAAAGGAATTCTTATCTTTCTTGGCTTTGCTTCTATGTGGTGCTGAGCTTAAAAGAGACATAAACCGAGATCACTTGATCTTGGGTTGCATTAATAAAAGCCTAAGTTTTGTGGGAAGGAAAATAATAGCCCTGCCCTGTTCTGTGTCCCCTCCAAGGAGATCTTTGGACAAAGATCAGCAAGCACAGAGGAGGGAAACCACATGGTAACTGAGCTTCATGTCAAGCGCCACAAGCAACGCCAGTGAGCGAGTATCATCGAAGTTGAATCAGATCTGTGCGAATGAACATCATCGTAGGCAGAGGGTGGATCTTATGCCACAGAACCTGTGCCTGAGATGTGGTGTGTGAGAGAGTGAGACTCTTCAAGGCAGAGCTATCTGAAGGCAGAGTGGCTTGCTTGGTAAGAAGTGAGCTTCTTATCATCAGATCGACACAAACAACTGGATGGTCACCTACCAGGGAAGCCAGCTGTGCAACCAGGGACTCTCAAGACTCGTTCTCTCTGTGAGAGCCTGCCATGTTACAAGACTACAAGGAATCCTTTTTTTGTTTTGTTTTTTTGTTTTTTGTTTTTTCAAGACAGGGTTTCTCTGTATAGCCCTGGCTGTCCTGGAACTCACTCGGTAGACCAGGCTGGCCTGGAACTCAGAAATCCACCTGCCTCTGCCTCCCAAGTGCTGGGATTAAAGGTGTGCGGCCACCACGCTCAGCACAAGGAATCTTTTAAATGAATAATCGTCATTTTGCAGGTGAAGAACAGGTGATGGGAAACTATTCACTGATATCTGCAGGGTTTCAGATTCTTCAACACACGGGACCTGATTAAAAGGATGGAGACCAGAGTGGTTGACTATTCACCTAAGGCTACACAGCAGACTCTAAGTCTCAAATTACTTCCGCTGAGTCTCCTGCCTCTGTTGAGTGGTTAAATTGATTGTTGTCTGACTCTGAGCAGTCTTCCTGCAGTTGTAGGTCAATAACAGCAGGCTATTATAAAGCAGTATGCAAGGCATCATGGGAACACAGGTGGCACAGTGGATTCTGCTAGATAGGGGAATCCGGAAAAAAAAAAAACATCTCAGAGGATGTAGCACATATGCAAGGCCTAAAAGCTGTGCAAAACAAATCAAAGAAAACAAAAACAAAACAAAAACAAACCCAAAGCAGAAGAGGGTGACATCTGTGCTTGGCCTCTGGCAGTATATTGAGCAGTTAAGGTCTCATGAAAGAGACAAGCTCATCACAGCCCAACAAAGGAGACAGAAGAGTCACTCATAGATTGCCACAGTTTGAGAGCCACCGTAGCCCACAGGACAGAAGCAGCATGCTCTCCTGCAGAAACAAGGTGGGTGTCTGGAAAGACTTCCAGAGAAGTGCAGCCTGGAATTTTAGTTGCTTTACTAATTGATGTTTGGATTTTCAAGACTAAGTTCTTTTGTTTTTGTTTTTGTTTTTTTAGACAGGGTTTCTCTGTGTAGCCCTGGCTGTCCTGAAACTCACTCCGTAGACCAGGCTGGCTTTAAACTCACCAAGATTACCCAGGTGCTGAGATTAAAGGCATGTTCACCATCACCACCCAGTGAGAATAAGTTCTTATATTGGTAGATTTTTATTTCATTTTATTTATTCTGTCTGGCCTGGAATTCTCAATGTAAATCAGGCTGGCCTCAAACTCATAGAAATCTGCATTTTTCACCTAAGTGCTGGGATTAAAGGCAAGTGCCACATACCCACTCCCCCATCTGGTAGATATTTCTGACATTTATGTATCTAGTTATTATTTTTCACTGTGTATAGATATGTGACGTGGGTGGGTAAGCATGCCACAGTGAATGTGTGGAGGTCAGCAGATAATTTTCAGGAACCAGTTCTTTGCTTCCACCATGTGGGTTCCGAGAACTGACCTGATGTCATCACATTTGGCTGCAAGTTCCCTAACAGGGCAAGCCTTCTCCATAACCTGATTTTTGCCCCCTCGAGACAGTGTATCATGTAGTCTGGCTGGTCTCAAACTCACTATGTACCCAAGGATAATCTTGTACCTCCATCCCTCTACTCCCCCAGTACAGGAATAACAGGTGTGTATCACTATGCCCCATTTATGTGGTGCTGAAGATTGAACCCAGAGATTTGTATGTGTTCTTCAAGAACTCTGCCAACAGAGCTCTATCCCCAGCCCTGAGACAGGTTTCTTGATACGTAGCCCAGGCCCACCGTGAACTTGGCTGTTGTAGCCTAGAGTGGCCTTGAATGTGTCTTCCTGATTCAGCCCCCTTAGTGCTTAGATCACAGTACATGCCACTATGCCTGGCTTAGCCTGAAAATTTCAGAAGAGAAACAAAAGACTTCCAGGTTGACCATAAAGCAGTCGGGAAAAGGGAAGAGTGTTCCAAGCTGAGAGAAGATTGTGTGCAAAGTTTTTTGAGCCGTGCATGGCTGCCCTGTCTTCAGACACCCACAGCAGATGTGAAGGCTCCTGTGTGAAGTGTTGGGGGAGAGGCATCAGGCTGGAGGAGGAGGGACCGGCAGGCTTTGGGGCAGGCCCTAGCAGGTTTCCAGATGGAGTGGGAACCAGCCTTGGCTTGGCCACCTTCCCTTCAAAGCTGGGCCCCAGATTGAGAGCCGGAGGAGAGAAGTGTGAGCCTTCAGCTGCCAGCTCTTCCCGCTGTGCACTGTGCGGGCTGCTGAGCTGGGAGTCTCCTGTGCTCTCTTGTCCATGGCTGCGACCCCAGCTAATCCAGCCTCCTGGCCCATCTGACACACACTTCCACTTAACATTTTGTTAGCGACTCTGTAAACGAGCTCTCCCTGACCTTCAATCCCTGGCTAATTGCTGGTTTCATGTACAAGACTAGCTTAATTTTACGTGATAATTACCTGAGAGGGGTGATACATATGGCATTGCATGTTGGAAATGTCAGGCCTGGAAACCTACCAAGCGGCCGCAGTCGGGGGGCCATGTGGGGAGAGGAGAACGCCTCAAGCAGACCAAGTTCTGGAGGCTCAGAGTCCTCTGCGAGCACTGAACATCCAGGGATCCAAGCCAGAGGAGCAGTCCACGCGTTTCTCCACCACCCATGCACATCTTAAAAGACCAGGTCAAAAGCATGGCTCCAGTACATTCTTGGTCACTCCTTATATCATCAAGTCTCCACTGTGTGCCAGGCATAGTGCACACACTTGAGTTGCTTGCAGACTCCCCCCAACTCAGGGAGCCTGAACACATGTAGAGAGGTTTTAGTTATAGTTCTTAAGGGGCATGAATAAGAAAAGCCTGAATGTTTAAGAGGTGTACACTTCAATCTTAAAGTACCACAGAGGAGCTAGGAACATAGTTCGGTTGGTAGGATGCTTGCACAAAGCCCTGGTGTGGGGTTTGAATGTGAATGCCCCCACATTGACTCCTACGTGTGAATATTTTGGTTCTCAGTTGGTGGACCGGTTTGGGAAGGATTAGGAGGTGTGGCTTTGTTGCAGGAGGTGTGTTAGTGGGGGCAAGCTTTGAGGTTTCAAAAGGTTCATGCCATTCCCAGTGTGCTCTCTGCCTGTCGCTGTGGTTTGAGAAGGGAGCTCTCAACCCTTCCTACCATCATGCCATAACGGACGCTAAGCCTCTGGAACCATAGGCCCACTAAATGCCTCCTTTTCTAAGATGCCTCGACATGGTGTTTTACCACAGCAATAGAAAGGTGACTAATCCACGTGGGTGCAGACCCCAGCACTCTGTAAACCAGGTTTAGTGGTGCAATCCCAGAACTCAAGAGGATCAGGGACCTAAGGTCATCCTTGACTAAATTGCTTATTCAAGGCTAGCCTGAGCTACATGACAGCCAGTCTCAAAAGAAGTCTCAATGCGCACATGCCTGTAATCCTGGCACTCAGAAAGCTGAGACAGGAGGATTAGAAGTTCAAGACCATGCTGCTGAGCTACACAGAAAGATTCTGACTCAGGAAAAAGAAAAAAGTGCCACTTCAGAAATCAGACACAAGCAGGGTGTTGGTGGCGCACGCCTTTAATCCCAGCACTCGGGAGGCGGAGGCAGAGGCAGGTGGATTTCTGAGTTTGAGGCCAGCCTGGTCTACAAAGTGAGTTCCAGGACAGCCAGGGCTACCAGAGAAACCCTGTCTCGAAAAACCAAAAAAGAAAAAACAAAAAAACAAAAAGAAATCTGACACAAAAGGACTAATCTTCTGTAAAGTCTCAAAGAGTCAACTCATGGAGACAAACACGTTCATCGTACATAGAACAGAACAAGGCAGGAAGGACCAGGTCCTCATGGCACTAGAACAAGAGAGTTTATATTAAGGAAGCAGGGGATACCTGGTTGTATAGAGACCCCTGTCATGGGACACCCATACACTCTCTCTCTCTCTCTCTCTCTCTCTCTCTCTCTCTCTCTCTCTCTCTCTCTCTCTCTCTCCAACTACAAGATCAAGTAAGAAATACAATCTCGAGACTAAAACAAATTCCACAAGCCCACTTCGCCTCTTCACCCATAGAATTGTGGACTCTCGAGCTGCACGGAGTAAATTACGGCTTAATGAGATTTCAATTAACAAAAACAAATTAAAATCACTTTGGTAATTAAACTGCTGTGAACCTCGCCAGCAGCTCTCCCTCAGACCTCAAGTTTCCATGGGGAGGGGGATGAAGGGCCCAGAGCAGGGCAGGGGGCTGTCTCTTAGGATTGTATCTCGGTAGCCAAGGAGAAGCTACCTAGAAGCCAGGGCTTCTGGGAGCCAAAGGGGTACACACAAGCAGGAGGTTGCAGAACACAGTCTGCAAAGCGGGCTCAGAACTCAGGTTCAAAGATCAGCCCTGGCATTTGGCGGCTATGTTGATCAAGGCACACTTGTTAACCTGCCTGAGCCTCAGAGACTCCATCTGTGAAATGGGAATAACGGTGCCCGTGTCATTGAAGGGCATGAATGAGTAGGGTATGTTCAGAAGGAAGCCTGCCCCACTGCAAGGGCTTTGCACATAGGGCACTCCCCAGCATCCTCAGTATTGAGTTTTCCATGTCCTGAATGAACCCTAAGCCCATCTGGGGCAGTGTTGTCCCTCTGAGTTAGATAAATGAGGATTCCACAGACATCACTTGGAAGCAAGGATTCTCCCTGTTCTCATTGCCTTCCATCAAAGCCTGGGTAGTGTTAAGCCTTCCTCATCCCACACCACCTGAAGAACAAATCCCTGGATTCATCGTGATCCACATCCTCCCACACACCTGGAAAGGCAAGGTGTGCCTGCTATGCTGGTTTTAGTCCCCAAAGGAGGAAACACACATCAGGATTTCACTGGTGGCTGAAAAAAGATGCCTGATGCTGGCTGCCAGCGGGACAGAGGTCATGTTCTCGTTCACTGCTGACAGAACTGTTTCTGAAGGGCAGGTTGGCCACATGCCGCAGCAAAGCTTTCCAATGACCTATTCCCTTGGCTCTGACAATTCTCCCTCTGGGAAGGACTCCCAAGGGATTGATCTAAGATGTATGCAAGGTTGTAAACGCAAGAATGCACATCCCAGCATTATTTGCTATAGCCACACACTGGAAACGATCTAGAGGTTAAACAGACAGGTTAAGCGCTAGTCTGTGTTTGGGAACACTCTGGAATCTGAGAAAGTATGCACTCAGCGTGTTTGCAAGAGGGGCTGCCAATGTATTTACTGGATGCTCCCGGAGGCTTGATGTTGCTTGTAGCTTTGGTCACTTCAGAAGCACACAGGCTACAAGCTTTTCAAAATGTCCTCTGGTGCTGGGCATGGTGGTGGATGCCTGTAATCCAGGCAGATTTCTGTGAGTTCGAGCCCTGTCTAGTCTACATAGCAACTTCTAAACCAGCCAAAGCTGCACCTATTTTTTAAACGGAGGAAGAGAAGGAAGGAAAGATGAAGCAGCAGCCACCATTTGGAGGTACCTAGGGTGCCCTGCATTTGGGAGGTACAAAAGAATCATAACCCCAGGCCAGTCAGTTCTACACAGAGAGTCCCAGGCTTGCCAAGGATAAATAGGGTGACTTTGTCTAAAATAACAAACCAAAACTAAAGCAAACAAACAACAACAAAATTTAACTACATTTATAGGGCTGGAGAGATGGCTCAGTGATTCAGAGCCAGAGGACCCAGGTTCTATTCTCAGCACCCCCATGGTAGCTCACAACATCTTTAACTCCGGTTCTAGGGGATTTGACACTGTCTTCTGACCTCCATGTGCACACACATAGTGCACACACATACATGCAGGCAAAACACGTATTCATATAAAGTTTAAAGCCTTTTATACATAGCTACTTATCTTCCTCTTGCATATTTTATCATGTGGTTTTAAAAATTTTTATTATTTATATTTTATGAGTATGTGTGGGTGTTTTGCCTGCATGTATGTCTATTACTATGTATATGTCTGGTGCCTGTCGGGTCCAGGAAAGGGCATAGCATCCTCTGGAACTGAAGTTATAGGTAGCTGTATGATGCCATGAGGTGGTGGGGTCAAACCTGGGACCTCTGGAGGAACAGCTGGTGATCTTAACCACCATACCTTGTGAATTTTTAATAATAAAATTTTAAGGGTTAGGAAGGCAGGGTGGTGGTAGCATACAGTTTTTTAATCCTAGCACTCAGGAGGCAGAGGCAGGAGCATCTCTGTGAGTTCGAGGCCAGCCTGGTCTACAGAGGGAGTTCCAGGACAGCCAGGGCTACACAGAGAAACCCTGTCTCAAAAAATAAAATAAAATTAGGAATTAGGGATGTAGCTCAATGGTACGGTGCTTGTCTAAGATGTACAAAGCACTGGATTCAATGTCCTATACTGTCAAAACAAACCAAAAAAATAAATGAACATTTTATTCTTTTCTTGTTTTTCCCAGTGGTGAGAATTCAGCTCAGAGCCTCATTCCTGGGGCTGGACAACTGTTCTGCCTCAGACCTAGAAACCCAGTGCAAGTTTCAATTTTTAAAAGTATGTTGCTTTTATTTTAAGTTATGTGTATGTGTGTATGGGTGTATAATGCCGGTGCCCTCTAAGGCTAGAAGACAGAGTTGGATCAGCTAGCATTGCAAGTCCAGACAGTTGTGAACTCCCCAGTACGGATGCTAGGAGCCAAACTCAGGTCTTCTGCCAAAGTGGTGCCTGCACTTTTAACCTCGAAGCCATTTTCTCCAGCTCCTTGAGTTTTAATTCTTGAATCTCTGGTTGCTGTCTTTGTTACAGAGACTGTCACAGGAACACAAAGATTTAACATTTAAAATTCACAAAACTGTAGGTAGAGGAAATTTAGATAAAGTTTTAAAATAATTCCCTTGCTTTTCAAGTTTGTAGCACTTAGACTCTCTAATTTGTTAAAGTAAAAACATTAAGGTTCATGAGACACCTTAGGATGTGTGCCATATGTGTGTCTATAAGTTTTACCCATGTATAAATGGATAACACTCGTGTTTACACACAGCACAGACGGAGGCTTTCTTATTTGTTTTGGTTGCTTAATGCACATGGGTGTTTCGTGTGCCTGTGTGAGGGTGTCTTAACCTCTGGAACTGGAGTTACAGACAATTGTGAGTTGTCATGTGGGTGCTGGGAATTGAACCTGGGTCCTCTGGAAGAGCAGCTGGTGCTCTTAACCATCTCTCCATCCCAGAGATCAATGCGTTTTAAATCTCTTGTGTGCCTTCATTTAGGAAACAAGTGCTTTTGCCATCCATGAAAAGCTGAAATGTATAGGCAGGCAGGCGGAGCCCTGTCTCAGGGGACTTGCTTCTGGGTAAAGGTTCAAGGTGAGCTCCGGAAGTGAGATATTCCAGTGCCTGCTAGAGAGGCAGGGCCCCTGAACTAGGTGCCTTGGAGGAGATAGGGTGGAAGGCAATAAACATTTATTTCTTTTTAATTAGACCAAAACAAAACAATTTATACATCTTTAAATGAATCTCAAGAGTCCCATGGGCACTTAGCAAACATAACCCTAAAAGGCCTGGCTTCTAGGCAAATGAGTTTTTGTCTTAAATTTTTAATACTAGGGATGAACATAGGGCCTCCCACATTCTAGAAATATGCTGTATTTCTACTTACCCCCTCAGCTCCAATTTTGTTTCAAAACATAATCTCACTTCTTAGATGACCTGGAACTTGCTAAGAAGACCAGGCTGACCCCAAACTCACCAAGATCTGCAGTCCTCTGCTGCCCAAGTGCTGAGATTAAAGGTGTGCACCAGTACCACACCTAGATAATTTCTCAATCCAACACCAATTCCCTGGGAAATCGGGACAGCATCTCAATCTCAAGTAACCATATATATCCCCCAATGAGCAGAGGAGCTGTCTGATGGGGGTCATCATATCACCTGTCTACCTGATGTGGCAACTTTGCCCCCTTCCATGCATGTCTGATGGAGGAGGCTTGGCATGTTCACACATGCACCCCTTCCCAGTTGGGACAGGATGAATAGGAAACCTACATCCACCACATCTGGAGGGGATGACCCTCCCCTGGCCACCCTCTTCCTGATACTGGAGTTTCAGGCTATCCCAGGATGACATCTGCTGTCCAGGAGCTGTTCGAGGGCAGAACAGCTCAACCCAGGAACGTCCCAATCTTTTCCCCCAAGCGACCTGAACAGTGCTGATCTTTCGGGCAGGGTGGGGCAGGGTGCTCCCCATCTCTGCAGAGCCCTTTGCACTCACAGGAGAGGGCAGACAGGGCAGGAGGCCACCTCTACACAGCCAGTTTGGATGAGGGCTGCTGGGGCTCTGTGCTTGTGTAGCTGGTGCCCGGTGCGACACAACGTCCTTTCCTCCCCCAGACTCTATGTATCATGTTTTGTGCTGACTTCAGACAACCCAGGGAGGAGGACACAGAGTTGTACTTTCCAAGTAGCTGGCAACCCTTAATCAATGTTAATTGGCTCTAATTAGCATATGTTAATTAATGATATTTACTACAAATTAAAGGTATGAGTGCTCCCAGAGGGTTTCCTGTTCATCCAATTAGTGCCAATTAGTTGCAATTAACACGTGTAAATGAGATTCCATTGAACCCAAAACAAACAGTACAGAATCTCTGGATTCCCTCTCGCACCTTTTCTGTCTGCCAAGGGAGCTGCAGTGTGGAAGGCCAGGGATGACTGAGCGGGAGCAGAGAGGGCCGACCTTCTGAAGCAAGACTGGGGATCCTCCAGACGCCAGAGCAAAGAGCAAATGATGGCCATGCAACCTCCTGGCATGCCTGGTGGCCTCTGGTGGCCTAGAGGAAGGACTCAAAAAAGGGCCCCGGCTTGGGCATGCTCTTGAGATCTGGGGACGATCCCATGGGAATTTCTGGGCCTTATGGGCCTCAATGCAGTGTATAGTTCACAGTGGGTGTTCAGTAAGAATTGGACTAAAGGCTGGTTCCTGAAGCTGGGGCTGTAAATCACAGGTAGAGCACCCACCTGGTGTATATGAAGATCTGTTTCTAGCACCACAAGAAATGCCAGGGGGAGTCATGCAGTGTTGCCTAAGTCATCCCAAGAGGTGGTTCAAGGAGCAAGACAACGCTTATGCCTATGACTTTTTTTTTATGTAATTGACTTTTACTACATTTCCTTCTTTCTCGTATAATGGTGACTATGTTCCTCCTGTGTTGAGACTAGAGGTCAGAAAACAATGCACACGAGTCAGTTCTTTCCTTCTGTTGTGTGGATCCTGGGGAATCAAACTGAGGTCTTCAGATTTGGCAGCAAGCACCTTTACCCAGTTAGCCGTCTCAATGACCCCTTAAAAAGTCATTTGACTCTGTATATACCGACGAGGGCTCTACTTCTTTGACAGTATTGCTACTTCCTTTCTTATCCCTCTGCTTTCCTCAGGGGCCTAAACCTCTGCCGTGGTGCTACCTGAAAAGGGGAACCAGCCAGAGCCAGGCGTGGCAGTGCATGCCTGAAATCCCAGAGCTCCAAAGGCTCCAAGGCTCCTGCTACATAGTGAGTCCCCAGCAGCCTGGGCTGCATAATGAGACCCTGTGTCAATAAAAGAAGAAAAGGAAACAGCCAGATGGGATTGGCATGGATCACAAAGTGCTTCCTGAAATACACAATGCACAAAACCTTCTGTGAAACTGTGACAGCAGATATGGGGCTGGTGAGATGGCTCAGTGGCTGGAGACTGATTCCCAGAAGGGGAGAACTGACTCCCAAAGTCGTCATCTGACCCCACCACCACCACCACATGTATGTTACAGCATTGTTTGCCTGTGTGCATGCACACACACATACACGCATCAGTTTTTAAGGGCCAACAAGCCTTTAAAGGGAAAAAAAGAAGTGGATGTGGTGGTACACGCCTTTAATCCCAGCACTTGGGAGGTAGATGCAGGGAAATCTCTGAGTTCAAGGCTAGCCTGGTCTACTGAGTTAGTTCTAGTACAAGGGCTACACAGAGAGACCCTATCCAAAATAGATAGACAGACAGACAGACAGACGGATAGATAAATGATGGATAGACCCTATCTCAAAATAAGTAAATAGAAAGATGATAGAGGGAAAGAAAAGAGAAATTATCTAGTTCCCAGTCCCTCACAATTCACTTTTCTGCACTAAAATTCCCATTAAGGTTGATATTTGTTATTTTGAAATACTTACTGTTGACTGAGTGCCAGGGGCTGATTTAGGATTATAGTTAGTGACTCTGTGTCCTTGTAGGGGCTCACCTTCCAATGTGTATTCTTACCATCCTGGATGGAACCTCTATTCAGACAGAGACCTGGGTTTGTACCCCAGTTCTATACCTCAACAGCTGTTTTTCTGGACCTCAGTCTATTTATCTGTAACCTGAGTATAATACTCAGTGAGTGTGTGCATGTGTATGTATGTTTGTGTATGTGAGTGCGTGTCTGCATGTGTCTGTGTGTGTATGTGAGTGTGTGTCCATGTGTGTCTGTGTGTGTATGTGAGTGTGTGTCTGTGTGTGTCCATGTGTGTTTGTGTATGTGAGTGTGTGTCTGTCTGCGTATGTCTGTATGTGTCTGTGTGTGTATATGTGTGTGTATGTCTATGTGTTTGTTGTGTGTCTGTATGTGTGTTTGTGTGTGTATGTGAGTGTATGTCTGTGTGTGTGGGTGTGTGGGTGTCTGTGTGTGTGTGTGTGTGTATGTGCCCCTGTAGAGATCAGAGGCAGACATCATGTGTCTTCCTCCCTTGCTCTCTAACTTTTATTATGTTTGTTTGGTTTTGGATTTGTTTGTTTGTCTGTTTGAGATGGGGTCACCTTACCTATCTCTGGCTGTCCTGAAATTCAATGTATGGATCAGGCTAGCTCACACTCAAAGAGATCTGCCTGCCTCTGCCCTCTGAGTGCTGGGGTTAAAAGCATACACCAAGGGCTGGAGAGATTGCTCAGTGATTAAGAACTCTGACTGCTCTTGCAGAGGACCAGGATTCAATTTCCAGTAGCTACTAACAGTCTGGAACTCCTGTTTCAGGGTATCTGAAGCCTTCTTCTGGCCATGAGCACCAGAATGTACCGTGGTGCACAAACATGCATACATGTGAAATAAAATGTACATATATATGTGCATGTATATAAATAAAAATAAGTAAAGGTGTGGGCTACCATACAGTGTGTGTATGTGAGTGTGCATGTGCGTGTGTGTACAGGTAAGTTCAGGTACCTACAGAGGCAAAGGGCGTTGGATTTCCCTGGAGCTGCAGTTAACAGACTGGATGCTGGGAGCCAAATTTAGGTCCTCTGCATGACCAGGGTCTGCTCTTAATTGCCGAGCCATGTCTCCAGCCCCTGTATATTATCTTTTAGGGCAAAGTTTCTCACTTAACATGGAGCTCACCAATTGGCTAGGTTGGTTAGTCAACAGCTCCTGAGACCAGCCTGCCTCTGTCCTCCAGTGTCCACCCATACCCTGCTCTTAGGTGGGCATGGGGCTCTGAACTCAGGTCTTGTGTGCACCTTGTCAACTGGACTGCATCTTCAGCCCGTAAGTCACGTTATTGGGAAGGCTAAGCTTCCTTCCTGTCCCATTCTTCAGAGGGACAAAACCTGGAGTCAGAACTGGCGATGCATCTCAGTGTAGAGAGTGTTTGTCCTGCATGTACAGGTGCTGGGTTCGATCCCCAATACAAACAACAAAAAGAAAAAGAAAAAGAAAAAGAAAAAGAAAAAGAAAAAGAAAAAGAAAAAGAAAAAGAAAAAGACAGAGAGAAAAATGGAAAGTAAAGTTTAGCTGTAAGAAAGTTTCCCGGGAAGGAGGGAAGCAAACACCAGAAGCTCAGCCTGGGCCCACAGGTGATCTGATCAAGTTGTCCTCTCTATACCTGGTTCAGCTATCCAGGCTGACCACAGCAACACTACCATCTGGGCAGAACTTCACAGTCTTTGTTTGTTTGTTGAACAGAGTCTTGATATGCACATTAGGCTGGCCTCAGCTGCACAGCACCCTGTCTCCCTCAGCCTCTTGAGTGCAGGGATCAAAGGTGTGAGTTTCTACAAAGTATCCATACTGATAGCTTTGTGGCACATCCTCCTTCATTAGAATAGCCTCTTTCTTTCTTTCTTTCTTTCTTTCTTTCTTTCTTTCTTTCTTTCTTTCTTTCTTTCTTTCTTTCTTTCTTCCTTCCTTCCTTCCTTCCTTCCTTTCTCTTTCTTTCTCTCTCCTTCCTTCCTTCCTTTCTCTTTCTTTCTCTCTCCTTCCTTCCTTCCTTCCTTCCTTCCTTCCTTCCTTCCTTCCTTCCTTCCTTCCTTCCTTCTTTTCTTCCTTTCTTCGTGTTTGTTTGTTTTTCCAGACTGCTATAGCCTGGCTGTCCTAGAACTAGCTCTGTAGCTGAGGCTGGCCTCAAACTCAGAGATCCATCTTCCTCTGCCTCCTGAGCACTGAGATTAAAGGCGTGCACCACCACCACCTGGCTGGAATGGCCTTTGTAAGCCACAAGAGACCCGAGACCCAAGTGAAATCCAGAAGGGATCCTTTCAACTGGCCATGGGCTTGCTTTCTTCTTCTTCTTCTTCTTCTTCTTCTTCTTCTTCTTCTTCTTCTTCTTCTTCTTCTTCTTCTTCTTCTTCTTTTTGGTTTTTCGAGACAGGGTTTCTCTGTATAGCCCTAGCTGTGGCCATGGGCTTTCTCTTGCTAAGACCCAAGGTGGACCTTTGCACAAATCCTTGGGGCTCCTTCAGACTCAGCCAGGCCACTCTGACTTGCTGTCAGAAAGGACAGCAAGGACAGCCTTCTGCCCAAATCCACCCCCAATTTCAACCTTGCTACATGCCCTCGAGTAGATGTTTGGCCATTTCACATAGCCTCAACATCCTTCCAAAAAGCAAGAGAGTTTGTTGAGATAGTATCCTGAAATTTGAGGCCCAGTTTTACAGTATACACCCTGACATTCTCAGCCTCCTGTGGTAAACATAAAAAAACCATGATTTCTCTTTATTCCTGGGGATCTCCTAAACCATTGCTTCTCAACTCTTCTAATGCTGGGACCCTTTGATACAGTTCCTTGTGCTGTGGTGACTCCAACCATAAAATTATTTCCCATGCTACTTCATAACTATAATTTTGCTACTGCTTTGAATGATCTAAGTCGAGCCCTGTTAAAAAGGGTTGTTCAACCCCCAAAGGGGTCACACCCCATAGGTGAAGAACTACTGCCCTAAACCATGATGACTTACTGCTCCTACCTGCCTGAAGTCTTTTCTTTCCAATGCTTAACTCCATCTAACCTTCCTTTCTACAACAATGCTCATTATCTGGGACCAGCAAACATAGTCCTCAAAAGACCAAGTCTTAGAACGTCTCCCTCACCTTGGAGGTCAGTGAGAGGAGTAGAGCTGATGGCTCCAAGTACACACAGCTCAATGGGGCTGTCATGGGGAAGGTGGGATGGAGCTGTGGGATAGACATCCACACTAGAGCCCTTTGGGAAACAACATTTCTCCTCTACCCTCCCCCATGCCAGTGAGGAAGGTTGGAGGAAGCAAATGAAAAGACCCTTCTATGAGTCTTTCCTTCCAGCATAGCAAAACTGTCCTGTCGGATGCCCACAACACCCACCGCAATGCCCACCATTTGCCAGACACAGCGCTCAGTCACGTACTCGCATTTCATTGAGAGTGACTGACATGGGATTCATGTGCTTCTGCCTATGTGTGGATATCTTGGACTGAGCCTAACTAGTTTTGGGACTGGTAACCATCCAATGTGGGCCATGGAAGGTGAAGCAGAATGCTCTCGCAGTAAAAGGTGCTTTCTGTGTCCCCCAATGTCAGCAGATACATGCACACACATCTCCTCCTTGTCTGGATAAATGATGGCTTCAAAATCTTGGGCCTACGCTAAAGAGACTAGAGACAACAGATGAAGTATATTCATCCTGATTTTTTTTAACTTTCTATTTTATAATAAGGTCTCACAAACTAGTTGCCCAAGTTGGCCTTGAACTTGTGATCCTCCTGTCTCAGTCTTTTGAGTAGCCGGGATTACAAACCTGTGTCACCAGGCCCAACTAGATCCTCAGCTTTTAAAAATGAGATTGTGCAGCCTCTAAGCCAGCAAGCAATTCTAGGCACCCTAGAAAGTCTATGACGGAGAAACAGGTCACTAGAGAAGTGTCTGTTTTTATCCCACTAATGCCTCTTGAGAAGTGATTTCTCTCTAAAGCCAAAGTTCCTAAGACAAGGCATTATGTGGGCACTTTGGTGGGGGCAGGAAAGCCCTTGACTCCAGGAATGTAGCAACAGAAAATAATTAAGGTCTAATGAGGTCAGTGTCCCACCTTAACACCTTTTCAGTTCCAGTTAAAACCTCTGCTAATTTGCCAAGAAAAACCGGCCTCACTTGGGTTTTATTATTTGAATCACGTCCTGTCTCTTAATTTAAGCGAGAGACTCACATAAGGACTTTTTTTTTTTTTTAAATTACAATACCGACTTTCTTCCAGTTGATTACGGTATATGACTCTCTGTTGGAAGGCCATTATTTTTTGCTATGATTTACAAAGCATTTAAAGCGAAATCAATGTAATAAATATTGAAGTATTGTAATAGATAATTCCATATATTCAGCACGAGACAGAGCACAGCCCTGGCTTCACAGTCAGGAGGCCAGCAGGAAGATGATGGAGTGGGGAGTCCCTTGGTAACCACTTAAGGGGTGATGTCTCCTTCTTTTCCCCTGAGTTCATTTAGCCAAGATGTCCTGAGCTCTCCTGAAGATGATACTGAACACTGAACGTGGGACTAGGGATGTGCAGGTGCCAAGGGCTGTCCTCCAAGTACCCTGGGCTCGATGGAGGATGTCCGTGCACCAGCCAGCTAGTAAGTAACAAGGGCATCTGAGTAGGTGGTTAGCAGTCCTTGGGGTGGGAGGTAGATGTGGGAAGGTCTTCTTTTTCTCCTCCTGCCTCGTCTATACCTTTCTTTCCCCCGCCCCTGCTTGGTTCTCCTTTACCTCTCTTCCCTCCAGGCCTCCGACTAGAGCCCCCATGTCCTGACCCCTGGCTGCAGAGTTCATCTCAGGAAGAACATGGGCAGCTATGGTGGCACACACCTCTAATCCCAGCACTCAGGAGGCAGAGGCAGGCAGATTTCTGAGTTCAAGGTCAGCCTGGTCTACAGAGTGAGTTCCAGGACAGCCAGGGCTATACAGAGAAACCCTGTCTCGAAAAACCAAAAAAAAAAAAAAAAAAAAGAAAGAAAGAAAGAAAGAAAAGAAGAGAAGGAAAAATGGGAGACGGGACCAGTCTCGAAGCTCTGAGCTGCCACCCTCCTGCTTGCCTCTGCCATCTCAGACAGACTGGGGAATGGCTTGCTTTCCAGGTCCTGTCTCTTGAGAAGTTTCACCATCTTCAGAGTAATTGCATGAAAGTTTCACCTCTACTCTCAGACTTTGTTTCAGAAACTCGAGCCCACCAGTGACGGAGTGCATGTGGACCACCACTGTGTCTGCCCCCCAACATCACACCTTTGGTGGAGTGGAGGCACATAAGCAATGAGCTGACCTGTGAGTAAGGGCTGCTGTTACCTGTGGGGATCCTTGGAAGGACTTTGAGGACTGTGAACCTGGGGCTTGTGATGGAGTGTAGGCAGGCAATGTTCACGCGGGTGTTTAACAGACCCCCAGAGGATCCATCGATCCTTACCTCCCTATGCCAAGCCTGAACTCACGCCCCAAGTCCCTAGCTCTGAACAAATTTCCCCATAAATTGCCGGAAGGACATGCAGAGGAAGGAGATTTACTGCTAACTTGCTTCCTGACACCTCTTTGGCCCATCCCATAAAATAACAATATCGTCACATAAATCAGATGACATCCCAGGGGACCTTACCCTTGCCCTTGCAAGGTCTTTATGGGGGGAACTGGGGAACATAGTTAGAGGGATCCACCTAGCTGGATCCTCCCTGACAGTCTCCCTGATTCTCTATGGAGAGATAGTGGACATGGAGGAATCTCAGATTTGGCGGCAGTGGGAGGAAAGAGCATCCATTCACCATCAGAGACCATCAGACAGCACCTAGGAGGCTGAGGTTGTACCTCAGTGGTAGAGCCCTTGTCTACCATCCCTGGGGGTATAGGGTGAGGAATTCAACCAGTACTTTGAGAGAATTCCAGCTCTGACCCCTAGATGGGGACTTCAAGTTACTTTGCCTCTCTAGGAGTCACTTTATTTTAAAAGCAAGGCAAAGAAGTTCTACCTGATAGGGGGTGTGTGGAGAGTGTGCTGAGTGTGATGCCTCAGGATAAGGCAGCCTCACAAGGCACAAATGTTTTCCCTCATCTGGGATGCAAAGCACTATGGCACTGTTTCCAGGAGAGGGACTACTGAGTACTTGGCTCTGGAGAAGTGACATCACCCTGTCCCCTCATTCTCTTAGTCTCTGCCTGTGAGGGATGAAAAGCAGGGCTCCTCTCTAGGTCACAAAGTGGCTGTGAGCGAGCGCGTACCTTTCCTTCTGCAAGCTGAGTCCATTGTCATAGAACACCCCACAAGTAATCAGCTCCCCATAGACATCGAGGTGAGTGGACAAGAGAGATATACAAAAGCTCTGACTGGTAGCATCCTTCATGAGGGAGGGGGGCACCCATCCATCCAGTCTCACGGAGAGGGTCACCCCAAAGGGACAATCCTCTGATTGCAGCCTGACAACATCCCCATGATCTGTGGCATGGGACTGGTCAGGGATGCCTGGGTGCCAGAGGTAGGAGGGGGGGGGAGTGTCTTGGCCCTTGCATCCAGAGAGACACCTTGGGGTGCCCCCTGCAGACCCTTAGTGGTCTTTCTATTTCCTCCACAGTATCTTCAGGCCCTGGAGATACCTCCTTGCTCTCCTCATTTTCTGGTACCTACCTGCCCTCCCCCACCCTTTCATCATTTATCCTCCTACACTGCATCTTAAGATGGTTCTGAGTCCTTTATCCACACGTCCCTTTTTCCTCTCACAGCCGCTCCCTCCCTCTGCTGGGAAGTAAACCCAGGCTTTCCCTTGTGTTCCCCTTCTTGGTCCTGCCAGTTTCTTCATAGCCTGTGTTTTCTTTGGTCTAACTCAGGGAGGCCCAACACACACACACACACACACACACACACACACACACACACACACACACACACATACACACGCACGCGTGCGTATGAAGACTGGGGGTGGGGGTGGCTCTGGCCGGAGCCCTTGCCCTGTCTTTGGTGCAGGAGAATCAAGAGTTCACCCACAGGGCAGCTGTCAGTGCTGGGTGAATGGATGAGTAAAAGTGAGGGGGTGGGGGAGGTGAAGGTGTGGGAGGGACCATCTTTTAAGTAAAAAGCAAAGGATGGAGGGGAGAATGACAGACTGCTTAATGACAAGCCCCACCCAGGTACCTCAGCCAGGGTATCCACATCTCCTGCCTCCTTCCCTCCATCCTGAGCCCCAGTGCCATCCCAGGAGTTGCCTTCACCAGCAAGGCCCATTTGCTTCTCTGATCTTCTGGGCAAACCAGAGAACAGGAGGTCCCTCAGCTCCTGGCCCACAGGTTCAGCTCTCCTTACCTCCCATGGAGGGGCAGCTGGGATGAGCAACCTGCTCACAGAGTGATGTCTGGGTAGATGAGAGCCCCAGAGCCAGCAGGCCTCTTAGGAGGCCTTTGTGGGGGAGGAGAAGGGGATTTTCCATTCTCTGAGCAACTGGATTACACAGTCAGGGGATCAGGGAGCTGCCTAAGCTGCTGCCTCATGGCCCAGCTTCTGCTGTGTCTCTCAACCTCTCATTTCTCAGCAGGGATCTTGACAAGGCTTGCCTTGCCTGCTTCTGAGGTATCTTTTTGTGATCCAAATCAGGTTTAGAGGCAAAACTAAGTCTCATCACCCAGCCTGGTCGCGCAGCTCTGACACAAAATGGGTGTGAGTTACAAACAAAATCAGCTACCAATTCTCACCTTCCACAAAGCTCTGGAGGTGGGTCCAGAAACTATGGCTCAGAGAGGTTAAGTGACTTGGTCTGAGTCAACCAGTAGGGTGAGATGATCAGGATGGTTTCCTGACTGCGTGGGCTTGTGGGAGCAAGATCTTCCAGAGAATGAGCCAAGTCTATTCCAGAGCCAAGAAAGAGTTAGAGGCTCTGTTGTCTTGCCCTACACGTTTGCCCCCGAGCTTCCTGTCAATCGCCATGTGCTTTACAGTGAAGGGGACCCTTCTCCCATTTGGTCTCTGGGGCTACAAGGGACCAGAGTGGATGGGAGAAGATGGAGGAGGTCAGTCAGGTGAAGTCTGAAGAATCCTAAGTTTGGAGGGTTAGTGGTATAGCATGTGACTAGTGTCCTAGATGGCGTTCATTCCCTATCACAGTGACAGAGAGAGAGACAGACAGAGAGACAACCAGACAGACAGACAGACAGACACAGAGAGACAGAGAGGGACAGAGAAGAAAAAAGAAATCTAAGAGTAAGGTCTAATCTCACCCTCTTTT
Organism: Mus caroli; assembly: GCF_978045245.1. Lineage (NCBI taxonomy): Eukaryota > Metazoa > Chordata > Mammalia > Rodentia > Muridae > Mus > Mus caroli. Next base: position 37,966,215 of record NW_028227268.1, read on the forward strand.
GTGACTTGTGTGACCTTGAACAAGCCATCTCCCTTCTCTTAGCTGCAAAATGGAGATTAAAAAATATGTTTCCCAAATTATTTTGAGGGCTGAGAAAGACAAGGTACTGGAAGAACATTAAGTACAGCACCTGAGATATATATATATATATACGTATATATATACATATATATACGTATATATATACATATACATATATATATACACACACATATATATATATTTCAGTAAATAACGGTAGAGGCAAAATTCTTTACCCAGGAGCTGTGCCCATTCCCCAGAGCAGGAGGATCTGCTATGTAACTGGCAGTTGGTTCTTCACCCTAGGAGGGCAAATCCATCATGTTTAGCAACCCCCGGCCTCCCCCACCTGGTAGAAGGTTACTGGGGGGTCATGCCCCATACCCTACATCCATTTTCTAGGAAGATTCTCCACATAAGAGGCCTCAAGCCCCACCTCTAGCCCCATGTGGCCCTTAGAGGCCTCTTGATGACATAATGACCATCTCTGACCTTTCTGGTGGCCTGTGTTCTCTCTAGCCAGAAAATTTCTATGATCCTATGACCCCTACAAGCCCTACCCTGCTAATGGCTTTATGATCTTCCCCCATTGATTTCTCTTTGCCCTCCCTGCCCCACAGCCCCCTTTCAGTAGGTCCTCGTCAAAATAAACAACGTTTATGACCAGCGCAAGATTCAAGGTCCACACTGCAAACAAATGCTGGGCCCTTTGAAGGTACCTGGGGAATCCATCATGTTCTGGGGCATCCTGGGGTGTGATGTTCCCCAGGCCCAGGGAAAGCAGGCTGAGGAGGGGCTCTCCAGCTCAAGATTTAGGATCCAAGGCTTCTGTACCATATCTGGGGTCCCTCTTCTGTACCAGACCCTGCAGAGGACAGGGCAGAAAGGGAAAGGAGGGGCCCTGCACTCCTGGGGCTAAGATGTTCCTGTACCCAAAGCCTAACTCAGAATGTCATCAGGGGAGGAGATAAAATGAAAGGGAGAAAAAAACCAAAAGGCAAACGGAGTGGACATATGCAAAAGAACACACACAAAAGCATCACAGCCCAGACCCAACAAGGCCTTCCTCAGGCTGGACCACTAACTCAGTGCTCGCCTGCACAAGGGAGCCATGTTGGTGCATGTTCCAAAAGAAAATGGTCCAGGCTGGGAATGTAACTCAGTGGTAGAATATTTGCCTAGAATATGCAAGGTTCTGGCTTCCATCTCTAATTACAACCAAAGGGAAGAAGGAAGGGGAGAAAGAAGAAAGGAGGATGAAAAATAGAAATGTGATCATTATTTTTAATAATGTTTGGAAAGGATAGCCAATGCAAGCAGACAGTGGGAAAGAGACCTAGTCTTAGAGAACCTGAGAATTAACCCAAGTTAGTGCTAACACTGAGGGGTCAGAGGGTACCCCACACCAGGATGAGTGCCTTCCTCTAAACATCCTCCAGTGGGGATAGATGGCTGCCTGGACATCCAGTGGGGTTTTGTCTCCAAGCCTCAGCCTGGCTCAGCCTCCTCCTGTGGGTTTGTTTTCAAGAACTGTTGCTAGAGACTATTACTGTGGGATTCCCAAAGGCCTGGGTCTGAGAGCAGCTTTCCAGGACACACAGCTTAATGCTTCTTCCTTCAGCAACAGAACTGGGCCATGGGCCTGGGGGCTGCTGTTCTCTGAATCCCAGCTGGGGGAGGGAAAAAGCACTCTACCCGGGATCCGTGTCTTCTCATTTTCTCTGCTAAGAATAGCATGTTATCAAAACAGGTTAGGTAAGGAATCAGACAGGAAATATGTGCCTAGCCAAAGGAACCTATTCCATTGATCGATTGGTAAGGGCTTACATCATTTGCATATGTGTCATATCATTAAAGTTGGATGCGTGAGTCAGAGAGCCAAATGGCCTGCAAGAGATAGAAGTGAAGGTATATGTGCTTTTGCTTTTGTTTTTCAGGCAATTATACTTTTTCTAAAATGATTTTCTTTCTAAGTTGAAAGAATGCTTTTAATGACTTTCTATGATGTCTAAGTGAATTTAGAATAGCCAGCAGAGGACTTTGGAGTTGAGTATCATACTCTCGATATAAAAAGTCCTCCTGGATATAAAGTTTTAGGGGTGGAAGGACCTCAGAGGACATCTGGACCAATGGTTCTCAACCTTGGCTGAATATGGAATCCCTTGGGAGTGTTCTTTAGTGTTTTGTTTTGTTTTAATAAGATGCTAGAGATGTTGAGTGAATTGGTTTGGAGTCTGGGTACCTGGTTTGTTCTTCTTTTAAACAACCAACCAAACAACAAACACCTTCCCTGATGATTATACTGGGGAATCAACCGGGGAAGAGAACCACTCATGTAGGCCAATAGTTCACTTTACAGAGAGACGTACACATAACTGACCCGTAGCAGAAGGACAGAGAGACTGACCTGCTATTCCAATCCTTATATGTCTCTCTAGAACTAAAGTGAGCGTGGTGGAACAGTATAAGTCTGTAATCTCGGCATTGGGGAAGTTTTAGCACAAATTCTAGGTCAGCTTAGTCTACTTAGTAAAACCCTCCTGAGAGAGGAAGAGGGGGTATAAGGGGAGAAGGAGGTGTTGGCTGGGGGGCAGGGAGGGCATCTGTCTACACATACCAGCCTCCCAACTCCATCCCCTACCCCTGTGCTTCTGTGGTCTTGTCAGAGGCCAGGAAGGCTGACATTTCTACCCTGTTCCTCTAAGTTTTCCATCTTCAAGAAACTCTGGCTTCCTAGAGGAAAAAACATGTCAAACTCCTGGTTCTAAATCTGTCCATCAGCCACCAAGTGTCCCAGGACAATTCTTGTTCCTCGGCTAGATAAACCAGCGGAGTGAATGTCAGCATAGGGGTGGCAGTGGTGTTAGTGGTGTGTACATGTACACAGACACATAAAGATGCTTAGGTACCTGCACAGAGGCTTGTCCAGTATGGAGCACATAGCCTGCCTATCGGAACATACCACTGAGAATAATTACTTATGTATGTGTAAGAAAAAAAACCCAGATGTGTTTTACACCCACTGATGTTTATGTGACAGGCCAAATACATGTTTAAAAAGTATGTACAAATGCATTAGAGACTCTGAAATGGTACACGGACCTGGAATGGTATACAAGTGCCTAATGTTAAATTCACATTTACATTTTCCTGTGAAGTACACAGAAGATGTGTATATGTCAGGCAGTCTGTGTGTATGATGGTGCAGGTTTATGTGTGAGAGAGGTTTCTGCCGTTTCTATCACACTTCTAAGTAATCACTGGGAAATGTATGTGTTGGGAAACAGTATCGTTCATGCTTAAATATGTCTCGGCACATATAAATGAAACATGGTATTGTGCCGGGCGAGAGGCTGCATATTAGTGTTGTTTGTCACTGATAGAATTAAATAACCCATGCAAAGCCCTGGTAGCGTTTCTTACAGTTTTATTTAACACTTTTTTAGCCAAGCAGCATGCGGCCGGGGCGTACACACTGCAGACAGCTACAATAAATGTGGAATTTGGAGATCATAGCATATGATACATGAGAAGTAGACCAGTGTAATCAAAAGTTCCAACTGTCCCCACCTTTCCTTGGGCTCTCCCCTTCTTCACTTTCTTTCTTCAACCCTGGTTAAGGCCCATCCCTTCACACTTCTCTGGGAGGCCTCTGCATCTGTAGTACGTGGAAACAAAAGAAAAAGGACTTAGGGCTGGGGAGAGATAACCACCAGGCTCTGGGTCTGGAATGTGTCTGCTCCTCCTAGTCTGTCAGAAGCAGGCCCAAACTCCAGTGCGAGTAAAAGAGGAAGACCAGCCCAAGCAACCTTACAGCTTCTGCAGGCCCTTGGCATGACTGACAAAGCTACTCACTCTGAAGAGGGAATAGAGATTGCATTTATCAAATCGTTGGCAAATCTTTTCTGGGAAGATGCATTATACTGGACCCCTGCTTCTTTTGTTTAAGGAGATACTATATCCTTGCTGTGGCCCAAATGAGAACAAGTTTGCACCCAGGCACAGATCTGCCAGAATCCCAGGACTTCAGAGGCAGAGGCAGGTGGATCTCTGAGTTTGAGGACAGCCTGATCTACAGAGTGAGTTCCAGGATGAGAAACCCTGTATTGCAAAACAAAACAAAACAAAACAAAACAAAACAAAACAAAACAAAACAAAACAAAACAAAGAATTAAGGCTGGTCAGGGGACTTGGATATAAGCTGTTTTGCCCAAGGCAAAGAAAAGCTAGGTAGTTGGGAAAGCAGGGTCCCCATTTGAAAGGTCAAACTCAGGTGTCAGTAAGAAGGTTCTGGAAAAAGAGCTCACCAGCCACTGACACTGAAGGGAAATCACATTTTATCCCAGAGAAGATAACTAAATGACAACTTGCAGGTTCTTCCAGATTTGCCCAGGACACACGGAAGCCCAATGCTCTCCTTTGTGTCCTGTTGCTAACATCCCTGGGCTCCACTTGGGCAAGGCTGATCCATGGAACTCCTCCCTCTGCCCATCTTCCTGCCCTTGAAGTTTCTCTGCTCCCTTCTGTCCTATGCAAACATCCCAGCACTGTGAGGCCAGGGAGGCTAAACCTAATCTGAGTAGGAATTGGACTCACCCCTACTCTGCAAATACAATTAGTAACAGCTAAGTAGTTGCCGGCACTATCTTCTCGGACAGACTTCAGCCTCTCTCCATCAGCAGGGATGGTAGCCAACCTGAGTGGGGACAGCACCACAGGGTACTGTTGTCATGCTCACACTGCTGAGGTCCAGAGGTTGCTCTCCCAAGGCCATCTCCTGAGATAATATAGAAAAGAAGAAACAGAAGTAAATAAGTCTCCCTAATATTTAGATTTAAAGTGTGAACAGCACAAAGTAATATGCATAGACACACACATACACTGACACAAATACACACAGACACACAGATACACAAAAACACAGAGAGACATAAAGACATAGACTCAGACAGACAGACAGACACACACACACACACACACACACACACACACACTCCACAAAGACAAAATGATGAATCATCTCTATGACAGAGCATCCCAGCATTAGATAATATTCTCAGAGGCCCAAGGTTTTCAGCCAAATCCCAGGTCTAAGCACAAGGACACTGCATAAATCCCTCCCCTTATGAAAGGCCAGTTTGAGCAGATGGGACCACTCTTAAGTAAACTGGAGAGCCCTCCCTTTGCCTGGCTCAAAAGGAGAGGCAGGGGGCTGGCCCTCCCATCCTGGGAGCAGGAAGCTGGCCTAGAGGCAGAGGCCTAAAGCTGTTAATTCTGCCCCTCTTGCTCACATCTCCAACTTATCTCTCTGGGGGGAAGGTATCCATCCCTTTGACCACACAATCCTCCCTCCCCTCCCTAAGGGGAGGTCAGGCTGGAGGAAGCTGCTGCTGAACAGGTGGTGGCCAGAGGTGAGAAATCAAACGGAGCTTGGAGCTCTCAGAGAGCTGAGCCAGAAGGAGGAGGTGCCAAGCATGGGCTCCTCCATCATAGTTTATCTCCAGACTGAATCTGGGGTGTCACCTCACGGCCACCCCACTTACTGATAACCACCTCATTAACATTTATTAAACAAGATATTTTAGTGACGAAGAAAGCGATAAGGAACTGAGCATTCTTTGAAGGTAGAGGGCATCTCAGAAGTTCTGTCCAACCTCAACCTATATAACACCGACCACCACCCCAGACCCTGCCCCTTTCTCCAGGTGTGTCGGGAAGATACAAGGCAGGTGGATGGAGAAAGAGACAGACTCAGGCACCCCAGGTGCTCACCAAGAAATGCACAGACTGTGAAATTACACCAGAGCTGGACAACTTACCACCACGCATGAACCCTTGGGGTACTGAAATAATTAACTTGCTAATCAGCTACACCTTGCTCTCTCCATTCTCCCTGGAAAAACACAAAATGCAAATCGCCTTCCGGTGTCAGTCACTCGGAAAACAAATACTGCTTTTGAAGAAACACACCCTCTGCACAGACTGAAATGGGTCCTGGTGCATCTTGCTGCTCCCCCTTTGACCCACCATTGCCCTTGGGGCTTCCCAGAGCACAGAGACAGAATATTTCTGGAGATGCAGGGGCTTTCTATCCCCAGCAGAGCCTTCCCATCACGGCTAAGCTTTCTCACTTGGGCCCTCTTTAGCCTGCTTGCTGACGCTAAACGGCCAAGATCTGTGTGGAGAAAGGATTGATTAGAATCGTAATAATAATACCTGACAGTCGTTCGGCTTTAGCGGTTACAAAGTATTTTCACACATTATCTCATTTGGTCAGAGGAAGTCAGAGCTGGAAAGGACCTCAGCAATCAGTCCCAAACCCCTGCATACAGGTGGGGAAACTGAGGCCCAACTAGCTTCTTCAAGGGCTGCGAGACAGTGTGGTCAGGTAGCAAGACTCGTTTTCTAGAACCCTTGTGCTGTCTAAGATCCTCGGAAACGGGACGAAGAATGTAACTTTTTGCTTCACGACCGTTACAAACCAACACATCAAATAATTGGCAACCCACAAGAATGAATTCAAGTTACTCCTCTAGGCAATGGCCTCTGAAAAAATAAAGGGTGAGGCTCACAAGGAGAGAAGCTGGTGAGCCCTGTTCCAGAATAGACATTTAATTCAAAGACTCTCCTATACACCACCACTATCTTTCCATGCAACCCTCTACCCCATCTCCTGAGGTTTAAAGATGTGAACATTATACATTTTGAGGCTTGGGGATTAATGTGGGGCAGGTGGGCAGAAAGGAGCTTTCCCAGGGTTCTAATCTGGCAGCTACACTGGAGGGTTCACAGCATAATGAGTTTGTGTGTGCATGTGGGTATCCACACAAGACATGAGAGGTGGCATTGGAAAACACGCACCTTGATCCTTGTACGGATCAGATAATTTGCAAATTAATGGCTCTTTCCCTCCAAGGCTCTGAAAAGGTTTATAAAACATCTTTCTGAAGAAGGGGACATATAGAGTCACACAGACACAGTTCTGCCAGGAACACATCTCCCAGTGAGTGGCAAGTGTGTTCGGTCTTCCTCTGCTTCTTGTGGCTCTTAATTTAAAGATAAGACCCGGTGGGTCCTTAGATGCCTGGTCTATTTACAGATGTATTTATAAATGTGCAAGGCACCATTTCTAGGTTCTAGGTTGCTAATTCATCACTTCTCACCTCTTCATCTGCCTCCTAAAACAAGTCTCCCTTTGACTGTTAGTGGAACCCCTGCCTGCCCCATTGCCCAAGCCGCTTGGAAGGTAAGCGGTTCCTTTGTGTGTTCGTTTATTACTAAGCCCAACTCTTTTCCCTCTAAAACTCCTTCTTCTCCCTGTTGAGCTGACCATGCCTGTGGATTTATGAAGAGAGATGTTTTAGCAGAAATCCCCCAGAGTGTCCCATCAGCCCTAAATCCCAGGCCCGCTCACCCCCCCTCAAGACCCCATGACACACAGCATGCCAACACGGCTTCCTCTTGCCTATGCATTAGCTATCCATTGTGGCAACCTGACATCTCTCACACATAAAACCGTAAGAGAGAAATAAAATATCTGTCTCTTGGCGAAAATAAAGCTTTGCCTCCCTCCTGATGTATAGGATATAAAATAAAGCCGCGGCTCCAATAGTGGCTTTTCCTTATGCTGGAGTTGCCTTTGCACACACGGAGACAATGAAGACGGATGGTTTGGGACGAGGCCCAGCCTCCTGGGGCCACCTTCACCCTCTTTTATTATAGTCTCTCTCCACCTCCATGCCTTTTTTCTTTCTTCTTCACTTTCTTTTCTTTCTGGTTTCTATTTGCCTTTTATTTGCCCTTCTCTTTCTGTCCTGAAATTTTATTCTCATTCTCTCTCTCTCTCTCTCTCTCTCTCTCTCTCTCTCTCTCTCTCTCTCTCTCAGCATGACAGCAATTGTGAGAAGCAAGTATCTCACCTTCTCTACCATTCCAGGCTCTCTTGGTCTTCCCATCACTCTCAACTCTCTCTCTCTCTCTCTCTCTCTCTCTCCCTCTCCCTCTCCCTCTCCCTCTCCCTCTCCCTCTCCCCCTCTCCCTCTAGTCCCTATAAGGAATTCTGTGTTACTGCTTGGGGGACTTGTTTTGGTCAAATGTAAAAATGCCCCCAAGGGTCGATTAAGAATTGTGTTTAGTGGGGCTGTTGGTTGGTTTCTGTTTGTTTGTTTCTGTTTTTCCCAAGGAAGAAGCTGTGTCTCCTCCACCCCAGTCTCTGAATCTATTTCCATAGCCTCTGAAGAGGCCAACAGGAGCAATGCTTTGACCTCTCGGAGATGACTTTCACACTCCAAAGCCTGGAAGCTTCATCAACAGGCTCACAGTGGACCTTGGGTCTCTTCAGCCAACTCAGCCCCCAAATGACAGATCAGTCCTCTGCTTCTGCTCCAAAGTCCAGAGACCTGAAGGTGTGCATTGAGCCTTTCCCATGCCACATAGTCTAATACTGTCACAGAAGCCTAGAAGCTACCTGGCTTCCCACTCCCTACACATTCTTCCCTACCCAGCAGGAACCTCTCCCTTGCCAGATGACAACTGCTCTGTGGACTTCTATGTCTGAATGGGTTTCCATAACTCTACAAGTTTTCCCTCACCTTTGGTCTAGCCTCATCCCTTCTACTGTTGTCTCTCCATCCTTCTCAAGCAGTTTGGCACCCATGCTAAACCTCTCCGGCTCTGGCTCTGTCAGGGACTGAGGAGACATCCATCCCTGGTCCTGGTAGAATAAACAGTGACTCATGACCTCCCCTGGGGGAAGAATGGGAGAGGCAGAGCTGGAGACAGCCATGTGGGCTATGTCTAGCAGAGGGATAGTGGATGGCTTCCAGCTGAGACTTTACGTCCCGGTGCAGAGCCCTCGGTGTGGGGGATCTGACCACTCTATGCCAAGAAGACCTTTGTTAACACTGCCCCAAACCTAGACAGGCAAGGTAGTAACAGCCATTGAACTCTGTCCAAAAAGGAGGGGAGGACCCGAGGATACCAACTTAGAGCTGCCAACTTGAGGACAAACCCATTCTTAGTCCCAAAGGCCGTTAGCTTTGGAAGGGGGGGGGGTGTCTCCTTCCCTCCTTCCCTTCCCACCTGATATCTCTCCAGATATCAGCAGTGACCACCACCATTAGGTAAGGGGAGAGAGTCAATTAGTGACAGGATTAATTACTCTGAGGCAGGAGCCCCGTTTGTCTTCCTTACCGGTGCAAGTGTGTGCTCAAACAGAGGAACATGGGCACGCACCCAAATACACATTGTTGTCACGCTGTCTTAGACGTTTTATTTATTTGTTGGATTCCTGCCCAGCACTGCTCACAGGCTTTCCACAGGCGCTAAGTCTCCCACCAAACACACTCCAATCTCTTTGCCTCCAGCCCAGGAATGCGCCTGTCATACGCACAGCACACTGAGGTCCCAGTGGACAACCCTAGCTGGGAGCCTAGGATTCTCTGCTTTTAGCTTCTCTCCACCTTTTATTTTTATTTGACTGTCTTATTCTGTAGCTCAGGCTAGCCTGGACATCACTGAGTAGTACCCTTGAGCTCAAGCACTGGGGGTTACAGTAGGGCGTATTTTCCATTTCTTTGCTTTACTCTTCCTTGTGTTTCTCCACACATCTTCCCCACCACATACTCTTGCTTTATTGCCTTTTCTTCCCGCCCTTTCCATTCACTTCAGTCTCCTTCTACGCACCCTCTCTCCCTTCTGTGACTACCCTTGTTCAGCAGCGACTGAGATCAGCGCGCTCAACCTCGCAACTCTAACCGCCCCTCTCTCCATGCTCAGAGCCCCCCCTCCCCCGCCAAACCCTCATGGACAGCCTGGATTGTTTACTCAGGTCAGGTGCACATCGTGACACCCGGGCCGGTCGGCCCGGAAACTGCCCTTTCTTGGCATCGCGGTCCCTCCCCTACCACTGTCCATGCTCGGCTTAGAAAAAGCCGCCAAGAGCAAAGCGGGCACAGCTGCAAGGCGCACCTCCCCCAACTTCTCACCTTCCGTAAAGCGGTGATGGAGAGCAGACGCCCTTGCTTGGATTGGGATTCTGTCTGGGAAAGTGTAGAGAATAACATTCTGCCCCCTCTCCTACCACTCCCTTACTATGTGTTCAGGAAAGACACAATGATATAAGCTGCTTATTAAGAGAGAGAACCTCGGGAGAGGTTAAAAAAGAGAGAGAGAGAGAGAGGCGGGGGACAGTGGATCAGAGAAGACTCCAGCTGAGCAGTTCCCTGTGTTGTATAAACTGGGGCTTCACAGGTCTGTGCAGAGTTTGTGTAGCCTCCAGATAGCAGGAGTCCTGGGCGCATCTAGCTAGCCCTTTCCTTCCTTCCTTCCTTCATTTCTTCCTTCTTTCCTTCCTCCCTTCCCCCCTCCCTCCATTCCTTCCTTCCCTCCTTCCCCTAGACCAGTGGTGCTGGTTTTGAGGCTGGCAGCCCCTGGGGCCTCCTCGCCCTTTCCTGGGGACCATGGTCTGGACTGGAAGAGAGATCAGCTTCTCTGGGAATTAAATAGCAGCAGTGACTAAGTGACAGTGACTAAGAAAGAACAGCCCCTGTTTGGTGGGAATCATTGTGGTGGGGTGGAGGATAGGGATTCAAGGGCTCTTGACCCAGGAGGCGAGGAAGATCAGGGGTGTGTGAGTGAGGAGGACTGGCCAGTCCCATTTCTGAGACACGGTCTCTCCATCCTTACAAGCTGATTTTTTGAGAATTCTCTCAGAAGACAAACCTTGGTGGTGGAAGCCACTATGCGTGGGGAGTCAGGTGGAGGGGATTCTGTGATAGGTCTGTGGTGGCTGAATGATGATGGCTAGGCGTTCAAACTGGATCTCTGGACACCCACCGGGTATAAGTGGCAGAGGGTCTATGTGACTTTGAAGGATGGAGGGTAGGAAAACGGGAGTACTTGAGATGGTGGACTGCTCAGGGGTCTAGGTGAGGAGGGGGGGTTGGGGATCATCTTCAGAGGTCATACACACACAGAGCAGAGCTCAGTGGATTCGGAGACGACAGATTTAGAAAGCTGGGTCAGTTTTCTCTCCTTGTCTCTACTACTGATTACATTTCAAAATAAGAGCTCAGTGGAACCGGTGGAATGGAGGACGTTAATTGTGTGTTCTGTCACTGTGAAAACATTAAATCTAGATTTGAAACATAGAATAAAGGAATCAAGAGACACATCTTGCATTGTGCGCTCTCTCTCTCTCTCTCACACACACACACACACACACCATAGGCCGGAATTGACTCTGAGGCCCGTTTTCTTCACCATCAGGACACGGAGACCAGCTGAATACTATGCCCTAAAACCAGTATCCTGTCTTCACCCCAACTCCAGGTCTCTAAAAGATGCCCTCTCTCCCATAAGTGGGTCTCAAAGTCATTGCACCCTAAATTACTTAAACAATCTCCCCCTCGACTACCAAAGGAAGATGCAAATCGGAAAAGTCGGGCAAAAGAGTACAGTGTGACCCTACAGGTTCCTACAACAGCAATTTCCTAGTCCCTCCTTCCCGGAACCCTCTGCTTTACACGAGAAGTAGCCCAGCAGCGCGGGGTGTGAGCCGCTGGCGACTTGGGCGACTCACAGATTCCCTAGAGGGGCTGGTGAGTCCAGCGAGATAGCAGCTAGTTCTGGAACAGCTGGCAATGGAGAGTAAAGGGACCAACGGCCCCTTCTTTTTGGCAGCCGCTTGGGAGTCGTCGGGATAACAGGATCTCGTGCTCCTCACTTGGCTCTTCCTGGGGTGTCAGAATTCTGGGTATTAATCGACTTGTTCTAGGAAGTGTTAGGCTCGCAGGAAGATTGCGGGCGCTCAGTTCAAACCTGCCCTTTAGGTGGGAAGGTCGCCTTCTTATCCTGATCAGCCCCGAGTCTAAGCCTAGGAAGGACCAGGAGAGGGATTTATGCTCGAGAACTATTGGCTGCACTACTTTGGTCCACAGCCGCTCCACTATGTGGACAGGGGTACCCAGAATGCTTTAGAGGTCCCGCACTCAGAGGTCGGGAGTGGGTGGGAGCAAATCTCTAAGAAGGCTCGTGAAGCAGGCCGTGGCGGGTTGGATTTACAAAGCAAAGATCATGCGGGTGGGAAGACCAGAGCTGCTGATGAGTTTCGGGGTTGCCAGGTGGTGCAAGAGAGAGAAAAGGGGTCATTGGCACAGCCCTATAAAAACCCAACAACCCCATCAAACAAAAGCTAGATAAGTAACAGCTTCTTCTCTCTTCGCTGGAAGAGGGTATTGTGTTAGTGGATGCGGATTCACTGCCAGCCCAACCGCGTTTCTGCACACTTTTCTCCTAATTTAGCCCTGTAGAAGATCTGCTAGGCTCATAGATGAAATAACTCTAAAGGCAGATTCTGAAATTCCATCTAGATTTGGCTGCAGGGTCCTTCCAAGTTTGATCAAATGGGCTTTCCTAGCACCTCCCCCAAATAAGAGCAGAAGTGGCACCGCTTGGAGAAAAGTTTGGGTTAAGCTTGGGGAGGGGGTGCTACGCATAACTGGAGCGCTCCTGGGAACTAGAATACTCTTAAAGCTCAAGCCCTCAGGACCCGCATCGATTTCCACACTTAAGCAGATTCGTCGCCGTCCCCCAAAGACGGTGGCCAGGAATTTACAACGTGGACAGAATTGGAAAAGTGTAACATCCCTAAGGAATAAACTCTGGTAGGTCGGTTGACGTCCGAAGAAACGAACTTGTTCGAAGCCTGGAAAAGGGATGACCGGAATGGAAGCCAGGCATATTCGGTCAGTGCGCCACAAGCCTCCCTCCCCTGCTGCTACGGTGCAGTTCCCCGCTGCTACCACCTCCCCCCAGCTGCGGGAGCCCCGCTGTTTCCCACCTAGTCATTTGTTTTTGTTTGTAAAAGGTGTCTCCGGATCACAATTTTCTCACAACTTCTTGCCAGAGTTGGAGCTCCTCACCCGAAGCGCTTCCCCACCCACTCCTTCTCCCACCCTGGCGCCGGGCCTCCGGTTTCTCCCGCCCCCATCAGGAAATCGCCCGAATCAACTTTCCAAGTGAGCGCAGCGGGAGATCGACACTCGTGTCTCCCAGACTCCCTGCCGGGTGGACTTTGGATGGACAGGGGGAGGAGGCACCGAAACAGAGACAGAAGGCGAGATTATGCTGCCAAGCGCCCCCTACCTCTCCATAGACTCGAGCTACGCCGGGGGCAATTTCCAGGCCAAACAAACAAGGGACAGGGTATCAACACCTAGTGAATTGCAAAACCAGTGTACTAGGATCTCCCAAGCTTCCAGATCTAGCTGCAATCTAATCCCAACAAGACTTTTTTAAATATATAGGTTTGCCTTTACCCCCACCCAGGACACTGACTTCCTCCGCGCCTCCTTTCCGCGCTTCCTCCCGCCTACTGTCAATCCTTGCTGCCGAAACGGACGTCTTACCAAACCTGGAAGGGGCCAGGACACCTCGCTGCTAGTCGCCGGCACCGCGCGGGCCCGCCGCCACTGATCCTCTAAACGCGGTCTCCCCGCATTCTCCCCGGCCGGGGGGGACGCAGAATGGTTTACAGAAGGACCGCGAGGCGCTGATTGGTCACAGGCTGCCGTGACGTCGGCGGGCGCTGCATTAAGGCGAGGGGGCTTCCAGGGCTCAGCCAACAGCCAGGAGCAGTGACCGAGCCGCTGGAGCTGGGGAGAGACTCGCGGAAGACTGGGCCAGGAGACTAGGGACCGAGGGACGCGCGCCCGGGGAGAGCCAACAAGGAACCCGCGGGCCGGACAGCGACACCGGCAATCCGCGCCAAACTGTTCCAGCCGCTGGCCTTCTATAGCCGCAGCCCCAGGACATTCTAAAGCTCTCCAAGACGCCCCCTCCCTTGGCTTCTCGCGTTGACCAAGGAAAAGAAAAAGGGAGGGAAAAAGAAAGGAAGGAGACTAGAAAGAAAACCCAGATTTGCCACCGCACAAAAAGAGAGGTGGGGGGAACAAGAAAAAAAAAAAAAAAGTCGAGCGACTGTGGGGCCGGAACACAGGCAGCGGGATCGTGGGCCGAGCGATGCAAGGCTGCGCGCCCAAGCGGCCGCGAGTTGTGACTGAAGCCAGGATGCTCCGCCAGGCGCAGTGAAGAGCCAGACCGTGTTGCCTCCCCAGAAGGAGTCCAAGCGCAGGGAGGGCCGCTCGGAGGACGCGGCAGACTGCCTGGCAGGCCACCGGCCGAGGTGACAGGGCTGGGGCGGTGGGGAGCGAACGAGTGCGCCCGGCTGCGTCCGCCCGAAGTTATCCCTTACCATATTTGACTGGCACAAAAAAGAAAACTCTCCAAAGGGGTGGGGGCTACCTAAGCAACAACTACAATCACCAAAATATCCTACCCAACCCGCCATCTCCCCCACAACTCGGCCTGCCCCCGCCCCCTCCCCAGGCCCAGCGCGGGCGCCCAGAGCGTCCCAACTCACTGCAAGAAGCCGGCAATGTAGGATCCAAAGCTTTCTACTCCCGTGTTCTTTTCTTTCCGTGTTTTTTTTTTTTAAGGGGAAAACCTGGTGGTGGGCAGTCTGACACGCACACAACCTGCCTTCATACTCTGACAAAAGCAGATGCACTTTGACTTCTGACAGCTCTACCTCAAGCTGGAGAGAACCCAGCTTTCCCCGAATCCTGAGCTCTTGGCGTCTTCCTTGTCTGTTTCCATTTTATTTATTTACGTCCCGCCGCCTCTCTCGGTGACCTTCACTCCTTCTCGGGCTTTGGGCAGAAGAGCCGCTTTCTTGCTCGCTTGAGACTGATTTTCCTCGCCCGGTGAGCTGAGGTGGCGCTGCTCCATCCCGCTGCCCCGGGACTCCGGGGCTGCCCTCTACCAGCCTGGTCTCTCCCTATTTTGATTTGCCAGTACGGGTTTTTTGCTTGCCCAACTAGAGAGGGTTTCTTCTTTTTGGAGGAGCTGGTTGTCTTCAGAAGTCATCCCCTCGACTCTAATTGCCCTGTCGCTCCGGGCCTCACCGGACCAAACCAAAGACCATGGTGCACTGTGCGGGCTGCAAAAGGCCCATCCTGGACCGTTTCCTCTTGAACGTGCTGGACAGGGCCTGGCACGTCAAGTGCGTCCAGTGCTGTGAATGTAAATGCAACCTGACCGAGAAGTGCTTCTCCCGGGAAGGCAAGCTCTACTGTAAAAACGACTTCTTCCGGTGAGTACTTCCCTCCCGCACCTCTGTTGCTCCTTCCCCATGGGCCCTTCCAGGCCAGCTTCGGATCAGAGGTCTGTGTGGCTCTAGCAGTTGCCTTTTACTAGGGCAGCCCAGTCTTTCCCCCCGCTTCTACCTCTTAGGAAGCTAGCCGGTATTGCGAGATATATTCATTTTCTCTTTATCTTTTTATAAACACATCAGCTGTAGTACTTGGTTCTGGAAAGCGTGGTCCGGGTTTGGCTGCCGGCGCCTGGGAAGAAAGGGTCTGAGCCGGCTTTAGTTCAGCAACCCTAACAAGGCGAGGGAGAGGTGGAGCAGCCTCGGGGTTGCAGCTCTCGCTTGCCTTTCCCGAAGCCAAGCTCTCCAGCAACCAAAGACATTTTCCGGTTCTCCCAGGTTGTTGGTTCTCCGAGTTGAGCTTAGAGGCTCCAGCTTTATTCCAGTTCCTGCCTTTTACTTCTCTTATAGATCTTGTCGGAACTACAGAGCCCTTGTGGCCCAGAAAGCCACAATAAAGAGCCCGACCTTGAGGCCAATCCTGTATGCCTACGGGTCTCCCACCAAACGTGGATTGGCCTCTAAGCATAGACCTGGGAGAACCGTGTGGTTCGATTTTGGCCTCAGACCAATGCTCAGGCTCCTCTTCGTGCCTTTCCAGCCAATGCCCCACAAGGAAGGCCACCTCTTGGCGGACACTCGGCTCGTTAGAACCGGAAAATTTTTCTTCTGTTTACCATTTTACATGTATTTTCTTAAACTCTTTGTCCCGATCACAACTCAACAGAACAGAATGGCTCCGAATGTAAATTATATTTCCCACTGATTTGAAATCCCACACTTGACTTCGCTATTTTGGTCTTGGTTTCTGAGGCTATCCCAAATCTGGGGAGAGTTCGAAGCTCCCCGGCCTCCATTTGCCCAAAGGCCCTGGAAGCGCAGTCCCCAGAGGCGATTCAGGACGCGCGCGGCTTGTGTTTGCAAAAGAGCCCGGAAGCAAAGATCGGTGCAATCTGCTGTTGAGGAAAGGCTGAGTTTCGGAGTTTCTGCAGACTGCGCAGGTTTTTTACACTGGAAAGCAGAATCAGAGTCTGAGAGTCTAAGCCACACCGGCTTGCGGAGCCCGTGGGGCCCTTGAGGCCTCGCTAACGGCAAAGCTCAGCAGGGCACCTAAAGCCAGCTCAACCCGGCGTCAGCTCCCGCTTGCGCCAATCTGCCAGGCTTTTGCGCAAAAGCGTGGCAAGAGCCCAGCTACAGGAGCCGAGGCTCTCGGAGTCAGGGTTTGTTTACTCACCGCGAGATCGGACTTTGCCAACTCCCCGCCTGAGCGCAGGTCCTTTTGTGGTGAAAGAAAGGCAAAGCTAGCGGAAGTTAGCGGGGGGGGGGGGTATTTATTTCTACGGAGCTCTTAATTTGGATTTAACTTCTTTGAAGATAACCGGGAAATATGTGCTCTGTTTCCCCTTCTGCCCTCGTAGTCACTTCGAGGCCTTTTCCTGCGACGCTTTTTTCTTGGGGGGGCAATATCTAGACATGAGGTTAGAGATAGGGTCCTTAACTCTAACCGAATGTATTTTCCTCCTTTCTCCCTGATGTCCCGCATTCTCTCCTGCTCCCTCGCTTGCTTAATAAATTATTGTATTTATTTTCTCCCCACCTCAACTTCTTCCCTGGCTGTCTTTATTTCATCCCGGCTCCTACTTCTTCCTAACTCTCGCCCACCTGACGCAGATGTTTCGGTACCAAATGCGCCGGTTGTGCGCAGGGCATCTCTCCAAGCGATCTGGTTCGCAGAGCGCGAAGCAAAGTGTTTCACCTCAACTGCTTCACCTGCATGATGTGTAACAAGCAGCTTTCCACCGGCGAGGAGCTCTACATCATCGATGAGAACAAGTTCGTTTGTAAAGAGGATTACCTGAGTAACAGCAGTGTCGCCAAAGAGAACAGCCTCCACTCGGGTGAGGCGAGGATTCCCAACTGGCTAGAGGGCGGGTATGGGGGAGGAAAGCCCGCCAAGACCCCTGCTCACCAATCCTTTCCCCTCTCCCCAGCCACCACAGGCAGTGACCCTAGTTTATCTCCGGATTCCCAAGATCCATCGCAGGATGATGCCAAGGACTCTGAAAGTGCCAACGTCTCAGATAAGGAAGGTGGTAGCAATGAGAATGATGACCAGAACCTAGGTGCCAAACGCAGGGGACCCCGGACCACGATCAAAGCCAAGCAACTGGAGACGTTGAAGGCAGCCTTTGCAGCTACACCCAAGCCCACACGCCATATCCGTGAGCAACTGGCCCAGGAGACTGGCCTCAACATGCGTGTTATCCAGGTCAGAACCCTGGTTTGTCACTCTGTCTCTCAAAGGCTCGAATGGCCACTTAAAGGAACCTAAGCTGATCCTGAGAGAATTCTTAAGGTCTGGGGAAGAAATGATTGGGGCTAGGAAAAGTCTAGAAAGGCCTAGGAGAAGTAGAACATGAGAAAACACCCACAGAGCTGGTAGTGGCTTAAAGGGTAGGGAGTGGCTTGGGAGCCCAGGATAAAGCAGGAGGAAAGCACAAGGTCCAAGACTACATGGACAACAGCTAGCACCCATCTTTCTGTACATATCCAGTCCCTCTATCACCCTTTAGAAGCGGGCTGTGGGTTCCAGAGTCATTCCATTCTGGTTTCTGCACAACCAGCTCTCTAATTCCTCAACCCCAAATTTGTTAGTTTGGTGCCCCAGTTAGCAAAGCCTCAGAACAGAGAGTTGCTCTTCCCATGCAGACAGAGTACCATGTATTGAAGGAGAGATTGTTCCTCAGCTCTCCGGAGATGCTGTCTGGAGTAGGATGGGAAGGCTAAGCTGGGCCTTTGCCTTGGGAAGAGGCCAGACAGCGTGTGGCTCAGGCACTAGGAGTCTGGCCTTACCTATACTGTGTGATCAGAGTGCCTGGAAGCCAGGTGAAGGTGTGGGTGAATATGCCTGGGAGGCTGATTGTGCCTGTCCTAGTGCTGGAAAGGGGCAGTCAGTCTCAGAGAGGCTGTGTGAACCTGTGCTCATGAATATGGGGTTGTGTGTCTGTCACTATTGGTGAGAGGCTGTGGCTAAGTACATTTGGCACTTGGAGATTGTGTGTGGGTATGAAAAGCGGATTGTGGGACCGTGGGTTTTGGTGTCACTACCCTTGGGAAACAAGCAGCAGGAGGCTTTATGAGTCTCTGTCACTATCATGATATGGGGTAGGGGCTACAAGAGACCCTGACATGGGAGCCGTGCATGTGACACTATCTTGGAGTGTTTCAATATCTGTGATTCCTAAGATAATGCAACTGCAAAGTCAGACAAGGCAATAGTCTGCTCAGATGCTCTTCTTGGGATGCTCAGATGCTCTTCTTGGGAATCCTGCACATCCTTAGCCTGGTCCTACTCAGAGACCAACATATCCGCGCGCGTACACACACACACACACACACACACACACACACACACACACACACTAACGCCTCCTCCCCTCGAATCAGTTGGGCCCTGTTTTGTACACCGGCTGCCCAGTGGAGTTTCCCGCGGTCTGACATTGTGCCTGTGCGCTTCAGGTCTGGTTCCAGAATCGACGCTCCAAGGAGCGGAGGATGAAACAGCTAAGCGCGCTAGGCGCGCGGCGCCACGCCTTTTTCCGCAGTCCTCGCCGGATGCGGCCGCTGGTGGACCGCCTGGAGCCGGGCGAACTCATCCCCAATGGCCCCTTCTCCTTTTACGGAGGTGAGTGTGGCTGAGTGGCAAGGCGGTGCCCCGGCTGTGCGGGCTTCGCAGGATCCGGGTGGGCAGTGCGGGAGGTACCTCTTGCTTTCTGTCGAGGTGTAAGGGCGAAGGCTGGAGAGCAAGTCAAGGGATGTGACCAAAGTCCCAACACCGTTGAGAAGAGGGTCCGGGATAGGGAGCAGTTCCAAGAGTTTTGTGCCAAGTCTCCAGCCTGCTCTCGTTTTCCCCACAAACAGCCAGTTTCCTGAGCCACCTAGCGATGCTCGCTGGCAAGCCTGCTTTTGTAACTTGTGGGTGCTACTAGACTCGGGGTTGCGCCTGATAGCCTTCCCTTCACTCTCCCACTGGTCCGCAGATTACCAGAGTGAGTACTACGGTCCCGGAGGCAACTACGACTTCTTCCCGCAAGGGCCGCCATCCTCGCAGGCCCAGACGCCAGTGGACCTACCCTTTGTGCCATCATCTGGCCCTTCGGGGACGCCCCTTGGAGGTCTGGACCACCCGCTGCCCGGTCACCACCCTTCCAGTGAGGCGCAGCGATTCACTGACATCCTGGCACATCCCCCAGGGGACTCGCCTAGTCCTGAGCCCAGCTTGCCCGGGCCTCTCCACTCCATGTCAGCGGAGGTCTTCGGGCCCAGTCCACCTTTCTCATCTCTGTCGGTCAATGGTGGAGCCAGCTACGGGAACCACTTGTCTCACCCTCCTGAAATGAATGAGGCAGCCGTGTGGTAGCGGGGTCTCACATGGGCCACGGGAGCTCGTGGTTGTACAGAGACGAGCTTTTATTTCAGAAAAATAGATTAAAAAGACAAAAAAAAAAAAACCCAAAAAAAAGCAAGCCTCCTGCTCCACTTCCTTCAGCCTCGGGGACCAGTCTGTTTGGGGAGACTGGATAGCAAAGGGGGTCCAAAATAGGATCCAAATCCACCTCACAGTAGAGCTGGTATATCCACACACTGGCTGGCAAAACTGGGGCTCCGGAAGGGGAATTCCGAGCTATCCCCACCTTCGTGACCTGGATCCATGGACAGACTCCAGCAGCGATTCCTCTGACTAATGGGAAGACGTCTTGGACAGCTGAAGCCTCGCCTCGCTCAGTCTTGGGCAATGCCAGGAGACTGGGACGGAGACCTTCCTAGACGCGCTCTGCCAGATGAGGAAGGAAAAGATGTCAGGGGCGCTCCAGTCCAGAGGGTTCTAGTTCTAGTTTTGGGAGATCCCTTAGTGTTGTCTCAGAGTTCAGCGATGACAACAAACTCTTAATAGCTTCAGAAACACCGACCTGCTGTGCATCAGGTGGGACTATATATATATATATATGTTTTTTTTTTGTCTATCCGAGTTTTTTATTTTTTTTTGTTTTCGCCAAAATTGCAAAATTCTAAATGTAAAGCCCTCAGTATCAACTCTTCTACCTTCACATCTCTCCCTCTCTCTCTCTCCTTCTCTCTCCCAGTCTCTGTCTCTGTCTCTCTCTCTCTCCCTACACATACACACACACACACACACACACACACACACACACACACACTCACACTCACGTTCTCTCCACAGGATGGTCTCCAGCCAGACCTCTCAGTAAAATGACTTGAACATCACCTCTTCAAAAAAAGTATTCTACCTTCACATGAAAGTTAAAAAAAAGAAAAGACTATCGAACTAAAAACAGTCAACTGTTTACGTACAATGTTAAATTCAGGAGTTCAGTGTTTTACTAATATATCCTGTTTTGAAACCTCTTGTTCAAAAACAAACTGTTTTGAGCAATCAACCAAAATTGTTCCTTTTCTTTTCCTGTAGACGTTCTGACAGATTTGCAGGGCTTGCGGCTCACTGTGCTAGTATGTAAAAAGGTGTTTACACGAGGCAAAGGAAAAACATGATATTCAGACAGTTGCCAAATAGAATAAATTATAGCACAAATACTGTAATGGTGCCTGGCACCAGCAACCTGAGAAAGTGTTTTAAAAAAAAGTGTTACAAGGTTTAAAAAAAAAATCTTTGCTAACTTTTAGTCCTGTTAAACATTCATGAAATTGTTAATATGACTTATATAGACCCACACAGGTTTTATTTTTGTGTCTTTAAAATAAAAGTCCAAAATATTTAAATTTTATGGTCAAATATGCAGTCAACAGCTGCTACTTTTTTCTTTATATATTAAATTTCTCATATGTCTTTTATTGTTCTAATAAACCTAAGCTTGTGTGACCTCCAGTGCATATTAGACCATTCACTGTATGAAAGAAAACATGTTGAATAAATTTGTGAGTTTTTAATAAAAATAGAAAACCTGATGTTTAGATAATTGGTGTGGTAGTCCATGTTTTCAGTAAGTGGAAGGAAATCCCAGTAGGATATTGACTGGACCCTCAGGCCGGTAGGAAGGCAGGCTAGATGGGAGCGATCTATTTTCACCTTGACTCTGGGTAAAGTTCTTTCCCAAAGCCAGCCAAGCATTCTTTGGCTTCCTGCTGTTATTAAATACAGATTTGCATTCTCTGGGCTTAACTGATACAGTTGAAGAGAAGTTTGCTAATAAGTTAATATAGAATTGGAAATAGGAATCAAATCCATGGCTTAATAAAAAAAAAAAACCCACCCTGCAACTAAGTGGTGCGGGTCTGTGATTAGGGGAGAGAGCCCAAACACAACACACCCCGGCTTCTCTCTACACTGGCAAAGCCAGACTTGTGAATGTCAGATACTTGTAAATACAGTTAGACCGAGTCTTTTACAGCTTCAATTCATTTTCCATAGATAATCCTGCTTTCTAATTTGGTGGGTTGAAAGATAACCGAAAATGAATGTAAAATATAACTAGAATGAGATCCTTTAATCCTTTTCACAGGACTGATAGGAAATTGTTATTTTTATAGTATTTGCTACATTTGAAGTTCCCCAGAAGGGAAACTATTTTGCCTGGCATAAGATACATATTAAGTTTCTGCAGAAGATGAACAAAAATGACCAATAGAGAAATCAAATTGCAACTGGGGGTTGCCAATAGAGAGGGCCTGGGAATAGTTAACTCCCACCCAAACTGTCATTAGAAATGGAAGACATGTGAATGTTTTCTTCTGTGAAAATAATGTGTGGGTGTTTGAGTTTTAATATTAGGGTCCCAAGGTTTCTTTACCATAGCGGCTAGATTTCAGCCTGGATTATTCCTTTTTTTTTTTTTTTAAATCAAGCATTTTGCATTAAATTGCATGCAATTTCTAGCACTGTTTGCGTTTTTTGTTAAGACACAGCCAAGTTTATCTTTCCTGTAGAGATGGCTTTAGAGTAAGCTATATTTCATTGCCCTCCTATGATGGCTTATCTAACTAACCAGGGACAACCAGGGAGGGATCTGGCAGTGTTCTTTCAGAAACAAAAATCTATGAAATACAAGGGAGACTTTGGAAACTCCTAGCCTAGCTGTGGCATACAGTGCATTTTCTTAATATGCAATAATGGTCTCTGTGGTTTTTTTTTTCTTTTACCATTTATATACATTAAATCAGAACCCACACTCATTACAGCCACCACCCTGGAACCCTCCCCCTTAAAGGCATTCATTTAGCTGAACCTATGCTCATCGGGAAGTGGCATTTTCCTATCAAGGGTGCTGAATTATTTAGCAGCTTTATTGTGCTATCGGAGTATTTGATAAGAAACGCTTTAAGAATTGGGCAGGCGGTGTAGACTCAATTCTAACTCCGAGGTGGTGGCTCAGTCTTTCCCCTCTGCGGGTCATTGTGAAACCCAGGGAATACCGGGACAGGTAACCAGATAGCAGGGGTTGGGTCGAATTCACCTCTGCTTTGCACCTCGGGCCCAGCAAACCTTTCCCACACGAACCTTTCCCATGCAGAGAGAGAGAGAATGACAGGAAGAAGGGAAGTGTCTTTTGGTCCTCTGTCGACCCCTGCTATCTGGGAGGGCAGTCTCCCCACAGCAGAATTTGGCAAGCACTTTTCTTTCCCCAAGCTATCTTAAAGCCTCTACCTCTGTGCCTCTAAGCACTTGTAGTCAGGATTCCAGCCTCAGAGAGCGCCCGTCTAAGCTGAGAATCTCAAAGCTCACAGACTCAGCTTATCCCCTTAGCAGCTTGTTTTGATGCAAGGCCATTGCAAGAAGGCAGGCAAATAGTGCAGACCCAGAACAGGTCCTGTCAACCACGGGGATGGGCCTGAGGTTGATGCTGTTTAGGAAGACAGACAGGCCAGAACCTGGTTTCTAGAAACTAGCTGTTTCTGGCCATCGGAGGGAGGTATCTAATTTAGTCACCTCTGCCCATCCATGGCTATTCCCACCACTTCGAAGTTCAGGGAGCAGATAAGAGGGAGGTGAAACCCAAACTCCTGTCTTTTCTCCGCAGGGCAGATTGCTCACTTTTATGCCCCTTTCTGCACAGCCCATCTGTTCACCATCCTACACTTAAGAGGTTGAAACTGCTTCTGGAAGCTCCACTGCCCTTTACTGGCCCTCCAAGTCCAGTCGCACTCGCCGCTGGAGTCCTTAATCTGCCGTTCAAGAAAGAAGAATGAGACCTGAGAAGGAGCTCCTGAGCTTTGAGTGGTCTCTCCCTTGCTCATGTCTTCACTTCCCTTAATTGCATCTTAAGCTCTACCATTCTTTCTCTGCCCTCCCTTCCAGGAAGAAGATTCCTGGGGTAGGAAAGCAATTGGGAGGGTGGTGGTTGGGGTATATGTGAGGGTTTCCAAGTCAGGAGCAGACAAGACAGGAGAGGGAGCATTGGTAAGTAGCAATTGGTAAGTGCTCAGGGCACCTGTATGCCACCTTACACTGTTTGCTCAGATCTGCCTCACACAGGCCAACAGTGTCCTGTATGCACAACAGCTTCAAGGTGGGCTCTGCCCTGCTTCCTCTTCTCTTTCCACCCTGTTCTCCTCACCTTGAAGGGCAGGTTTCTAAGCACCTGAAATAGCAAGGGAGGATAGAATTTACTAAGTGTGGGGTAGGAGAAAATTTCTGTTCTCTGTGCCCAAGGCTACTGCACCTCCTCTTAGAGAGCTGAGGAGCACATGTTTTGCTATGGAGGCTCTAACACAGACTCGACTGCAAGCGCAGCAGAGAGGACCTTAAAGAACAAGCTCTCTAAACTACTCTTAGCCATACAACAATTTTCTTCACCTGAGTCTCTGCCTAGTCTGACATTCTTTGCTCCCCACATCTGAAAGGCTTTACCCTAAAACAGTTGCCTTTTTTTTTTTTTTCTATTTTCTAGGCTTGGTTATCTTCACTCAAGGGCCAGTTAGGACAGGAACATGAGACATGCCACAGGAAAGTAGAAATCTCTTAAATTTCTTAAATTCGGAAATCTACCTGAATCTGACGGTGTCTGAATTGTCTTCCAGTGGATTCCACTGGGGAGCTACCAGTTGCCTACGTTGCTGGCTCTGGAATCCAGCTGGCCTGGAGTATACTTAAAAAATGGTACTGGCCTGGGGATTTAGAACTGGAAGAGTTCCTGCTTAGCATACAGATCATTCTGGGTTCAGCCCCCAGCTCTGAATAAACAGGGTGTAGTGGCAGGCACATGCCTCCTATCCCAGTGGAGACAGGAGGGTCAAGGAATTCAGGGTCATCTTCAACTACATAGTATGTAGGAGGCTAGAGACTGTCTTAACATACAAACAGGCATGAACACAATGTCTATTATTCAAGTCGATTTTTTTTTCTGGATTCTTCTGAGGCAGCTTTCCTGTTGTATTCTAGGTCTCCTTGGAGGAAGACCTCCAACAGATCAGTATAGACAGGCCACTTTACACTCAAATTTGTCATTCCTCGTTGCGTTGCAGTTCATGTTTCCTGCCCTTCTAGAGTGGTCACTGTGTGGAGAGAGAGTCTAACTTACACATCCTATATTTCATCTAGCAGTGTTTGCCACAGTAGTGGGCGTCAAGGGATGCTCCATGAAAGAAAAACGAATGCAAAGTGATGGCATAGCTTCATGGGCCTGGGTGCAATTACATTTATCTCATTAAGGTCTTTGTGTATTTTGAGTCTGGCCATCTAACACC
The DNA here is from genome assembly GCF_978045245.1 of Mus caroli. Classification (NCBI taxonomy): domain Eukaryota; kingdom Metazoa; phylum Chordata; class Mammalia; order Rodentia; family Muridae; genus Mus; species Mus caroli. The sequence goes on from NW_028227268.1 coordinate 37,991,167, forward strand.
AGAACTGGGTGAAGGGTTTCTCTTCTCCAATGTTCACTAGTTTCGGGGGTCTGACTGAGTCACTCCATCTTTGAACAGAAAAGCTGTTAATATCAACGCGTGTGTAGTAGAGTAATTCTACCCCCTGCCCCTCCCTGTGCTTGCCCAGGCAAGAGGGTACAAGAAGCTACAGAAACAATCTTGATTTGTGGTACAACCATCGCGATTCCTAATTATTTCTATCAATAAAGATCGCACCTCGCCATACACTTAACACACGCAGGCCTCTCAGATCCTGGCCGGAAGCAGTGTGTCTGGCCGCAGGCTCCTCTACCCTAAAAAAGCCCGTTTTGAGTCCCGGGTCTGTGCTTGCTCGAGTGGGTACCTGAGGTTTGAGAGGCTTATCCTTCACTCCCTTTCACAAATCAGCCAGCCACCAGCAGCCACAGCTACTTTACGCTTAATTCCTAAACCAAGCTCGCACAAAGCTCGAGGCGTTATTTCGTGCTTAGGGGACCCTGGCAGCTCAGAGCACAATCAACCTTTCTCGCTCCAAGCGGTCACGTGCTCCGGCGCGCTCCCGCGCCGCGCGACCGAGGGGCCTCCGGCGCACGCGCGTTCGGGCGGCTCGCAACCCTGCTACGGTTTCGGGCGCCTGCGTCTCAGCTTAGGAGCCCAGTGGTGACGCGAGGCCCCGCCCCTCCGGCGCGCGCGCGCCTCCCGGAAGTTGCCTACTGGGATTCTGAACGCCGCCTCCGCGAGGTCTCCGCCTGGAGTTGCCAAGTAGAGTCGGGGCCGTAGCGCCACTGCCGCGAGTGTCGGGCCGGGGGGCTCGGGCTGCAGTGCAGGTTCACGAGCGCAGCGCCGGCAGTGACCTGGTGACCATGGCGGAGCCGCAGCCCTTGGCTCTGCAGCTGGAACAGTTGCTGAATCCGAGACCGCGGGAGGCGGATCCTGAGGCCGACCCGGAGGAGGGTGAGGCCTGACTGGGGCTGACCACGTGCAGAGCTGTGGCTCCGACTTCAAGGGCCGCTGGTGCTTGGACCTGCTCGCCTTCCCTTTTCGCTGGGGGAAAATTGTCTCTTGGGAGGGTGGCGTGAGCAGTAAACCAGCATTCTAGACTGGGGGTGGGCGGGACATCAGGACCCTGACGGGGAGTTGCAGGCAGCCGGCTGGCAGCAGTTTAGGATGCCACTTTTCTTGGTATTACCTTCAAAAGGAGAAAGAAGCCTGATGAGTTTCAGGTTTTTGTGTGTTTGAAACTGACTGCTTCTAAAATCTTCATGAGAATGAAGACGATTACCCGATGCTGTTTAGCCATGTTTATTTAGGCCTTAAGCCATTTGTCCACATTCTGATGACAGACTGATTCTCCATAAATCTGTTCTGAGACCGGCTGGGAGTAATTGTGCTTTAGACTTGGGTCAGGGAGGTGTGAGAAAGACAACTGGAGGGGTGTCATGAGTGTCTATAGCACCCAATGACTGTCACATATTGAGGAAGAATTAAGGACTCTGGGCTTGTAGCCGATACACTTGATGCACTGGATTTAATTTTCAGAACCCCTGAAAAAAGAAAAACAATAAAAAACACCATGAAAAAGCAAGGAAGAATCAGACTAGATTTATAAGTTCCAAGGCATAAAAACATGTCTCCTAGTAGGTGCAGGGAGTTAGCTCTCTGTTTAGAAACAGATAGCAATATGACAGCAGTCTCCTTGGGAACCAGAAGTCAACTCCCTATTCCTGTAAGTTAGTTATGTTATGTTATAGAGGACATAATGACTCAAGGGCTGGGGGTGGAGCCCAGTACTAAGAGTACTCACCTAGCACAGGAAGGTGGGGTGTGGGGTTGAAATGGCTTAAGTGGGTTCCTATCAGAGTATTTTTCTAACCTAAGAGTCTATTTTTCTCCCTCCCCAACAGCCACTAGAGCCAGAGTGATTGACAGATTTGATGAAGGGGAAGATGAGAAAGATGATCTGGCAGTAAGTAGCATTAGAAAGTTGGCACCAGTCTCCCTCTTGGACACCGACAAAAGGTATTCTGGCAAGACCACTTCTAGGAAAGCTTGGAAAGAAGACCATTGGGAGCAGGCTCTGCCAAGTTCATCTGGTGAGTAGACATTTTTCACCCCAAACTCTTCTCTTGGCTTAGTTCTGTATGGTTAAACTGTTTTGTTTCTGGAGTCTTTCTGGAAGTCTGTGGGTTTCTACTTACTTTAGGAGAGACCATCGGATTGGTACTGGAAGGGCCTTAGAGGTCTGCATGTTACTTTAAAAAGAATGCTAAAGCCCAGTTAGGCTTTGTTTTGTTTGACTTTGTTTCCTGTTAGCGTTTTAGAGATGATAGAAACGTAGTGAGTTCGTGCAGCTGAATAAAACACAATAACATGCTTGTTCTGTCATAAGCTCTACAGATGAACTGGAAGGAAAGGTGTGGCCTGGTATTTTTCTCTAGGTAACTCCTTTCCCCTTTTTTCCCCTTATAATTTAGATAACGAAGCATCTGATGAGGGTGGATCTGAAGATGGGGATTCAGAGGGCCTGGGCCTGGAGGAGATCTCAGAAGATGTTGAAGAAGACTTAGAAGGTAAGGGCAAGGATATTCTTTTATCTCAGAACTAGGAGAGACTGAAGCAGGGGAATCAGGAGTTCAAGGCCAGCCTGAGCTACCCAGTAAGTTCTGCACTAGCATGTGCTACATCCAAGACCCTGTCTTAAAAAAAAAAACAAAAAAACTAAACAAACAGAAACCTAACACTCAGAGGTTACCAAGTTCAGGTTAGTGGCTCACCCTGAAATGAGGGGGAAACTGGGCAGAGCATAATGGGTATTGGCAGAGCTGTGCGGTTAAAAAAGTTCACATGCCCGTGGTGTGTTTTATATTTTGACTCTTTTTGTTTTTCAGGTCTTGTATTGATTTCCTGTGTGTTAGTTACTCATGAAACTGGCCTTTTGTCATTGTAAATGATAACATAATGCTTCCAATCTTTCCTGAGAAAGAATTAGCTTATAGTTTTAAGCAGTAGTACATTTCTCAAGATGGAAGAAGTCTCTAGATATGGATATTGAGAGGATGCTATTTATTTTAGGGAGGTCAGTGGAGCTATGTTGAGAATCCACTGATAATATCTAAGGAACTATCATTCAGGTTATGATAGGTATGATCCAGTCCTTGATATAGTTGGAGGAGCTTATCAGGCTTTGTCTACATAGTGTGTTTCAGGCTACCAGGACTCATGCTTTGTTTGTTTTCCTTTAGCATTTTAGAGATGATAGACACGTAGGAAGTTTGTGCAGTTGAATAGAGCACAATAACATGTTTGTTCTGTCATATAAGCTTCCACAGATTAACTGGAATGAAAGATGTGACCTGATATTTTTCTCTAGGTAACTCCTTTCCCCCATTTTTTTTTTTTCCCTCATGATTTAGACAACGAAATATCTGATGAGGATGGATCTGAAGATGGGGATTCAGAGGGCCTGGGCCTGGAAGAGTTCTCAGAAGATGTTGAGGAAGACTTAGAAGGCGAGGATGAGGAAGACAGAGAAGAAGACAGGAACAGTGAAGATGATGGTGCGGTGACGGCCTTCTCCAGTGTCAAAGTTTCTGAGGAAGTGGAAAAAGGAAGAGCTGTGAAGAATCAGATAGGTGTGTGTGTGTGCTTTTGTTGCTTGCTTGCTTTTCAGTTTCTGCATTAGTCTGCTCTTTAGATGTAGTTGTTCTGTTTCTCCAGTGTCCTTCCAGTTAGTCTTTGACCTGCCTTGATTAACCAGAGGCCTGCATCCTAGTTCCTATGTAGCTGCTTATCAGGTTCTGCACTAGTCCTTGTGGGAGACTGGACAGGAGAGTACTCTCTCCTGTCGCCAGAGTTTCCTCTTTCATAGCACGTATTTCCATCCAAGACAGAGAATTTATTTTGTAGCATGAAGAATGTTTGTGTGCCACGAGAATGTCATAAAGTATGCTGCTTAGAAACTGGTTTCTTGTCCTTCAGTGCCCCGCCCAGAAAGACTTCCTGATCCTGAGAGGGGGTTCTCTTTGACTTTTTTCTTCAGCATTGTGGGACCAGCTCTTGGAAGGAAGGATCAAGCTACAAAAAGCTCTCTTGACTACCAATCAGTTGCCTCAACCAGATGTTTTCCCTGTCTTCAAGGACAAAGGTGGCCCAGAATTTGCCAGTGCTCTGAAAAATAGTAAGAATACTCATTTCATTTTGGGATATACTGGATTGGATATAATAAAAAAAGGGGGTTTGATTTTAGTGATACTATGATATAGAATATTGATTTTGGTTTTTTGGTTACATTTGATCTTATCCAACAAACTGAATGATCAGCTATTCTTTTTTTTTTTTTTTTTTTTTTTTTTTTTTGGTTTTTCGATATAGGGTTTCTCTGTGTAGCCCTGGTCCTCTGTAGACCAGGTTGGTTTTGAACTCAGAAATCTGCCCACCTCTGCCTCCCAAGTGCTGGGATTAAATGTGTGCGCCACCACTGCTTGACTCAGCTATTCTTAAAATAGCAATATAACCTATTATCAGTGAAGATAACTTTGAAGTGGATCAGGTACTTGAGCTGTGTCTGTTTTATGATATCACTCGATCCTTCCCTTGGCTTTTTGAGTTCTTTTTTTTTTTTTTTTATTTTTTTTATTTTTGTTTTTTGGGTTTTTTTCGAGACAGGGTTTCTCTGTGTAGCCCTGGCTGTCCTGGAACTCACTTTGTAGACCAGGCTGGCCTCGAACTCAGAAATCCACCTGCCTCTGCCTCCCAAGTGCTGGGATTAAAGGCGTGCGCCACCACTGCCTGCCTTGAGTTAATTCTTAAAGTTTTTATTGTTTTGGGTTTTTTGAGACAGTGTTTCTCTGTATAGCATTGGAAGTCCTGGAATTCAGTCTGTAGACCAGGCTGGCCTTGAACTCAGATATCTGCCTACCTCCTTGAGTGGAGTGCTAGGATTGAAGGAGTATAGCACCAAGCTGGATGAGTTACTTCTTAAATTATTAGGGAAAACTACTGGAAAACCTACAGATATAGAACAAAAGGGAGCAAGAGATTGAGTAATTAAACTCAGTCCTTATGCTGGTGGTACCATGGGCTTAAAGGATGCATTCCTCTGCTAGGGAGGGCTTTAGAATAAATGGTGTATTCCTATCTTTCCTTTGGGTAATAAAGAGGAGAGAGACTGACTGCAGGGGAAGAATTATTTTGGAAGAGAATTACTGAGCTATAAACTCAAAGAATTCTAGAGAGAAAAAGAGTTTAGAGGTTACATGGTTCCTTTTTTGTTTGTTTGTTTTTTTGAGACAGGGTTTCTCTGTGTAGCCCTGGCTGTCCTGGAACTCACTCTGCCTCTCAAGTGCTGGGATAAAAGGTGTGGGCCACCACTGCCCAGCTGGTAACATGGTTCTTAATTCCTTCACTTTACAGTTGAGAAAAGCAGAGACAGTGGCTCACTCTTGTTCATTAACAGAAGGTGTAATGCTCCAGTGTTTCTTTCCTAAACCAGGAGCCCCCTCAGCGCCAGCCGTCTCTTGTGTGTACAGTGGCACCAGAGGACTGGGACATGGGGAAATACGAGCTATGGGTGGCACGGTTACCTTAATTTGAATGCTGAGATGTTTCCATTTGCTTTTTCAAACTTAAGTGCTGGATACATTGTTTGCAGTCCTGGTTATTTTGTAGGCTAAGGCAAGAGTATCCTTTTAGCCTAGGATCTAAGGGCATGCTGACCCAAACAAAAAACAAAACAAATTAGAAAAAAAGAAAACCATGAAACCTCAAATATAATCCTTTATAGCAGGGAGTTAGATTTGGAACAGCATTGAGGACATCTGGTTTGGTATTGTCTTTAAGTAGAATCACTTGAAAACAATTCAGGATGCATATGTGTAACTTGGAAGACAGAAATTTATTTTCTTTTTTTAAAGACATGGTCTTACTGTGTAGACCTGGCTGGTCTCACAGAGGTCTACCATCTACTTCCCCAGTGCCAGGATTAAAAGGCCCGGGTCAGCACACCTGGCATAGCATTTCTTTTGTAGGAGAAATGTATGGTTAGAATGACTTTCTGTGGACAGTTTTTAGTTTTGTGGCCTGTCATACTCATACTTGAAGTTAGTTATCAATGAACTCTGGGCAGCCTTTTCAGGATCAGAGTGTGTATTGTGAGGTCTTAAAAGAAGAAAAGAAACCACCCGATCTTCTCTCCTGGCTTCTCTTTTTCCTCCCTAAATACATGATACATTTTTTAGGTTTCTGGAGTACTTCTTTGCTATATTTAGTGCCCTAGTATCCTCATTTCTGAGATGCCTTTGGATGAAACCCAAACTACTCTAGAGCAAATGTTTTATACATTTTATTTATTTTTTTACATATATATATATATATATATATATATATATTTTTTTTTTTTTTATTTATTTATTTTTTTTTTGCCCAGGCCTGTTTTAAACATTTTACAGTAAGATCTTTTCCATTTTGTCACTAATTAGTCTATTTATTTATTTATTTATTTATTTATTTATTTATTTATTATGTGTAAGTACACCGTAGCTGTCTTCAGACACTCTAGAAGAGGGCATCAAATTTCATTATGGATGGTTGTGAGCCACCATGTGGTTGCTGAGATTTGAACTCAGGACCTTTGGAAAAGCAGTTGGCACTCTTAACCGCTGAGCCATCTCACAAGCCCCCTCATTAGTTTTCTTACCTGAATCTTTATAAACATTCATTAAAATACAGATTTTTTTTTCTGGGTTAGCATCACATACTTAAATTCTTCAGTCACTTGCATGTTACTTTAATTCTGCTTTATAATACTTCTGGTCTTTCTAAGCCCTTGCACTTAGCTGGTTACCTTGTCCTGGTGGATACCAGTCACACTTAAGTCTGATAATCTAACATGTGTAGCTTGTGGTAGAAGAGGGGAAAGGACTGAGTTTTATTTGGTATTACATTCCAAGAGGATGGGCATCTAATAATCAGAATTTCTATGCAACTGAAGGTAGCTTTTTTTTGTTTGCCACTGCTGCCTCCTCTTTCTCCTCTCTTTTCTCCTCCTCCTCTTCCTCTTCTTCTTCTTCCTCCTCCTCCTCCTTTTTTTCTGAGACAGGGTTTCTCTGTGTATCCCTGGCTGTCCTGGAACTCACTCTGTAGACCAGACTGGCCTCAAACTCAGAAATCTGCCTGCCTCTGCCTCCCAAGTGCTGGGACTAAAGGTGTGTGCCACTACTGCCCAGCTGCTTCCATCATCTTATGACAGTATGATTTAATATGTTATGTATATCCCTGTCTGGATGGTTTTGAAAACAATTTCTTGGGTATGTTATTCTGAGTAACTAGTTTATATAGTTTTATTATAATTAGTATGAAACAGGCTGAATTTATACCTATTGAGTATAATTCACTTTGCTTTTGATTTAGTAGGTTTTTGTTGTTTTTGTTTGTTTGTTTTTTGTTTTTTCTGAGACCAAGTCTTCTGTCTGGCTCAGGTGCTGTGTAATCAGGCTGGTTTCAAACTTAGATCTCCCTGCCCTTGCCTCGAGAATTGGGATTAAAGGCAATGGTTAGTTGGAACAGTTCCATTTAGATTGCCTGGGTTGGTTTGTTCAGTTTTAGACAGGTCTCATGTACCTTAATCTTGCTTTGGACTAGCTGTGTAGTGGAGGATAACCTTGAACTCCTAATTTTTTCCTTTCCACCAGCATTAAATAATGCTTGATTATTTACCTTTTTATTTATTTATTTTTTTATTTGAGTCAGTGTCTCGTGTATTCATGTCCTCTAGTTTGCTGTGTGGTTAAGGATAGCCTTGGACTTCTGATCTTCCTGCCTCTATGTCTCTAGTGTTAGGGGTACAGACACGTGTGCTACCATGTCTAAGAATGCGAGTATCCTAACACCCTGCCTGGCAGACACCATCTCAGCAGTTGACTAACTCTGTGGTCGTGGGCAGGTTACTTCACAGTAAGATAGGACTAATATTACGGTTGTGAGGATTAAAGGACGTAATCAATGAAAAGCATTATAGTTGCACAGTGACTGGCATTAGGGACCAGGGTTATCTTTTTCTGTTGAAAGACACTTGACAATGTTTAGCTATGTGAACATTGTATTTTTACAATTTACTAGTATTTAGAATCCCTGTGTAGTTTTAAGTATTGTCTAGGGTTATAGTCTGCTGTAATACTTGTAAAACCTTCTTCTTTTGCTGCTATAGAAAAGTAGGTTGCTAGTGATTTCCTTATTGCCCTGCAGAAGCATTCAGCAAAGTATTTTCCTTTTTAATATTTGTTATTGTGTGTGTGTGTGTGTGTGTGTTTGTACGTGCACACACGTACGTATAAGAATGAAAACATGCAAGCTGTAGCAAACAAGCACAAGTACATTAGACATCCCATATATGGAAGTCAGAGAACTTTGTGGGGTTTCTTGTCTCCTTCTACCTTTGTGTAGGCTCTGAAAATAGATTTCAGCTCATTAGACTTGCAATGCAAGTACTTTTACATGCTGAGCCATCTCATTGGCCCAACCTTGAAGTATGTTTCTGGGGCTTTGGTGACTCCAGACACACTGTTCGAGTTCTCCTACCTGTCTGATCTCTTCACAGGCTCTTTAAATGTATATATGATTTTTAATTTTTAAAAGAGATTTATTTACTATCTACAGTGTTCTTCCTGCATGCATGCCTGTAGGCCAGAAGAGGGCAACAGATCACCGTAGATGGTTGTGAGCCACCATGTGGTTGCTGGAAATTGAACTCAGGACCTCTGGAAGAGCAGCTAGTGTTCTTAACCTCTGAGCCATCTCTCCAGCTCAGATTTTAAATTTTTAAAATTATAAGTATGTGTATGCATTTGTGCACATGAGTGCAGTTACCTCTGGGGGCCAGAAGAGGGCATCTGATCCCCTGACTGGAGATACAGGCAATTGTGAACTATCTAACTTGGGTGCTGGGAACTGAACTCCAATCCTATAGGAGAGGTAAGTGCTGTTTATTTACCTTTAAGATATCTCTCCAGCCCTTCAAGCTCTTCTGTCTGCCGGTGTAAACTGCAGTGAATACAGATTCTGTTCTTAGGTTGTGTGTACTCAGTGTGTTTTCCTTGCACTGCCATTTACTCTCAGAGTCTTCCTGATAGCTTTTAAAATAGACTTAATAGCTATATTTTTAGCACTGTAGACCCCTAGAACCAAGTCTTTGTACCTTCATCACTTCAAAATCTATTTTTCAGAATTGTAGCCAATATTTCCTTGCTTTCCTAGTTCTTGCACTTAGTCTCCAGGCGTCTTGCTGCTGTATGTTGGCAGTTATATCTCTTCAACTGTGAATGATTTTCCTAGTAGCTGTGTAAGATTAAGTAAGCTGTAGAGTAACCGTAACAAAATTAAGGGATATTCTTTACACAAGCTACTTCTCCAAAGATATTAGCTTTCCCCCTTTGACTTTCATTTAACTGTCTTAAAACATCAGGGATTCGGCTTTTTATGTTGTTGGCAGTGTTGTGTAAGGAAGAAGACAAGTTAGTTAAGAAAATGCCAAATAAATTATACATACTACACTATGTACACAGCCTATATTAAAGTAGGAGAGCACAGTGAGCCCCCATTTAATATCACTCGCTTAAAAGGTTAACTCATGCCAATCGTACTGCATCTTTCTTTATACTGGCAACTTCTTTCTTCTGGACCATTGTGAAGTAAATAATGTATGTACTCTCATTTTTCAGTACTTTTTCAGCATGCATTGCTAAAAAAGTAAGGTATTAATTTTTTAAAGATTTATTCATTTTATATGTGTTTTCCTTGCATGTATTTAAGTGTATCTCATACATGCTTGGTGCCTTTAGAGGCAAGAAAAGGACATTAGATTTCCTGGAACTGGATTTATGTACAGTTGTGAACTACTGTGTGGTTGCTGGGAGTCAAACCTAGGTCCTCTGCAAGAGCAACGTGCTCTTAACTACTGAACTGCTTCTCCAGCCCTAGAAATGTTATTACTAGATAGGCGAGGGCCCTCCTTTTGATCCTAGTGCATCTCTGAGTTCCAGGTCAGCCTGGTTTACATCGCAGGTTCCAGGATAGTCAGGCCTAATTAGTGTAGTCATTATTCCACATAAAAATATTAGCAAGTTAGTTAATAGTGCTGGGAAATGAACCCAGGGCCTTGTGCATGCTAACAAGTTCTCTGCCACTGAGCTATACCTTAGCTGGGCAGTTAATTGTTAATAAGAATGGATGATTTGGACAGATGGGAGAATTGAGAGCTTTTCTGTAACAGGCACTCTGCTGTCTTACCGAGTTTGCTGTGCAGCTCTAAATGAAGTGATGATAGGAAAGCTAAACTTGAGCCATAGGAAGTTGACCTTTTAGTTAAATGCGTGTTATTAATGTGTTTAATGAGATGCATTACAAACTGCAGTGAGCACCATGTTTCATTACAGGTCTAAAATGCAATATCATTAAAGACCTTTAATAGAAACAATGGTTGACATTTTGATATTTCCCATAAGCAAAACACCCAGGAACACAGTATAATGTACATAAATGTAGAGGAAGTTCAATTTTTTTTTCCGTTGGTTAAGAGTTTAAAAACAAATTCTACTGTGAGTAATGTGTGTTTTCCTTGCTCTCTTCATTTTCTTGTTTCTGAATTATATTCACTTCATTGTTCTGTGGCCCTTTTCCTAAGACCCTCAATAATTTTGACTTGATTAGATTTATTGTTTTATTTTGTATTTGAGATAGGCTTTCACTTTGTAGCCCTGCCTGTCCTGCAACTTTCTGTATAGACCAGTCTGGCCTTGAACTACAAAAAGAGAGCACCTGCCTCCTGGGTGCAGGAGTTAAAGGCATGAATCACCACATCCTGCTGAATAGAGGAGCAGTTTGTTTAAGTTAAATATCTTTTTTAAATTTTATTTTTATTAGATAGATTTATGTCTGTGAGTATGCAGGTGCCCACGGAGTCAGAAGAGGATATTGGATCGTCTGGAACTAGAGTTACAGATGGTTGTGAGCCATGATATGAGTGCTAGAAACTGAACCCTGGTCCTCTGAAAGAGAAACAAGTGTTCTTATGATGAACCAGCCTCATAGACTAACACACTTAATACTAATTTGACCTTGGCACTAAGAAAACAGCATTTTCTTGGGGCTGGGCAGATGGCTCAGGCAGGTACAGGTGCTTGCTTGCCACCTCACTTTCCAACCTGAGGCGGTCCCTAGAGCTGGAGGGTGAAGAGACTCCCACAAGTTGTCCTCTGACTATATCTGTATGGTGTAGCATACATGTACCACCTCAGCAATAAATGTTAACAATTTTTAAGTAAAAATTTGAATAAATCTTGGAAAGTAATGGAATTGAATTAAGCAATATTATTTTTAGAGTTTTGTTTATCATTATTATTATTATTATTATTATTTTTGTTTTGTTTTTCGAGACAGGATTTCTCTGTGTAGCCCTGGCTGTCCTGGAACTCACTCTGTAGACCAGGCTGGCCTTGAACTCAGAAATCCACCTGTCTCTGCCTCCCGAGTGCTGGGATTAAAGGCGTGCGCCATCATGCCCGGCTTTTGTTTATTATATTTTATTTTTAGGTTTTCAAGACAAGAGTTTCTTTGGGTAGTTCTGACTGTCCTGAAAGACCAGGCTGTCTTGTAGACCACACTGGCCTGGAACTCAAAGAACTGCCTGAGTCTGCTACCTGAATGCAACATTAAAGGCATGGGCCACCACCACCTAGTGAGTTTTGTTTATTTTTAAGTAGACTGTGGATTCAAAAAGTTCAAAAGATGGTAAGGAAAGCTGGTATGGTGGTGCCCACTTTTAATCCAGTACTCAAGAGGTAGAGGCACGCAGATCTATGAATTTCAGGCTAGCCTGGTCTACAGATCAAGTTCCAGGACAGCCAGGGTTGTCCCTAAAAAACAACAACCACCAAACCGAAACCGATACGGACTACTCTGAAAGTCTGTGCCTTTGATCTCTCGTTCTTTAGCAGTCGGCGTTGTCAGTGACACAGACCCTTCTCTCCTCCCTTCTTCTTTTCTCATTTTTAAGTTTAATGATAAAATGTAATAGAATGAATATGAAATTTTACATTTCAGAGAAAACCTTGAAATGACCAATATCAGACTGATAGTTTTATGGAAATATTTGTCTGTCATATAAACTTGACACTGAGTGCAAAGGCTTCTCTCTGAGTATTATTGTTATTATTTTATGAAACAGACGCTCATATCTCTAATTGGCCTCAAACTCATTGTCTCTGTGTAGCCAAGGCTGGCTTTGAATTCCTGATCCTCTTCCTGCTTCCCAAATTCTGAGATTATAGGTGTGTGCCACTAAAGTTCAGTTGGCTCCTCTATGTATATTTTTACCCCCTCTCTCTTTTCTTCTCTCCATTCTCTGTGTTTGTGTGATGTGTGTGTGTCTGCTCCTGGTCTTTACATAGGTGTTAGGGATCCAGACTCCAATCCTCATGCTTGCACTATAAGCACTTCAGTCACTGAGTAGTCTTTCTTTGTTTTGTTTTTCTTTAGACAGAGTTGCTATGTAGCCCTGGCTGGTCTGGAATTACTGTACAGAGCAGGCTGGTCTCGAACTATTAGTGATCCTCTAGCTTCTGCCTTCAAAGTGCTAGCATAACCAGTATGTACCACCATGTCCAGTTTTGTCTCTACCATTGTGTAAAGTGTATAAAGGGACAAGACCAAGGATGAGGCAGATACTTTTATACTGGCAGATACTTTATAATGGCAGATACTTTTCTCTTAACCATTTGGTGCAGTTATTATACCCATCACATTCCAGCTCTCCTCTTCCTCTACTTCTTTCTCTTTTATTTATATGTTTTATGTACATTTTGCTTCCATGTATGTCTGTCTGCACACAGAAAAGAGCATCAGATTCCATGGGACTATAGTGAGTATGGGTACTGGTAATTAAACTCAGGTCCTCTGGAAGACAAGTTCTTAACCTCTGAGCCATTGTTCTAGCCCCTCCAGTGTTTGTTTGTTCTCTCTATCCCTGTACCCTTACCCTCCCTTCTTTCTTCTACCTCTTCCTTTCTCTAGGGTTTCTCTATGCAGCTCTGGCTGTCCTAGAACTTACCAGGCTGGCCTGAAACTCAAAGATCTGCCTGCCTCTGCCTCAGATAAAAGGCATGCACCATGACCTCCTAGCTCTAGCTCTCTTTCTTTCCTTCCTTCTTTTTCTTTTTCTTTTTTTTTCTTTTTCTTTTTCTTTTCTTTCCTTCCTTTTCTTCCCTCTTCTCTTCTCTTCTCTTCTCTTCTCTTCTCTTCTCTTCTCTTCTCTTCTCTTCTCTTCTCTTCTCTTCTCTTCTCCTTTCCCTTTGGTGTTTTGAGACAGGGTTTCTCTGTATATCCCTGGCTGTCCTGGAACTTGCTCTGTACACCAGATCCCAAGATCCTATCTTAATGGGAGATGGGCAGGTAACTGTGCAGATGGCCTCATCAAACACTTTGGAGGCTTTGTTTTATAAGAGTGGAACATTCCAGATATTTTACAGCACCTGTCTTCTCCATAGCTGGTTAGGTTAGGTTGAGTCAGGTTTTGCCTCAGTTCCTTGTCTTTCTCACCCTAAGACCAAGCTTTATTCCTAATAAAAGGGGTATTGCAAGAGTGGTGTTGGCACTTTCGGATATCACTTTACATACACATTTTTTTTTTTCTTCTGAGACAGAATTTCTCTCTGTAGCCTTGACTGTACTGGACCTTCTTGCTCTGTAGACCAGGCTGGCCTATAATTCAGAGATCCACCTGCCTCTGCCTCCCAAGTGCTGGGATTAATGGTGTAAGCCACCACTTCACAGTGGAGTTTATATTCTTTTGTCAGGCTTTAACTCAGCATGATTGTTTTGAGATTGGTTTATATTTTTTCTTTTAAAATATTTACTTATTTGTTCATTATTGTGTACATTTCTTCATGATGGATGTATAGAAATGAGGTAGGGTTGAACATCTACAGAGATCAATTCCAGGGAATCAGTTCTCTCCTTCCTTTTTATATGTGATTGAGCTCAATTTACCAGGCTTGTGTGACAAGCTCACTGATCTGTCTCACCCGTATTTTTCATCAGATAAGTTTTCAGTGTCCTTTACTGTTAAGCAGCATTCACCAAATTGCTTGTAGTTTGGGACTTTTACAGATCTGCCATAAACATATATGTATTGTGTAGGCTCAGATTTTTATTTCTATTTATAACTGAAAATGGAATGGCTAGGTCATATGTTAAATGTGTTAAAATGCTGTTTATCAAAGCAGTCACATTCTTTTAGAACCTAGTAGAGGGTCCATCTTCCAGAATCACTTGGTTTGGCCACTGTGTGACGTGTGAAGTTCTAGACATTCTATAACTGTGCAGTTCAACTTTTTAGGTTGTAAAATTGCATTGATACACACACACACACACACACACATATATATATATATATTTTTTTTTTTTCTTTGTCTTTGTCCTTCCCTTCCTTGGTGGATTACTTTAAAATTTTTAAGAAGTAGGCTATAAGAGTTCAGAAATGACTTTTTAAAAGACACAAGCCTTTACAGTGACAAAGAATACTCTGTAGGAGCTGGAGAGGTGGCTCAGTGGTTAGAAGCATCGGCTGCGCATCCAGAAGACCCAGGTTTGAATCCCAGCACCCATATGGTAGCTAACAACCATCTGTAACTCCAGTTCCAGGGGAATCTGATGCCCTCTTCTGGCCTCTGAGGACATATACATACATGTGGGCAAAATACTCCTATACATAAAAATAAAGATTTAAAAATTCATGAAAGACAAGAGTATAGTCTTTAACAAACAAAAAAATGAACATGTCTCATGCCTTATATTAACATCAATCCAAACTAGTTTATAGTAACTTACCGTAAAACATAAAGCTGTAAAGTGTTTTCAAGACCACGATCTTCATGACCTTGGGATAAGCAGTGGTTTCTTAGATACCATAACAAAATCAATCTATGGGACAAGAGAGATGGCTCAGTGGTTAAGGGGTCACTGAAGGCCCTTCCAGAGGATTTAGGTTCAGTTCCTAGAATCTACATGTAGGTTTACCCCTTTGTAATTCCTGTCCCAGGGTATCTAGTGCCCCTTTCTGGCCATTGCTGGAGTTGCATGCATGTGGTACACAGACGTACATGCAGGTAAAACATCAAAACCCATAACATAAAGTCTAAATAAAAGTAAATAAGAAAAAAAAGGGTACAGTCCATAAAAGAAGAAATTAATGATTGTGCTGTCTGAATAAGAGCCTTGTGTTCTGTGTTAACAGACTGAAGCAAGGTACAGATAGAAGGAAACACTTGTAAATCATTTTCCGGATAAAAACATGTCTTTAGAATATGTAAAGGTTCTCGAAACACAACACTGAAATTACTCATTTAAAACATGCATAAGTGCCACCAGTTTGGCTCAGAGGGTAAAGATGTTTGTCACCAACACTGAAGGCATATATTCTGTTCCCTGGGACCCAGTGGTAGAAAGAGATGATCCACTCCTGAAAGTTTTCCTCTGACCTTCACACATGCATATGCATACGCAAAGCATAATGTAAAAAATAATAAAAATAAAGACACAGACAAGGATTGGACAGAACCCTTACCAGAGGAAATGTATGATGGCAAATACGGAGGTGGAAAGACATCTCACCCAGTCATGTTCATGTAATGGGCACAGGAGAGTCCTCTGGATTTCAGTAGAGTATGCAGAAACAAACACCTGACACCAACTTGGGATTTTCCTAGGTTATTGTTGTAGGAATGCTTGGAAAAAAAGTTTTATTTCTAAAAATAAATGTAAGCATGTATTTACTATAGGATCCACACACAGCAATCCTACTGTTAGATCTTACTAAGAAATGAAAACATTCGCACAAAGACTTGCACACAGACATTTACAGCAGCACTATTCATAATCAGCATTTCTGGAAACAGCCCAAATGTCCTTCAAACAAATTGGACAAATGTGTAAACAAATTGTGGTACATTACTCAGCAATAAAAAAGAATCAATCTCAATGGTATTATGCTAACTGAAAACCTCAAAAGGTTATTCACTCTAAAGCTCCATTTATATGACATTCTGGGAAGTGTGGAACTGTGGGGAAGAGAACAGCTCAGCGGCAGCCTGTGGGCTATGGATGGGGGAAGGGTTTGACTACAAGGAGGTGGTCCAGGTTTTTTCTTTGTCTTGTGTGAGTTTCCATTTTCCTCTCTAGTAGCCTCATTTCCTTGAGAGTGTTTCCCACCTGTTTTCCACCTGCTTGCTGGTGAACCCTTCAGCTTGCATCGATTGTGACCATTTTGCTTGGATTGAAGGAAGGGGTGTAAATAGTTGAGTGCATATTCCCAGATAACTCAGGAATATTCCTTATGGTAATGGATACACGATGCAGTGTTTCAGGGATAGAGGGGTGATCTATATCAACCTATAGTGTCACTTTTGCTTGAAATACATATCTTTGGCACTAAAACCTTACCCAGAAGAGAAGAATAGATTATATAAATCTTCTGGATTTTGATGTGGGTTAAAACTGAAAAATGAGATGTCTTTAAACTATTTTTTCTCCTCTCTTTGATAAGTGATATAATGTGGTTTGGACACTCAGAGATTCCTGAGATTCCAGGTTCTGGTTGATGATTTACTGCAAAATTGCTTATAAATTGAAGTAGAAAATGTTTTGCAGACCTGGCAGCTTTCTGGCTTCACACCCATTTGTCACCCAGCATTTCCCTTTGTGTATAGAACAAGAATTAATTAGGCTGCACTGCAGGAAAAGTTTATGGCTATAATTTATATAGAATGAATTTCTTTTTAAAGAGACAGCATTGTTTTGTTATACCTACACACACACACACACACACACACACACATTTTATATATGTATATATAAAATGTTTTGGTGGTGGTAGTGTTTTTTGGTTTTCTGTTTTTCCTTCAAGCTGTATCTGTAAGCTTGAGAAGCAGACATTCATCTTTCAGTTTAATATGATATGGTGGTGGAATAGAAGCTTTTGTAGTGATTGCTTTCTGATTGAACTTGGGTTTTAATTCATTGTGTGCTGGAGAGCACTCAGGTGCAGTTTGCACTTCAGACGACAGTCAGACTTGTCTGGTTTCCAGAGCTTCGTATTCTCTTGGTCCTTGGAAGACTTGGGATTCTGTCTTTCATAGGGTCTTGCTCATTCAATTAATGTTTTCATAATCAATGCAAGTCAGAACTTGCAATTTGTTCCTGATTTGCACATTAAAGAGCTCCATTAATTAAGAATCCTGGTGTTTGGCATGTTCCCGCAGGTCTGTGCATTACTTACATGGTGCAAGTGTGAGGCGAGCTCTCAGCTGTGCTGCACTTGCAGCTAGGCTGCCTTCCCGCTCTCTTCTCTCTTTTCTTTTAGCTTGTGAATAACAGTTGTTTCACAACTCATTGAAACTCCTTAGGGATACATTGTACCAAAATAGGAACAAATGATTCAAATGAGGTAGCTGTGGAGGAAGAGTAGGAAGGAAATCCTTTGTTTAAAGGAAAAAACAAATTCTGAAAAAGTATGTAGAATTTATGTGTTTGGTTTTATGTTCTCTTATTTGACATAAAAGTAGGAAATGTAATAGAGTTGAATGGTAATTCTGATTCCTCTCAGATTGCCCCTTTCTTTTAGTAGTAATTGTATTTACAAATGAAATTGCTTTTATAACCCAAATAATCTTAGAAATGTAAAACCGAGCCAGCCATATGCTGTGAGAAGTGGGCTTTTTCATCACTTTTAAGGGTGGTGTGGTATCTTACATCTTTAATCCCAGTACTTCCAGGCAGAGGCAGGTGAATTTTTGAGTTCAAGGCCGGCCTGGTCTACAGAATGAATTTCAAAATAGCCCAGGCTACATCTTGAATCAACCCACACCACCAAAAAATAAAAGTGGGTTCTGTTGTCATTTCTCTGGAAGTCTTGTTCTAAGCCAGTGGTTGTCTTCATCTTGATGTTTGAAAGGTATATTGATGGGTGGCATGAAATAAGACCACCATCTCAGCCAGTTCCTCCTCTCAGTTTTATATTGCTTATGCTTACCTATTTATAACACAGTTTACTGATACTAACTGCTGCCATCTTTATCAATACCATAGGAAACTGTGAAGTGTTTCCCCAAAGAATGCAGGTATTTATTATTTATTTGAGATAAGCTTTTTATGTAGCCCAGGCTTGCCTTGAATGCATGATCCTCCTGCCTCTTACATGTTAGGATTTCAAGACTGTGCCACCATGCCTGGAATTTCTTGGTATTTATGGGACTTAATTCTTAGTTCAATTTGAACTTATGCTCTTCTTTCCCTGCCTCCCCTATTCTTGAGGAAGGTATCTCAGCTAAACCTAGAATTCAGTATGAAGACAGAAAGAAAAGAAGTATTATAGATGAGTGTAAGGAATAGTACAGAAGAGTGTCAAAGAAAAGACAAACCTTCAGAGATCTTTGGGATTCAGCTGTGAAGATCCAGGCACGGAGCACGGGTAACTAGGCTAATGAACAAGCACCTCTACCTAACCAGCTGTCTCGCTAGTCCTCCCCACTTTAAAAGTTTGCCATTAAGTCATTGTTTTACTATTGTTTTGTTTCGTTTTTAGTGCTAGGGTTGGAGCCCAGTGCTTTGTACATTGTGCTACCCCTGAGTCAAACAGTTATCTTCCATTTAATATATACATATATATATATCCTTTATTTTATGTGTATGGGTATTTTACCTGCATGTGTGTCGGTGTACCACAAATGTGTACTGTCAGCAGAGACAGAAATGGACATCAGAATCCCTGGCTTGGAGTTAAAGAGAGATGTTAGTTCTGAGAACTTGACCTGGGTACTCTGAAAGCGCCACCAATAAGTACCTTAGCCCTGGGGTCATTTCTCCAGCTCCTTACATTAAGTTTTATGTGGTAACTTTTCCACATCATTTCCTCTTGATCATTATAATTATCATACTTATAACCTGTCTAAAGACAAGTTTGTACTTTTAGAAGTTTTTTAAAATATTAATTAATTAATTATATAAGTAATAGCTGTCAGACACACCAGAAGAGACCATCAGATCCCATTACAGATGGTTGTGAGTCACCACATGGTTTCTGGGAATTGAACTCAGGACTCCTGGAAGAACAGTCAGTGCTCTTAATCACTGAGCCATCTCTCCAGCCCTCTTTTCTTTTACTATTATTTTAAAACAGCCTCAGTGCATCCCAGGATGGCCTCAGACTTGCTTTGTAGCTGTGGAAGACGTTGAAAATCTGTTGTTGCTACTTCCACCACATTGGACTTAGGCAGTGTTGGGGATCAAACCCAGGTTTTTGTTTTGTTTTGGTTTTTGGTTTTTTCGAGACAGTGTTTCTCTGTACAGCCTTGGCTGTCCTGGAACTCACTTTGTAGACCAGGCTGGCCTCAAACTCAAAAATCCGCCTGCCTCTGCCTCCCGAGTGCTGGGATTATTGGTGTGTGTCACCATGCATGGCCCTTTGTCGATTTTTAAATGTCTTTCATGTAGTTTGGTATAGTGGTGCACACCTTTAATCTTAGCAGTCTGATGGCAGAGACAGGCAAATTTCTTGAGTTTGGGATCAGCCAAGTCTAAAGAGCTAGTTCTAGGACAGCCAGGACTATACAGAAAAACCCTATCTCAAAATGTCTTTTATGTCACATTGCTTGGTATTCTCAAATATACTACTTTCTGTCTCCCTATCCCTCAACAATTGACTAAATTTGCATCTGGAAAAATTCAAGCTGATTCTAGTTTGAGAAGTGTCCTTTCTAACCCCTTATCCTGTTTTATATAAGCAAAAGCTTTATAGGTAGATAGTGTTAGACTTTTGTATATGAAAATGTCACATCACAATGTATTCACATCAGTCATTGCAAGGTGTTAGCCAGTGGGTTGAGACAAAATGTTCCAACTCAAATCCTTTCTGTTGTTTTCATTAAGACTTATAAAATAAAACAATATGAGCAAGAAGAAACCAAGTAGGATGTGTTTGAGAATGGAGATCATTCAATTCATTTTCATCTTAGGTTTTTTTTTTTAATTGTACAAGTGCAGTGCTATATACCACTACATCCAAAAGTCATGAAAACAATCTCATTGGTTCAATTTGCTGTACTATTCTACTCTGTCAGTTTCTGACAGGAAGCATGTACAAAGCCTTGCCTGTGAAGTAGGTGCTGAGGAAATCAAGGGGTGGGAATAAAATCACTTGACTAATTAGAGGTAAAACCAGAAGCTGATTTTCTTCATTTACCTCAGTCCTTAGTCCTTTGTTGCTGTTGTTGTTGTTTTTAAAGATTTGTTTATTTATCTTATGTATATGAGTACACTTTAGTTGTCTTCAGACACACCAGAAGAGGGCATCGGATCCCATTACAGATGGTTGTGAGCCACCATGTGGCTGCTGGGAATTGAACTCAGGACCTTTGGAAGACTAATCAGGGCTCTTAACCACTGAGCCATCTCATCACCCCTCAGTCCTTATTCTTGATCACACTGTCCAGTCACTGTGCGGATAGTTAATCTTATGACCTGTTCAAAGAAAAGATGAGGAAATACATAGAAATAAGTGCCAAAGCTTAAAGAATTTAAAGCAGAAAGGAGAAACATGGAGAGGGATGTGTTATTAAGATAGGTTTGGGTAGAGACCAATAATAAAAGGTCTCACTGATTTAAAAGGAGGCCTTGAGTGTATTGTTCTTGTCTTGATTGATAGCAATGGCTGCAAGCTCTCCCTTCCTCCTGCCTGGCATTGAAGACTTGAAAGGAGGAGCAGCAAGTCAATGGATCAAGCCGATTCCACCCCAAGTCTACGTGGTCAACACAATACCATCCTGAGAGGGTTAGAAGCAAGGGCGGTAATCACACTGCTGAGGAGGGTGTCGTGAAGGACCATGACATGCAGGAGGATGTTGCCTCACTGAGCATGTTTGCTCCTTGCCCAGAACCCTGTCCTAGAGCATTGGTGACAGACAGACAGACAAGTGATGCTGTTCTAGAAGAGTAGTATTGGAGATGACTGTATTGACCTTAGTGACGTCGGGGGTGTGGTGGAGGTAGATGTTGCTGACTCAGTGCAGCTAGCAAATTACACTGGTAACACTGCTGTGGCAGGGTGAGGACCTGCAAATGCGCCTGCCAGGGTACAGCCTCAGTCAGCTGCCAGGACCACAGGCGAGTACATCACTCCTGATAGCACAAATAGCCAACCTGGGGAGTCTGTGCATCAAGTGAGCAAGACAGTGTTGTGGTTGCACTACTCTTGGTGGTGGTCTCAAGAACGCAGGTCGCTTCTACTGTTAACAAACTTCTTGGTCCTTGCTGTTGCCATCATAATGAGCAGAGAGAATGTCACGAACACCAAGGTTCGTAAGATACTAATGACTGAAACTCCCAGGACTATGGTTGATACTCTGGACATGACACGGGAGCAAATACTGCACGGCTGAAACTACTTAACAGCTCACTGGCGACAGACAGTGATCCAGAGCTTGCTTTGAAAGAATGTTTGCCTGGATCGGTGAAGCCTTTACCCTCTTGTTTCTCTGCCTCGAACTGTTAACCAGCAGACAGAATATCGAATGCTAACGGGGATCATCACAACTCTGCGAGCCAGCCAACGGTTCAGAGAGTTCCCCTGGCCTGCCTGCGCTCTTTGATCTTTTCAGTGTTCAAACTGGTTTCGATGAGTATGCAAGTGTGCTCGAATTTGGACAGTATGCTGCTGGAGAGCAAGCTGCTGGTGGGCCTTGGGTGGGGTGGGGGTTTGCTTTCCGTGAACAGCACAGAGAGTTTTCAAGATAGCAGAATTTATTAATCTTTTGTATGCTGCTCTTCAACTGACCATCAAAGTAGGGTGGAATAGGACCATGCAACAATACCAGGGGTTGAATAATCATACTGTCAAATTGAAGACAATCTTAGACAAGTAGGTTCAAGAATATATTGTACCAAAAACCACGCCTGCTAGGTTCCATCAGCCACGCAGCATTGGTCCTGACCCAACGTGGGAGGTCATCCACAGTCTCCTGTTGTAATCTAGAATGGCAGTTACAAGTTATTACTTCAAAAGTTACTACCTCTCAAGCATCACTGTACATGTAGAACCACTCAATCTCACTTAGTTTAATAAAAGAAAGAAGGGGTGGGGTAGAGAAAGGAAGGAAGGAAGGAAAGGTTTGGAGAATATTAAGTTCTCAGAGCTAGAGCTAGGAAGACCCTCAGGACATCAGTTGATGTCGTCTGTCCATAGGCAGGTAAGACGTTTCTTAGGTGATGAAATAATAGGTAAATAGGTATTTTTTTTCTTTTTTAGATTTATTTTATTTATATATATATATATATATAAATAAATATAAATATAAATATATATGAGTGTTTTGCCTGTATGTGTGGGTGTTTGTGGGTATGTATGTATGTATGTATGTATTTATATCAGGTGTATGCATGGTACCTGTGGAGGCCAGAAGAGGAAGTTGGATCCCCTGAAACTGGAATTACTGATAGTTGTGAGCCACCATGTGAGTTCTGAGGCTTGAACTCAGATCCTCTGCAAGACCAACAAGTACTCTAAACTGTTGAGCCCATTTGTCCAACCCCTGTTTTTTCCTTATAAATACAATATGTATCTATCATATGAGCTTTGGAGAGGCTAAGCAAAATTAGGCAATACTCTCCCCTAATTCTAGCAGTTAGCTAGGTACTTTTAAGCTAGACATGTGTAAGCTTACGGTGTAAGCATGCAGTTCACACACACAAGCGTTAAAGACAGGACATAGTACCACACTGTCTGTGTGTGTGTGTGTGTGTGTGTGTGTGTGTGTGTGTGTGTGTGTTGGGGACAGAGTTAAATACTTTCAATATTTTGGTATGTGGTTTTTTTATTCACCTTAGATGTTTCTTTTCTATGTATATAGTTAGAAAATAGGAACTTATTCTAAATTGTTGTGTACTCTGATGTTTCCCTTGTAACATGATTTTTTTCTGTGTTCCACAGCATTATTTCTAATGACAGTGTAGACTCTCATCATATGGTATTTTAACTGCTTCTTTATTGTTGGACATTTGGGTTGTTTCCAGGTTTTCGTTTTCCTAAATGATGAACAGAAATCTTTGTTACTGTATCTCACATTCAAGATCACCTTGTTACAGAAAATAAATCTAGATGTAGAATCGTGCGTTTTCCAGGATAGTTGAAACTTTAAGGCTTTTGATCCCTATCATCAAACTGCCCTCCAGAAACATTTTATTAGTTTATACTCTTGTTTTATTTATATTAACATCAGTTTCCTATCCTTGTCAACACTGAGTATTATAATTTTGTTTCATCTTTGCTGCTTTGATAAGTGGAAAATGGTGTGCATATTTTAATTTACATTTCTTTTAATTTACATTTCACAGTATTTAATGAGGGCAAGCATTTTCTACCTTATTGGTCCTTGTTATTTCCTTTGTGAATCAAATAGGAAGAAATTTAAACTGGTTCTAGGGATGAGTGTTTGTCAGTCAATCTGAAAACTACCTTTTATTCCTCCTAGTTATTCTCTTCCTTCTCCTCCTCTTCATCCTCCCCTTCCCCTTTCTCCCCTCTCCCTCTTTCCCTTCCTTCTTTTTCTTTTTCTCTTATAGAGGCTCAGGTTAACTGTGAACTTAGATCCTCCCACATTAGCTCTCTCAAGTACTAAGACTAATGTGTATGTCACCACACAGGCTCCTGGTGTTACTTTAGCCTGCTCCTCCTTTTTGATAGATTTTTTTTTTTAATTGTTACAGAGAATTAAATTTACCTTAGAAGAAGACACCTTCCTCGGGTAGGTAGGTAGGTAGATAGAGAGGTTTGGGGTTGGGGCATGACAGGGTCTCTGTGTAGCTGTGGCTGTGAACTCATTAAATAGACCAGGCTGGCTTGAAACTCACAGAGAAATGGCTCAGCAAGTAAAGAGCTTGCTGTTCTTTCAGCAGACTGGAGTTTGATTCCCAGCACGCAAGGTGGACAGCTTATAACTGCCTGTCACTTCAGCTCCAGGGTATCCTGTGCCACCTTCTGACTTCTGTACACCTGTGCATATGGCATACAGTTATATATATAAATTAAAATTTTTCTAAAAAATTTTTTTTTAAGTCATAAAACTTGTTTGTTACAAAAACATTTTTCCTAGCAAAACTGAATATGCTTCCCTTACCTCAAGTAACACTGAAATATACACCGTAGAATGTAACAATTCTGTTTTCAATGTTTTCTCTAAAGATAACCACTCTTTCCCTATTTTATTTTACTTTATTTTTGAGACAGGGTTTCTCTGTGTAGCACTGGCTGTCCTGAAACTCACTCTTTAGACCAGGCTGGCCTCGAACTCAGTGATCTGCCTGCCTCTGCCTCCTAGGATTAAAGGCGTGCGCCACCATTGCCTAGTGAGAGCCATTTTTAACAAATCTGTTTATTGTATATCTTTTCAGATACTTTCTGTCAGTAAAAATGTAAAAATAATGTAAGCTTCTGCCTTGGGTGTCCTGTATTTGTTGTATATATCTGACCCCTCTTTCTTTGCCTTTTTTGAAATAGTTTGCTAATAACAATCATAAGACCATGTTGCCTGTAAATGTTTAAGTGTGTGACTTTTTAAAAAATGAGGACATTTCTTAGGCAATCATCATCTCACCTAAGTAAGTTAATAGTCCTAGTAATGTTAATGTTGCAATGTGCCCATTCCATATTCAGATTGATTTTTTTTCATGGTTTGGTTTGTTTAAACCAGGCTCCAGTTATACGTAAATGTTTCACAAGAGCATTTCTGATTAAGATAAAATTAAACAGTTTCTTACAAATGGGCAACAAGGATTTTTGTATATTTTTTTCCGACTTACTACAAACAATGCTGAAAATACTTTTTGTACCTATCTCTTTGCTTTAAAATTCATTTCTTTATGATTAATTTCTAGCTGTGGAAGGAAACATACATGTGTATAATTCTGATGCATTTTACCTGACTGCTTTCTGGATGTGCAGAGCTAATTAAACTCTTATCTGTTGTGAACGGACTTCCTGTATATTCTTGACAGCATCGAGAATTATCAGAAAAAATATTTTATTTTATTAATATGTATGTGTATTTTTGTAGTACTAAGGATGGAGCCCAGAGTTTTACGTGTTTTAGGATGGTGCTATACCTATGAGCTTCATCCCCAGGCCAAGAAATTGATCACAGTGACCTTGATGTTAGAAGTCATTTATCACATAGGTTTGTTTTTTTGTTTTTTTTTTAATGTCTCAATAGTTTCACTTAAAAAAAAAAGTATAACTTTAAGCATCTTGTCTGTTTGGCTATTTGAAAATTTGAGACTTACTATTCTATTCCTTAGCAGGGCCTTTTTAAAATACACTTGTTCCTTTATCTCTGTCTAGTGGGGCTTGGTTTTTGTTTGTAGTATTTGGGCTTCCTTTCATTTTCCTACATTGTGTTTTCAATTGTGGGGACCAAATTTGGATGAAACTTTTTTTTTTTTGATTTTTAATATTTTTATTACATATTTTCCTCAATTACATTTCCAATGCTATCCCAAAAGTCCCCCATAGCGCCCCCCACTTCCCTACCCACCCATTCCCATTCTTTTGGCCCTGGCATTCCCCTATATTGGGGCATATAAAGTTTGCAAGTCCAATGGGCCTGGATGAAACATTTTAATAGAGTCTCATTAGTGTTTTCTTATTAAGTGGTGATATTGAAATGGGAAATTTTATTATGCTTTAGTAATTGAAGAAAGATTTTTGGGACTTGAGATGGCTTGGTGTTTAAGAATGCTTCCTGTTCTTACAGAGGAACAGAGCTGTGTTCCCAGCATCCTTGGGGCCTACAATTGCCTGTAATTCCAGCTTCAGGACCTCTTAGACCCTCTTTTGGCCTCCTACACTCGTGTGCACCTTCTCCACATAGACATAATTATGTCTGTCTGTCTTTCTTTCTTTCTTTCTTTCTTTCTTTCTTTCTTTCTTTCTTTCTTTCTTTCTTTCTTTCTTTCTTCCTTTTTTGAGACAGGGTTTCTCTATATAGCCCTGGCTGTCCTGGAGCTCACTTTGTAGACCAGGCTGGCCTCGAACTCAGAAATCCACCTGCCTCTGCCTCCCAAGTGCTGGGATTAAAGGCGTGCACCACCACTGCCTAGCTAATTACGTTTTTCTTAAAGTATTTCTATAATAATTATTATTTTACATTTTATAATAAAAATGCTGAAGAAAAGAAGTCACACACTGAAATTAATCAGACCCAAAGACTTTACAATTCAGTGAACTTCTGTGTAGTTGGAATGGTCATTCAGAACAAAAGCTGAGGAACTTTGCATTAGATTTTATATAAAATGAAATACTAGTTAGCTTTAAATAAGAATTTGGAGGAATGGGGGGGCTGGTGAGATGGCTCAGCGGTTAAGAGCACTGGCTGCTCTTCCAGAAGTCCTGACTTCAATTCCCAGCAACCACATGTTGGCTCATAACTATCTAGAATGATATCTGATGCCCAGAGTGAGCTGGGCTAGGGCAGGGGAATTTGGAGGAAAATGGATGTACTTAGAATGTATAATAATATTAAGTCACACAATCTCAGAAAGAAAATATTTAAGATAATTAAATAAGGGCCTTGTGCATTCAGGCAAGTGCTTACAGCTAAGCCATGCTCCCAGCAATCTAGTAACTGAAATTTGATTGAACTTGGTTCCTTGTGTAGTTTTGCTTCATAATCCAGAAGGATGCATTAACATAGAAAACAAAACTTCAGTGGATGCTCACAGTCATCTATAGGATGGAACACAGGGCCTCCAATATAGGAACTAGAGAAAGTACCCAAGGAGCTGAAGGGCTCTGCAACCCTATAGGTGGAACAACAATATGAACTAACCAGTACCCCCAGAGCTCGTGTCTCTAGCTGCATAGGTAGTAGAAGATGGCCTAGTCGGCCATCTTTGGGAAGAGAGGCCCCTTGGTCTAGCAAACTTTATATGCCCCAGTACAGGGGAACACCAGGGCTAAGAAGTGGGAGTGAGTGGTTAGGGGAGCAGGGCGGGGGGGGGGTATAGGGGACTTTTGGGATAGCATTTGAAACGTAAATGAAGAAAATATCTAATAAAAAATGTGGGGGAAAAAAAACCAGCAAAACTTGAGGGGCTAGAGAGATGGCTTGGTTAAGAGTGCTGGATGTTCTTCCAGAGGACCCAGGTTCAATTCCCAGGGCCCACATGGCAGCTCAAAGCTGTAACTTCAATTCCAGGGACTCTAATAGCCTCACACAGAAATACATGCAGGCAAAACACCAGTGTACATAAGATTAAAGTAAATAAAAAAGAGAAAACGAAAACTTCAGGTTTTTTTTAAAGCTCAATAATTTTTTTTTTTTAATATTAAAATGGACATAGAATAACAGTATCTACCCCAAAAGGGTTACTGGCAGGATTTAAATGAGATAATGGAGTCTCTTTTTGGGGTATATAGGCCTCTGGCCACAGTATTTGTTTCTTCTTGAAAAGATTATATGAATAAATATTAGATTATATGTTCAGTTATTTGAAGTCTTAAAATTAACATGTAAAATTTATATGTCAGGATTAGGGAGTTGGGGTATGTAGTGCCTGCCCATGATCCCCCAGCACTCAGGAAAGGAGTCACAAGTATTAAGAGTTCAAGATCACCCTGGGGATATATAGAATTTGAGACCAGCCTGGGCTACGTGAATCTCTGGCTGAATACAAAAACACAATATACACGTACAACAAAAATAGATTAGACTGTCACTGGAGTATATATACTCATCAATATGTATAGATTCACCTGTATTTATACATATTCAGCAACACAAACTCCACCATTTACCAGTCCTGAGCATAGCAAGGGAGTATAGCCTTTGATTTCAGAGTGCTCATAGGAAGATATAGGTTTTAGTAAACTGCTTTGAATGCAGAATACATTTATATGATTTTATATGAATACAACCTCTCAAAGTGATTCATTCTGAGTTACTGAATAAATAACCCCTGGTCTCACTAGTACTCAAACACAATTGAGACATTTTTTGAAATTTTATGGCTCAGTTTATTATGTGCTAATAATCACTAAGTCTTCATGAAAATGTGCTTATTTTATGGTTTTAAGTTCCTAACCCTGGAGCTGGGGTGTAGCCCAGTCAGTCCAGTGTTTGCTAGCATGGATTGGATGTGCTCCTACAGGCCTCAGTCCTAGCACGCTAGAGGTTGATCAGAAGGTCATGGTCAGCCTCAAGAGTTCGTCTTTTGTCTGCATAGAGATTTTAGACAGCTGTGGTCAGATATTTTGCATTGACTTTCTGAGATGAAAACATTCATAGAAATTCATTCTGGCTCAGGTGATGTGTTAGATGCTAAGGTCTGAGTTCAAGACCAGTCTGACCTACAGAGTGAGTTCCAGGTCAGCCAGGACTACACAGAGAAACCCTGTCTCAAAAAAAAATAAAAGGTGTTGGGGGGTAGGGTGGGGGGTGTGGATTTGGGGAGGGGGTTAGAGAGATGGCTCAGCAGTTAAGAGCACTGACTGTTCTACCAGAGATCCTGAGTTCAATTCCCAGCAACCACATGGTGGCTCACAACCATCTGTAATGGGACCTAAGGCCTTCTTCTGGTGGGCCTAAAGAAAGCAACAATATATTCATACATAAAAATAAATCTTAAAACAAAAGGGAGTGGGGGAAGGGAATAAAGAAAAAAAGAAATCAGACGCATAGTAGATTGTGATGATTTTGCTAATAATAGAAGTGAAGTGACTCTTAGATAAAAGTGACTAATTCTACATGAAATCCTGTTTTTCAAAAAGGCACTTTATACAACCCTTTTTTATTGGATTTGTGCTTGTATGTCACTTTTCATTGGATTTATTTGTATGCGCATAGGATTTTGAGAATTTGGTCAGGCTTAGTTTTACAATAGGAAAGAATCGCGTGTTTTAGAAATAGAAGTCCTAATATCCATTAGGCTGTTAGGGCTTCCTTCTCAAGACTAGTTTACATGAATTAAGAGAGGGTTGCTTAGGTTTGGGTTCTAATTTTATTTTTAATAACTTTCCTTACTTCACAGTTTACTTTAAATTTTAATAAAATTTTAAATTATGAAAGTAATGTATGCTTATAAAATATTCAAACAGTTCAAAAGTATATCAAATACAAATGACAGTATCCCCACTCTTCCTGGGTAACTACTGCTCAGCAGTTTAAATAATCACTTGTAAATAAACTCAGATTTTAAGTACCATGTATTCTGAATATTTACTCTTTCTATTTAAAGGGGGGAAATGAATTTTCCTTTTTAGAAAAGTATTCAAGAGCAGTGGAGGCTGTCTAGGACCTGTGCAGGAAGGTAACTGTTGAGGATTTCTGGAAGTACATTGATCAGTTAGATTGTTGTGTCCTATAGGGCTTTTTAAGGATTTATTGGCACTTCATCAAGGTGTTTGAGAGACTATTCAGGGAGACCTGAGAAATTCTGCAGCTCCTTTCTCTTCCTTATAAATTCATGCCTGGTCAGAAATTACAGCTTGAGTGGGATGTCCCTCCACAGAACTCAAATGCACTCTATTTATCATGTTACTTAGTGTGGCAGTAATGTAAAATGGTGAGGTTTTTTTTTTTTCTTTTTTGTTTCTTTCTGCACAGGGGGCTCACTCAGCATATATTTCACCATAGTCTCTTCATCTCTCCCTCCTTTCAACTTCTACTCACTTCCCCAATTCCCCACATCGTTCTCTTAAAAGAAAAAAAAATAAGTTTTGTCCACTGAGTCCTCTTTCTTATTTTATTAATATATCTTGAGTTGAATGTTTCTTACAAAAACACTTTGCATTCTGAATTAGCCCATCAAGCTGTTTTCTCCATAGACCCTTCCACGGGCTGCACGTCTTCCAAAGCCAGACCCTCTGAGGCTTGAAAACCCAAGCCTGCTTATGGCTTAGCAGTCATGATTTTAGAATACCAGTCCCCATACTCTGCTTGAAAAAGTTATATTCTTGTTTTTTTTACACCATTAGGAAAATTGTACTTTTAGTCCTCAGAAATAGCCATCACAGGAGTGCCTGTCTCCCTCCACTGTCCAGTGAGAGCCACAGTCCCTGCCACAGTTGCCCATTTGTCTAAATCTCTGCATGTAAAAATGTATATACCTGAATATCTGCATCCTTAAATGGAAATACACAAATCCTAGTTGGATGTACATTTGAAATGATAGCCATTCATCTAAGTGGTGGGTGTTGAGGAATTGTAACCTGCAGTCCTCTTTCTTACTGGTAACGCCATTCTGCTTGGGGAATATAGAACAAGCCCAAACAGTAATACTGACAGAATTCGGAATTATGATACAGTGAAGCCTTCACGTAATTCTTTGTTGAAGAAGTTAGGGCCTAAATGTTAAGGCTTATTGTTATTCTGAGTTGATAATCTCTGCCTTGCTTTAATAATTTTTCCTCATGCCTGGGTAGCCCGCGAGTTGCACAATAATCACTCACACAGCTTTGTAATCAATGCCCAAAGTAATAGGATTCCTCTGGCCACCGGCAATTAATAAATTTGTGTCTTTTTTAAAACACTAGCAAGTCGGGCCTGAAATACGACTGACTGGCTCTCCTCATTTGCATATTTATTGCAGTGGAAAAATTCTTACCAGATGATTGATGCTGAGCCTGCCTCTTGAATTCCAAGCAGCACATTATTATGAAATGAAAAATGCCGGCCATACAGTTGATTAAAGTTGAAGACAGTGGAATCGGTGTTTTTTAAGATTGTGGGAGAATTAAAGGCATATTTTAATAGATGTTGACAAGAAGTGAACTAACAAAAGCAAAGCAAAGGATTTGCTTGAAAAGATTTAATCAAACGTCTTTCTTGGGGGATTAATTGCTGGGGATGACTAGTGCAAGTGGCAGGCTTGTGTGGATTTGAATGAAAAGTATTGTTCTCGGCCAGTCTCTCTTGTGTCATTTTGACCTGTACTTTAGCTCTAGTTTTGGAGTTACTTTTGATGGCGAAAAAAAGAGACACTCTTACAATCTGCAAATTCCAGCTCAGTGTGTCCATCTGGGATGATGAGGGAGAGCTTGTGTGTACTTGGATGTAAATAATTTTGTGTTTGCATACTTATTTACAATAACTATGTAGACATTTAAAAAGTGGAAAGGCTAGCTTCATTTTACTTTATACACTTGTCATTTCCTCTCCTTCCGCTGCCAAAATTTTACTTGCTAGTTTATAATCTAATTAGCAAACATCCAGACTGATTCTGTGTCTACAATTTTACTAGTATTGGGCAATCTAGGTGGATCAGGAAACATAAACTTGCTAGATGAAGATTATTTTTAGACTGATGACATTTATGGAAACGCTTGCAAATCAGTAGTATGTAAGTGAATACTGGGACCAGTGCATGCCAGTCCATCCAGTCTTAGTGCTATAGCTTAGCAGATACAACTCTTAAAAGATTTTGACCATGTAGGAGACAATGGTTTCACAGTAACAGACCTTCTCTTTCTAAAGCTTTTAGGAAAATATCCAAAATATGTCAATAAACAATAATACAGCTATCATTTTTTTACCTCATTTTTATAAGATCAACAGGGAAAGAATTGCCTATGTTGTATAGGTGAGAAAATTGAGCCTCAAAGAGATTAAATCGGTCCCTTCTGACTCTGGACTCTCAATAAAGTGCTCTTTCCCTTGTTCTGCACTCAGAATTATTCCTAACACTGGTAGTTGCTTATATTGAGACTTGCTAGTGTGGGAAAGCATATGTCTTTCTTAATCTCTTAAGAAAAAGGCTTCTGGAAATGGACCGTGTAGGGCAAACTAAACACAAATACCCTTGACAGTCTCCATTTGTTTTGTGGCGATATGCCAAGAGGGCTCGAGCATTGAGTCTTCATTGCATCTCTTAACTTTTTAACTCTGTAATCGTTAGCAGAAAAATTAGAGGTGAATTAGAAACTGTTGATTTCAGTTTATCTATTATTCATAGTGTTAGACAAATAGAATAAAGTTCTGTATGAATAATAGAGGAGATATTTATTTGTTTTGCCTGGGAAGAATTTGAAGAATTCACTTTTGGATTTGAGTATTCAGATTCTTCACTCTCCATCTGGCTTTGTGGAGGCCTTTTCAGCAAAAGATTGCTCCATTGTGTCTGTAGGTTTTACACAGCATCTCTTTATTTATAAGTGTGGATATCTATCATATGTGGAGGTCAGAGGAGCAAGACCTTGCAGGAGTCAGTTCTCTCCTTCCACCTTGTGGGTTTCAGGGATTACACTTGGGTCATTAGGCTCGGTAGTAAACATCTTTACTGGGTGAAGCATCTTACCAACCCAGCTTTTGCATACTAGACAGAAGTGTGGGCTTCATTTGTAAAGAAGTGAAAATTGAGTCCTGTTTTCTAAGTCTGTTTATGGGAAATTACCCATGTAGTAGCCACTGTGATAATTGATTTGATTAACTCTGTTCGTATGAGGTCAGGGGGCCTTAAAAACATAAAGAATTATAGAGTTCATTTTTGGCCAGCCTCTTGACATGCTGACTGGAGCTTATACTTAAGGGCTACTTTCTGAGTGAGTGAAGGAGTGGAAGCAATGGAGAAAATATGAGTGTTAACAGAAAAGCACTTTGATTTACTGATGCTGGCTCTCTTTCTTGTTGGATTGATAACATTGAATGGATCCACAGTAGATTAAACACAAAACAAAAACAACTGGGACAAAATAAAAAGTCCTTGGGAGTGGCCCTTAAAAATTGTAGTCTTTCGTGGGGAGTGGTGGTGCACCCCTTTAATCCCAGCACTCAGGAGGCACAGGGAGGCAGATCTCTGAGTTTTGAGGCCAGTCTGGTCTACAGAGAGTTCCAGGACAGCCAGGGCTACACAGAGATACCATATCTTGAGTAAAGAAAAGAAAAGAGAAGAGAAGAGAAGAAGAGAAAAGAAGGAAGGAAGGAAGGGTTGAGTTTCATTAGATCCCTTTACATTCTTGGTCATGCCACATGTTGGAGTCAGACTGTAACTTGCCAGTTACCAAGCAGCCGTGACACACTGTTTTGTAGCTTCTTTCTTGTAAAAATATTTTTTAACCAATTTTTTATGTATATGAGTATTTTGCCTGCATATGTATATGCACCTTATATGTGCCTGTTACCTGTTGATGTCAGAAGAGGGCATTGAATCTCCTGGAACTGGAATTATTGATAGTTTTGTTGTTTCTGATTGGTTGATTCACTTAAGGTTATCAGGGGTCGTCTGCCATACTGTGCTTCCTTTTGAAGTCTAATTCATTTTTTTCTGATCTTTTTGAATAAACTCAGTTTGAAATAAGTATTTTGTCCCCTATAAAGATTGATTAGAATTATTTACTGAACTGTGGACTTGGACTTTAAGTCATTGTATTTTAGGTTTCTGTTTGGTTGATTTTGGATGGTGGTGCTGATTTGAACCCAAGGCCCTTTTCATGCTACATAACTGCTTAACTACTGAACTGTATCAGGTTTGTTGTTGTTTCTATTGTGGTGAACTATTTTGGCATAAGCCTCGCCTTTGTTAAACCATGTATAGCTTAGTGTCATTAAGTACAATCTATATTGTACCAACTATTAGTACTGTCTATCTCCAGAGCATGTTCTTTCCCCATATAGTAATTGTACTATTAAATGACAAATCTCCATTTCCTCTCATCTATGAATCTCAGTATTTTAGTTTCCTTGTGTTAGTGGAGTTATGTTACTTTTATACAACTGGTATATTCTTTTTTTTCTTCTTAGTTTAGAATAGAGTTTGTTTGGGGGAATGGGAAGGGGGGTTGAGAAAGGAGTAGAGTCGGAGAAAGAGAGGGTTTACAGGACAGAGAGAGAGAAAAAAAAAAGAAGGGAAGAGGCTGAGCGGGAACACAGAGAGAGGGAGGGGACGGGGGAGGAGAAAGGCCGAAAGAGGTCAGAGGGAGAGAAGAGTGTCAGAGACAACAGGCATATTCTTAACCTAAGGTTTAATCTGGTGGCAGGTGCATCTGTCTTTATGAGAACAGGTTTTGTTATGGAGCCCAGGCTGTTCTAAAATTGTGATCCTCCTGCTTCAACTTCACAATGCTTTTGTTATAGGCAGGCACTACCACACCTGGCTTGTTTTTCACTTTCATTTTCTCAGTGCCTACTTGGTCCAAGGGATTTTTTTTCCTCCTTTGAGAATGTAATTACATAATTTCTCCTTTCCCTTTTCTCCCTCCCAAACCCTTTTATATACCTACACCTCCCTCCTCTATTTCAAAATCATGGCCTCTTTTTCCATTAATTGTTATTACATGCATATATGTATGTATGTATATATAGTTAAATATTAGTTTCTTGGTCTGTATAAATGTTACGTGTGTGTGTGTGTGTGTGTGTGTGTGTGTGTGTGTGTGTGGTATTCAGGGCTGACCACTTGGCATTGGATAATTAATAGGTGTGCTCTTCCCTGGGGAAGACTTATTTTCTCCTGCTCTCAGCATTCCTAATTTGCCTGTAGTTCTTTGTCTGGGAATGAGGCCGCATAGGCTTTCCCTTGCCTACTTTGACATGTCTATCATTGAACTTGTTCATCTCATAGTTAGACAGTCATGTTGGTGAGGCTTTCTGGGTGTAGCTTCAGATATTACTAGGAGACATAATCTCGTAGCAAACTCCCTGTTCCTAAGACTCTTAAAATTCTTTCAACACCCGACTGCTATTCCGAAGGTCCAAAGTTCAAATCCCAGCAACCACATGGTGGCTCACAACCATCCGTAATGAGATCTGACTCCCTCTTCTGGAGTGTCTGAAGACAGCTACAGTGTACTTATATATAATAAAAATAAATAAATCTTTAAAAAAAAAATCTTTCAACCCTCTCTTAATGTTTGCTCCCTGAATCTTAGGTTCAGGAATTGTTTTGTAGATGCAACTTTTGGAACTAATCTCCACAGCTCTGCATTTTGATTGGTTGAGATTTTATGTAATGATCTCCATCTGTTGTAAAAAGAAGTTTCCTTGATGAGGGGTGAGGACTACACTTATCTATGAGTATAAAGACAAATATTTAGAGTATAGTTGGGGTTTGTGGTTTGTAAATTGGTAGTTGTAGATTCTCCTCTGAGATCCATGACGTCACTGGGCATGGGTCATTTGCTAGTTTCCAATACCAGGCATGGTTTTCTTTTTGTTGAATGGATCTTAAGTGCACCTCGAAGCTGTTGGTTTCTGCCAAGGTATGCCACTCCTGTACCTTTATAGCTATTGTGCCATGCTGGTTGTTGTGGTTCATAGGCATCATAGCTGGACTGTTGGTTGCTTTTCTCCTCTGGAAGTTTGCATGGCACCTTTGGGTACATGAAAGCTAGGTCCCCAGGGAGGAAACATTCAGGTCAGTTCCATCTCTTGGGGCTCTGGGCTCTGGGTCTGAAGTGCATGCTGTTTTCAGCAATAGGGACTTAACCTTCCACCTTTGGGCACTAGCAATAGTCTGTATGTTTTGGGTGTCTCTTAGACAGTCCTGACCAACAATTCAAGGGAAGGCTTCTCATGCCTGGTTTTTGTTAGGGCTTCTTTGGTTCTCGATGGGGAGATTGTGAACCCAGATGAGAAATTTTCATTCAGACTGGATATGTATATTTATATTTGGACTAACATGTATTAAAACATTTTATGTAAAAAGTTAATAGTAAGATTCCTTATAGCTTTATCGGGTACCCTTACTATTATTTTTGCCTTTCTTCTTCCTTCTTCTGTGTTTATCTCCCCCCAGCTGCCTAATTTGAGCCCCCACTTTGTCCCCTTTTCTCTGATCAGATCAGTTGTACCCTGGTTTCCTCTTTATTGTTTTTCTGCTCTCCACCCTGGTAGTGGCCCCCCTTTACTTTCCTGATGTTTGCAGTTACCCCAGGATGTGCACTCCCATCTCAAGATGTGGAGCTAAGAGCCTCTGATGAAAGAGAGTATGTGTGATCTTTTCTACTTCCATGGTTTATTTTATTTTATTTTATTTTTTGGTTTTTTGAGGCAGGGTTTCTCTGTGTAGCCCTGGCTGTCCTGGAACTCACTCTGTAGACTAGGCTGGCCTCGAACTCAGGAATTTGCCTGCTTCTGCCTCCCAAATGCTGGGATCAAAGGTGTGCGCCACCACGCCTGGCCCCATGGTTTCAATTGAGTTGGTTTTTTACAAACAGAATGGATTTGTGGTTTCACTTTTGGGAGATGGTATTTATCTCTTATAAAGTTACTGCACTTGTCTAGCAGCATGGGAGGCTCTAGACTTAGTCTTTAGCACAGGAAAAAGCAAAACTGAGCGTACTCCCATGACTGTAAGTGCTCACAGTGCATCGTCCTACAGAAACACCATCAGCAAGCCTAAGTCTGCTGGAGAATAGAATTAAACAGTGGCAGAGCGAGACCCCGTCTCCCACCTTTGTTGTCATGGGCTTTTTCTCAGTGCTTTCCTAGGAAGGCAGTTTTGCCTTTAAAATTATTATATCCTCAGCCTTTTATTTCTTTTTTTTTTTTTTTTTTGGCAAGATAGAATTTCTCTGTATAATGGCCCTGGCTGTCCTGGACCTTGCTTTGTAGACCAGGCTGGCCTCAAACTCAGAGATCCACCTGCCTCTGTCTCCTGAGCACTGAGATTAAAGACCTGTGCCACCATGCCCAGCTCCTTATCCTTTTTTCTTCTATTCATTTTGTTGTAGAATTTGTTTTATTCTACTCATTTTGTCTATATTTATCCATTTCCCAAAAGCTGATTTACAGAGAAATGGCTTTGTATGATAGTTCACATGCTTTTTTTTTTTTTTATGAAATGCTTTGCTGTGCATGCAGGTCACTCTTGCCTTATGATCCCCTGCCTTAGCCCTGCATGATCTGAGTATGTGAGGTACCATTTCTGGCTCTGATTTCTATTTTTTCTTTTCTGTAGTGGAAAACTTTGTTTTATTTTGTTTTTAGAGATAGAGAGTAATTAATTGATAATCTTGGTCTGGTACACAAGGTATTTGGGACTTTTAGGAAATATATTGTAAATCTTTTCAGATTGCATGAATGTAGACTGGTTATGAAAGGATTATAGAATTTATAAAAGTTATGATGAGAAATCTCATTTAAATAAGGAAATTGTATTTATATAGCTTTATATACAGATAATGTAAAAGTGTATAAAGTTGTTTTAGGTCATAAAGTTCCTCCTGGCTAGTCTGGGAAGGCTTTCTCAGGTAGCTTAGCCTCTTAGCTTTGTGTTAAAATAGAATGACATGGATGGAGCTATTGTTTAACTTGTGTAGATAGTACCCCATTAGTGGATTGACTAGGATAGAAGATGGTAAAAAAAGGCTGCCTGTGCTAGGCAAGGAGACCAGAAATAAACAGTAAGACTCATATATATATATATATATATATATATATATATATATATGATATGATATGATATATATGCGTGTGCTGAAGTTAGTAGGGAGTGAATGTAGAGGTTGTTGAATGAGAATAGGGAGGTCTGTGAGATTATAGCTTGAAAAGGGGCAAGAAGTGTTTGAACCATGTCCATAAAGGAACAAATTATTGTTATTGGTCTCAGACAGTCCTCAATTAGGTCCTTCTACAGGAGATGCTTTTTCGGCTGCATGGCCCCCAACGTTTATATAGAGGTGACTGCCTCTGTTCCTCCTACAAATTATCAATGATAATATAAATGGAAGATATGTGATTTCATAGCCAATTACATGTATAGAGTTACGAGTATCCAAATGTCAGTGATTTGTGAAAACAAAGTACAGAAGAAAAATATCGTCAAGAGGGAACTATCATGTGGAAGACAGTTCTGTTCTGAGATGGCAGATTTGAACTGTGATAGGTTATTGAGGCAGAGATTGTCTGGCAGTTACTGAAGGTGTGGGATTTGATTATTAGAGCAGAATCAGAGTACTCTTAACAAATATTGATTATCAATATTTAGTGAGCTCTTTAGTAGGGGTATTAGGGGTCTGGGGATTTTTGTTTGAGACTAGGTTTCTCTGAAACCCTGGCTGTCCTGGAACTCACTTTGTAGACCCTGGCTGGCCCTGAACTCACAGAGACCCACCTGCCTCTGCCTCCCAAATACTGAGATTAAAGATGTCTGATACCACATGCCCAGCAGAAGTCCAGTTTTTAATGCTTTGGTTTGTTTGAGACAAGGTCTCTATCTAGCCCAGGCTCGCTTTAAATTTCTTTTGTAGTACAGAGGATGACTTTGAACTTCTGATCTTCCTGCCTCCACCTCCTGAGTTCTGGAATTATAGATGTGCCACCATGCCCAGTTTATGGTGGTTGCTGAGTATCAGTCCCAGGGCCTTATGAATGCTAGGCAAGCAATCTACTCATTGAGTTACAGCCCAGATTTTTCTTGTTGTTTTTGGAAGTTTGTAGCCATGAATTGTATAGTTAATCTTGACCTGCATTATAGATGTACTCTGACTAAAAGAACCAAGTGAGAAAACAGTCCTATGGTAGGATCTTTCTGTGTAGCCCCCACATGGCCTGGTGCTTGAGCCTCTCAACTTCTATCCATGTATAAGTTATTTATTTATTTATTTATTAATCGTACACTGTAGCTGTCTTCAGACATTCCAGAAGACAACATCAGATTTCGTTACGGATGGTCGTGAGCCACCATGTGGTTGCTGGGATTTGAACTCAGGACCTCCGGAAGAGCAGTCACCGCTCTTAACCACTGAGCCATCTCACCAGCCCCCATGTATAAATTAATATACAATTCAGTGCTATAAGTTGGAAACTACTAATTTGAGGGTTTTTTTTTTTCCGGTCTGGTTTGGCTCTGGTTTTTCCCTGTGTGTGGTATGCATTTATGTGTGTATACATGTTCTTGTGTGTGGGAGTCCACATGTATGTTTGTGCCTGTGGAGATCTGAGACCAACATCAGGGGCCTATCTTCTTTGGTGGTTCGTCACCTTATTTTCAAGAGGCATGCCTGATCTCTTACTTAAGCCTGGAGCTTGCTGTTTTGGTCTGGTCAGCCAGCTTGTCCTGGGGATCCCATCTCAGCTTTTCTAAGTCTGGGAATCTGAACTCTGGTCCTAGTGCTTCTACAACAAATGCTTTACCCACTGAGCCATATCCCTAGCCCCCTACTTGGGTTTGTACGTGGACAGAGACTTTCTGTAGGATTTGTTTGAGAGATTGAGAGACTAATTTGCCACTCAGATCAGAGACAGACGAGATCTGGCAGGAGAGAAAGAACTGAGCTCATGCTTCAGAAGAGGGGAGGGCCTTTCAGGAGGAATTGCTTATCAGACTCAGCACCCATGAGACCTGAGGGCAGCCTGTAGGATATACCCAAGGAACTTAATATCAGGGGCAGAGTTCATTATTTATGGTAGCAGGCTAGGAGTTTGCCAAACTTAGTAACTTTAAGAACTGGCCACTGAAGTCTTTCTATCTGCAGACACATTTCTAAGCACCTTCCACGTGCTGCTATCTTGCTTATTCCTTAGCGTCATATGAGACAGGCACTGGAGTAGTTTCCATGGAGTTGATCTCAGAAAGTACCGACTGTCCCCACTCAGAACTTGTCAGGAGACAGGGAGTGACAGCAATTGTAGAGCTGTAAATGACTAACTATCCCTTTTCTCTGCTTTATTTCTGTCCCAGGTCACAAAGCACTTAAAGCCTTGCTAAGGTCATTGGTGGATCTTCAGGAGGAGTTGCTTTTCCAGTACCCAGACACGAGACATATAGTAAATGGGGCAGAACCCAGTGCAGAGAGGTAAGGAGGAGGCAGAGCCATGGGCTTATCATTTTCTTCTCATCTGAATGAAAAAGGAAGGCGTGTCCTCAGACAGATAGATACAGGATTTGATAAACGTAGAATGGAGCTGCTTTTATATTTAACGGGTGGTCAGAACAGGACAGTTTAGAGTGCTTATTCTAGCTTTTTTGTAACTGCTTATCTTTGTAGCTTAGGGCAAAATATTTGCCTTCTCTTTTGTTCTATAATAGTTAGTAGATTACAATCATGTTTTGAATATTAATATTTGTGAAATACTTTGTGCCCATACCATGGACTCAGTCACAACCATCCCCTTGAGCACTTTCTACATACTGAGACCTGTAGTACAGTGAGGGCCTTTGTCCGAGTAGTTGGAGGTTGTGGTATATTCATTCTCACAGTGGTTTTCACTATACATACAGTTGTCCCTCTATATCC
Source organism: Mus caroli (assembly GCF_978045245.1). NCBI lineage: Eukaryota > Metazoa > Chordata > Mammalia > Rodentia > Muridae > Mus > Mus caroli. Next base: position 38,031,428 of record NW_028227268.1, read on the forward strand.
AAGGGGGAATGGCTCTGGAACCTTTCATGGCTACCCACACCTGCAGTCCTGTATGCACCCTTCTATGATCTTCTGTCATCCCTGAGTATCAGTTGCACAACATAATGCTAGGTAGATAGCTACTAGGGAGTAATGCCCATGTTGGAGTGGCTGGGAACTTCCTCTGATGGTTTTGATCTGCACTGCATTTCAGATTAGTGCTAATGTGGGTGCCTATCCCTGGCAGTTTTCTTCTCATTAGGCTTCTCTTCATTTGGGTCAATTAATATTATTCACCTCTTCTTAACAGTTGGTTATGGAAATATGTTTCTCTTATTGATTTTGGGACTTAAGGTCACAGAAATGTGAGTCTGTGTTTAATTTTTAAAGTTTCAAAGCTTCTCCTGTAACAGTATGTGCCTGCTTCATATACATTTCAAGTGATATTTTTACAACCTCATTTCTTTTTATGGTGTGCTTACCATTAAAAAAAGTTAAACCTAGGCACTTTGGATATTTATTTGAAAATTCTCATGAATCTTTGATTCTCTTTATGAACTTTAAAACATTTTTAAATCTTTATTTTTGTTTTATGTGTATAGGTGTTTGGCCTGCATGTATGTTTGCTCCATGTATAATCAGTGCCTACAGAAGCCAGAAGAGGGTGTCAGATCCCCTGGGACTGGAGTTAGAAACATTTGTGAGCCATCACGTGGATGCTGGGAATCAACTGGAGTCCTCTGGAAGGGCGACCAGTGCTTTTAATCATTGAGCATTCTAGCTCATGAAATTCTTTTCAAGCAAACAAAAAGTCATCCTCATATTTCTGATATAATATAGCTATAACGGATAGGGTCTAAATACTTGATGTGAACCTAATCTGTTATTCAAGTAATGTCTACATTGGACTTAATGTTCTTACTGGTTTTCTAGTGAGGAGATTTCCAGTGAAGATGATGAGCTAGTGGGAGAGAAGAAGAAACAACGAAAGGCCCCACCCAAGAGGAAGCTAGAGATGGAGGACTATCCCAGCTTCATGGCAAAGCGCTCTGCTGACTTCACCATCTACAGGAACCACACACTACAGAAATGGCATGATAAAACCAAGCTTGCTTCTGGAAAACTGGGCAAGGTGTGTGTGTGTGTGTGTGTGTAAGTCTACTGACTTCTACCATTTAATGTTAACTTTATTAGAATGTTTTATTCTGGAAAGATTACCTCGTTCTGTGTTCAAAGTATGAAATATTTTTAAATAAGCAGATTTGAAAACATTATAAAGGAGCAGAAGAAAGTGATGACTGCTTAAGACTAAGATTTTTCTGAGAACTGTGGTAGGCATACTCAGCTTTTAACGGAAAACTGGCCTGAAAAGACAACTCTGTTTGCTGACATAGAGAGAAGCCAATGTAGCTAGCTGCCTTTAGCACTGACCTGTGTTATCTGACATTGTTTAATGTTGTTGTAGGGTTTTGGTGCCTTTGAACGCTCGATCTTGACTCAGATTGATCATATTATGATGGACAAAGAAAGATTACTTCGGAGGACACAGACCAAGCGCTCTGCCTACCGAGTTCTTGGCAAACCTGAGCCAGTCCCTGAGCCTGTTGCAGAGAGCTTGCCAGGAGAACCGGTAAGAACTCGGGATGCCCGCTTATAGAAAGTCTCTGGGAGGGTAGTTATATGAACAGCCTGCAGAATGAGCTCTTTCTGTGAGGAACGGATGAGCTGCAGAGAGCAGCACTGCTAGGTTGGGGTCAGCGTGAGGCTTTGTAGTACTCCTGTCACATCTCCATTTTGTGTTTGATGTAGGAATTCAGCAGGAGATATGTTGTAAGTCCAGTTTTTAAGATTTAGGGGATTTGGATGTTTGTGGTTGCTTCTGTGATCTGAAAATGGAACCCAGGGCCTCAAACCTGGTTTGCTATGTAAACCCTGTACTACTGTCCTGCATCCCAGACTACTGCTATGTAGAAATGGCAGCATAGACATTTCCTTAATGCTTACTTTTGGGTACTCTGGAAAGGATATGAGAGTAGAATATTAAAATTCTTTTGTTTAAAATGAAATATTTTTATTTTGGTTTTTTAGGAGGAGGATATTTCTGAGACAGGGTTTCTCTATATAGCCTTGGCTGTCCTGGAACTCACTATGTAGGGCAGGCTGGCTTCAGACTCACAGAGGTCCATTTGCACCTGACTTGGCATGCGCCACAACCCCTGGCTATTTTTTGTTTATTTTATGTGTATTTATGAATGTTTTACCTCCATGTATAGTTGTGTACACACTGAGCATCTACTGCTTGTGGATGCCAGAAGACACTGTTGGATCCTCTGGAACTGGAGTTAACAGGCTGTTGTTAGCTATCATATGTATCCTGGGAACTGAACCTGGGTCCTCTGAAAGAGCACCAAGTGCTCTTAACTGCTAAGCCATCCCTTAATTCCCCTCTCCCACTTTATAATTTATTTTTCTATGTTTATAGAGTTAAAAAAATAGAATCATCACACTTTTCTTTTTCCCTTTCTTCCTTCTAGCCCTTCCATGCCTTCCAGCTCTCAAACTGATAGCCTCTTTTTGGGGGGGGGGGGAGTTATTATTATTACATACATATATACAAATATCTAAATACAACTTGCTGAGTCTTTTCTGGTGTGTGTGTGGTTTCAGGGCTATCTACCTCAGTGAATAACCAGCAAGGGAGCTCATCCCCGAGAGGCAGATTCCCCTCTCCTACAAGTCATAGCCATGGGTAAACCCTGTGAAACTTTTCCCCTTTCATGTAACATATTTTTATTTTTTTAATTACACTCACACATGTAATACATACGTATATACACATGTATATATGTATACAAACACATATATATATATATACTTAATACTTTTTAATTTCATAAGATTTTAAAATGAAGTGTAAATTTTTTTCTACTCTGAAAATTCTAATCCTTATATTGTTGCTACAATCTTTATGAATATGACACATATGTAACATAGCTAAATGTGATTCTTTTCTTTTTAGAATTTTTTTTAAAATATTGTATTTTTAATAATGTGTGTGTGCACACACACATGTGGGTCTGTGCATGTGAATGCAGGCCAGAGGCACTGGGTCCTCTGGAGCTGGAGTTAAAGGTACACGGTGAACAACCTGATATGTGTACTGGGAATTGAAATCCAGTCCTTTAGAAGAGCAATGCATGTTCTTAACCACCAAGCCCTGAGAGACTCCAGCCCCTTTATAAATCTTTAAAAAGCTGTTTTCACAGTTTCATCTCACACACACACCACTTGGTATGTACTTCAATAATACTCTCTCCCATTATCCTCTCTTTTCTTTCTTTTTAGATGCATTTATTTATTATATATAAGTACACTGTAGCTGTCTTCAGACACACCAGAACAGGGTATCAGATCTCACTACAGGTTGTGAGCCACCACGTGGCTGCTGGTTGCTGGGAATTGAACTCAGGACCTCTGGAAGAGCAGTCAGTGCTCTTAACCACTAAACCATCTCTCCAGCTCCCTCATTATCCTCTCTTATCCCCTCCCCACTCCACCAAACTCCATCTTCTTCCCAGACAGTCTCCTCTTACCTTCATGTCTTTTCTGTTTGTTTGTAGCCCACTGCTGTTAATTAGGACTTCCTCTATAAGCATGGATAGATTATTTGCTTGAGCAAGGACAACTTAGTATTGAAGAATATTGCTCTTGTGCCCCCAGCAGCCATTTACTGCTTACAGCACCTCAGGGGGTCATTTTTTAAAACTAAATCAAATAGATATATGTACATCTATATAGATATGTAAAGTGCCATTATATTTTAAAATATTAAAAAATTTGATATCCTATATTCTAGATATTTTAGCATGAAAATCTACCTTATTTTTCTGTCTATAAAGAATTCCATTGTATGCTGGGCTGTGGTGGCTGGAGGCAGTGATAGACAGATCTCTTGAGTTCCAGGACAGTCTACAGAGCAAATTCTAGGACAGCCAGGGCTACACAGAGAAATCCTGTCTGAAAAACAACAAACTGGAAAAAAAAAATCTATTGAATGACTGTAAGCTATAATTTAGTCAAACTTGCTGTTTCTGTTGTCTCCAGTTAGAAACAAATTATAGGAAACATTTCTAAATATTTCTATTTGTTTGTGTGAATATATGGATGAATTTTTAAAAGTTAGAAAATATATTAAATACTGATCGATATTGCCAAATTACCTCCCAAAGGGCTCACATTAATTTCCAGTCCCTCTGGCTCTTTTCTCAGTCCTGGGTATTACCAGTCTGAGAGGTGAAATATTTTTTGTGTGGATTTTGGTAAAAGTGAGCTTAAACATTGTCATGATAATTTATGCTCCTTTATTCTGTCAACCACCTGTTAATAGACTTGATCTCACTATAGCATTCAGGTTCTATAGAAGGAGTTCCAGGACAGCCAGGGATGCACAGAGAGACTCTGTCCTGAAACAAACAAACAAACAAACAAACAAACAAGTAAATGAAGAAATAAATAAATTTTAAGAGCTCTATATCTTATGGAAAAAGTGCTTTGACCTTTAGGCATAGTCGTTAGAGTAGTGAGGCTGACTGGACAGACTTCTCACCCTTTCCCTTCCTGTTGACACAGGAGATCCTTCCTCAGGGCCCTGCCAATGCCCACCTGAAGGACTTGGATGAGGAGATATTTGATGATGATGACTTTTACCACCAGGTACGGCTTTTCCTGTCCTTCCTTTGTTACAACAAGCCAGGCGTTTGCATTTTAGAGCCACTGATTGAGTCCTCTGGGTAAAGGGGAGGAGTTAAGGAGTTAGGACTTCAGGGGTGTCATTCTGGATCGTGGGTTGTCTTGGGCTTCATATTTTCCTGTTGAGGTGAAAACAGCTCAGCTATTTTGTGAATGCTGCTCTGGTCTAAATTATCTGTAAAACAGTTTAAGCTTCTTACTCAGGGTTTCTATTCCTGCACAAACACCATGACCAAGAAGCAAGTTGGGGAGGAAAGGGTTTATTTGGCTTACACTTCCATGCTGCTGTTCATCACCAAAGAAGTCAGGACTGGAACTCAAGCAGGTCAGAAAGCAGGAGCTGATACAGAGGCCATGGAGGAATGTTCTTTACTGGCTTGCCTCCCCTGGCTTGCTCAGCCTGCTCTCTTATAGAACCCAAGACTACCATCCCAGAGATGGCACCACCCACAAGGGGCCTTTCCCCCTTGATCACTAATTGAGAAAATGCCTTACAGTTGGATCTCATGGAGGCATTTCCTCAACTGAAGCTCCTTTCTCTGTGATGACTCCAGATGTGTCAAGTTGACACAGAACTAGCCAGTACGGTCAGGTGTTTACTCTTTGCTGCTGCTGGGTGTTACTTATTTTTGTTTTCAGTTTTGAGTGATCGTCTCATTGTGTACTAGTCCAAGGCGGCTCCAAACTGGCAGTGCTGGCTGCTTCAGTGTCCTGAGTGCTTGTACAACAGGTGTGCACTACCTACCACATTAGTTATTCAGCCTGACCTTTCTTGTCCCACTCCAGGTACTAGCCATCAGACCCAGAGCCTTGTACATGCCAGCTGGGTAACAGTTGAGATCCTAGAGTTCTTGAGTTGCATTTCTGGTTCTATAACCTAACTCAGTCTTTCTAATGTGATTTGCTAAAAAAAAAAAGATTAATTTATTTTTATTTTCCCATTTGTATGTCTGTGTACCATGAATGTGCTTTGTGCCTGAGGAGGCCAGAAGAGACTATTAGGTCCTTTAGAACTGGAGTTAGGGATGATGGTAAACATCCATTGTGGGCGCTGGGAACTTATCCCTTGGTCTTTGCAAGAACAGTAAATGCTGTTAACCACTGAGCCACCTCTCCAGCACCTTAAATGTAATTTTTTGATGTGTATTTAAGTCAGTTTAGTTGTGCATTATAAATATAAGCTACTGTTGGGTTTCTCATTTTTCTAATAGTTTAATGTGATCACCAGTAAAGGTTGACCTATGATCCAGTCCTCAAGTTTTTATTTTCTCATTGTTGTAATGGTATATTTTGGCGTTTTTGAGATAGCATCTCACTGTGTTACCTAGATTAGCCTTGAATTACAATTCTTTGCTTTTACTTCTTCTGTGCTGAGTGCCACCTGTTCTCAGCCTAATCATTCTTGTGTCTTAGGAGAGTTCTCCCAGTTCTTTTCCTGACATTATTTGCTTGATGTTACTCTTTCTAATAATCCTAGTGCTTGCTTAGGTGGACTAAACATTTGAGATATTCTAAAGGGTACAGCAACTGTCTATTCCTGACTCTCTTGTGAGTTGTATTAACGAAATGTGCTTTCTTGCCCAATGGAGAGTTGAGGATGCTGCTTACCGGTGTCACACTGTTTTTTGTTGAGCCATTGTTTATCAAGATAAGACATTACTCTTGAATTTTTAGTTAGTTTTTCCCAGATAATTTGCAACAGCTTGTTGAAGATTTAGTCAGCAAAGATTTAAGTGCACTGAAGAAACCTCTGAGGAAAATTATGGTAAAACAAGAACAGGTGGTCTGTCTGTGTTGGGTGTGCCTCTGATTTGCTATGGAAAGAGAGACTCATTTTAATATTTCTATTTAAAATGTTATTTGTGCGTGTGTACATGTGTACACTGGCAGTGTGCATGCAGCACCCATGTTCAGAAGAGGGTGTTGAATCGGTGGGCTGCAGTTACAGGTGGTTGTGAGCTGCCTGATGTGGGTGCTGGGAGTCAAACCCCAGTCTACTGCAGAAGCAGCAAATGACTTTACCCTGCTGAGCCATCTCTCCAGACCCATCATTTTTTTAATATTTGATACAATTATTGCCATAAATAAGTGTGACAAGTATATTAAGGGTGGAGGAGAGAGTATTGGCCTCAGCTGCTCTAGTCAGGGGTCTTGATTCCTTTCCTTTTCTCCTCTTCTTAAACCCATTTGTCTGAAGGACAGGGAATGTTCTGGAGGGTCTAAGGATGTACTTGACACGGGATATTAATGCTATCTAATTGTGTGAGATCATGGGAGACAATCAAAAATGTTGTAGTCCTCCTTAATTGAAGTGTTCGTTGCTGGAATAAAAGTGCATTGTGAGTTAAAGAGACTGAAGAAGGTAAAGCTGAAATTGCTGCAGAGCAGCCGATTCCACTGGCAAGACCATGGAGCCTTCAACATATTTCCTTCCTTATTTCTTTGTCTTCTCTTTTTATTTTTTATTTATTTATTTTGATTCCGAAGGCCTGTTTAAGAAATATCATTACTTGATTGGTCCTTTATCCCAATTAATAATTTTAACTTCAATAAATTCTGATTTTAGAGTTATGACTAGTCACATCTTAGCTTTTCCCCTTGCTGGTTAATTGGGGTGCCGAGGTTAATCTAAATTAAAACTTAAACTAAATAGAGGTCAGCAAGGCAGCTGAAACACCTGAGTGAAACAAATGGGGCTGCCAGGCACAACTTTATCTTGGCTGTTTCCCAAGAGGGAAGTGGCAGCAAATTGGAGTTGTTTCAGCCTTCTGTAAAGGTGAATGATGGGTGACACTTGTTAATGTACAGCGTCTCCGGAAGCATTCCAGATTGCTTTGCTTCTGTACCAACTGCTGCCATCCTTGCACACTCAGTAGGAACTGGACCAGTTGCCAACATCTGGCGGCACAGCGAGGCACGGGTGCAAGTCTTGAAACCCCACAGATTCTAAATATGGTGCTTAGAACTGTGCAAGCTTTAATCACTTACCACTCCTTGGCAGCAGGCTACGACAGCTTATCCTAGCCTCGTACATCACGTCCTGACATCTGCTGAGCTGCAAGGCAGCTGCACATTCATTTTCTTTTCTTGCCTTTTCCCATTGCTTCTTAGCCCTCTTCTGCTCACTGCCCCTTTCCTCCCCCCATCTCCTCCCTTCAGCTCCCCCCCCCCCCCAATATGCTGCTTGGAAGAGATGATCTGTAAAGATTACTGCTTCATTGTGTGCAAGTAATTGTGGTGATGCCAGGCCCTTGACAGACACAGCGTAGCACCTGTTCTGCTGACCTGGTTAATTTCTTCTGTTGAGTGGGATTTGCCAGAGATTGGAACTGAAGCCAATTCAATGATAAGGCTAAAGAAAATGGCTGTATGTTTTCTGTCACCTCCCAATTAAATTGGCTTCATAAAGTGCTTTCCTTATTTGTCAGGGTAGTGAGCCTGAGCTAAGTGTTGCATTCAGAAGGGGTACAGTGTGTTACAATAGGACTGTGAGTTTCTTTTATTTTTTCCTCTTTTGTCTTTTTAAAATATGGTCATGTAGATGAGGTAGATGGTGAATATAATACATTTCACACGCGCACTCACCGTGCACGCGCGCGCACGCACATACACACACCTTTTTAACATACTTGAGGCTAAACTCTTTGGGTCCATGTTTTGTAAAGAAGAGATTATAGCCACATTGAATTTTAATGTTCCATTGTAAGGATTTAAAGGCTTAGTTGGTTAATTCAGGTATTATGAGGCTGTGTAAATGGCCTAACTGCAGAGAAAGATGTATAGGGTCAGAGGCCCCCCCACCTGCTCACACACATTCAATTTTACTCTCATTCTTTGTTTTCTAATGGTCCTTGAACTTTAAAAGCATGCCTACTTTATTAATAGTACAGGTGTACACACACACAGACTTACGTATTTATATACACAAAAATGATGGCTCTAAGGGACATCATCAAAAATCTCATCCATCCATCCATCCATCCATTTATTTGAGACAGGGTTTCTCTATGTATTTTGTCCTGCCTATCCTGAGCTCACTATGTAGACCAGGTTGGCCTAGAACTCACAAAGATTCTTTCTCTTCTTTTAGAGTGCTAGGATTTTTTTTTAAAGATTTATTTAATTTATAAATGTGAGTACACTATCTTCAGACACTCCAGAAGAGTGCATCAGATCCTGTTACAGATGGTTGTGAGCCACCATGTGGTTTATGGGAATTGAACTCAGGACCTCTGGAAGAGCAGTCAGTGCTCTTAACCACTGAGCCATCTATCTCTCCAGCCCCAGAGTGTTAGCATTAAAGGTATGTTCTACCATTCTGGCTTAATTTTTATTTATTTTTCTAAATGACTTTTTCAAATTATATTTGTACTAATTATTTTTTGGTTTTGCTGTGATAGAACAATGACTGAACGCTACTTATAGAAGAAAGAGTTTGAGTTTCTGTTTCCAGAGGAAGAGTCCATCATACCAAGGGAGTCATGTCAGCAGACAGACAGAGCAGGAACCTGAGAGACCACGTCCTCAGTTGCAAGCACGGAGCAGAGAAAACTGGAAATACTGCAAGGCTATATATTTTCAAAGCCATCCCCCAGTGATCTACTTCCTCTAGCAAAAGTGCCTCCTAAACTTCCTAAACAGCAAGGGCCCTTACCTAACACTGAGCTATTTCACTTTATTCATTTATTTATTTATTTAGGCATAGTCTCACTGTGTAGCCCAGGCTAGCCTGGACCTCTGAGCCTCCTTCCTCAGCCTCTCCAGTGTTTGGATTATAATTTAACCCTATAATTTAAATTTCTGTTGCGTTTATCTGTTTGCTTTGTATCTGTGTGCAGCTGTAGTGTGAGTTTATATGCTTGGTGCACATGTGGAGGTCAGAGAACAACTCACAGGAGTCAGTTCTCTCTTCCCTCCCTCATCTCCTCTCGGATGAAATTCTGGTCATTAGGCTTGCCTTGGTAGCATACACCTTTACTCCCGGGCTATCTTGCCAGCCCAGTCCTTTCATTTTAAAAATTCCTTTATTTATTCATTTATTTATTTTTGTGTGTGAATGAGTATGCACATACTTAGGTGGGTGAGTATATGTGTGTGCATGTGAACTAAGGTCTTTGGGCTTGGTGGCAAGGATCATCACCCACTCGGCCATCTTGCCAACTTTCAGGCTTAGCAGTTTTAGAGCTGAAAGACTTAAAAAGTTTGAAAACTTAAATAACACACACACACACACACACACACACACACAGAGACACGACAAATGGCAACATTAGCCTCAATCTCTAGACTGCCTAGATCAAATTTTGTTTGTTCGTTCTTTTCTTTTCTTCCTCACCCCCCCTTTTAAAGATTTATTTATTTATTTATGTGAATACACTGTAGCTGTACAGATGGTTGTTAGCCTTCATGTGGTTGTTGGGAATTGAATTTTAGGACCTCTGCTTGCTCTGGTCAACCCCGCTCATTCTGATCAACTCCGCTCGCTCAGTCTCCGCTCGCTCCGGCCCAAAGATTTATTTATTATTATACATAAGTACACTGTAGCTGACTTCAGATGCACCAGAAGAGGGCATCAGATCTCATTACGGGTAGCTGTGAGCCACCATGTGGTTGCTGGAATTTGAACTCAGGACCTTTGGAAGAGCAGTCAGTGCTCTTACCCGCTGAGCCATCTTGCCAGCCCAATTTTGTTCTTTCTGTGTACCCTTGTTTCTTAAATATTTCATTTTTAGCCATAAAAAATTATAGCTTTATGGTTTTCAGTTTGTAAATAAATAAGCTTCATTTTTTTAGAACTGGGAGAAATATTATGTTGTTAGAAAGTAATTTTTTTTTCTTTAGAAGGCAAATGATTTATTGAACTTCTGTTACTTAAAAATTCTAATGAAAAAATTAGCTTTGTAGTTTTGATACTGGTTTGTGTGGAAGCTGGATTACTGAAGGCCTGATGTACCTGGCAGTGGGAACTTTATGAAAGGCCTGTGGTCTAATGCAGAAAAGCAGTGTGAGTTTTCACTTTTGAATGGAGTTGGTTTGCATTCGATCTGTCTACTTTCAAAACTCATCCCTAAAGACAATTTCACAAAACATCAAGTGAGCATGAAGCATGGTTATTCAGAAATGTCCTAAGTATCTATTTATCATTTTCATGTACTCCTTTGTGACATTTTTTTAAAAAGATGGGTTACCTACCTGTATTACCACTACTTAGGGTTTTCTTTTGTTTGCTTTTTGAAAAGCCCAGGTAGATTTTTCTTGGTGAACCTGAATTCTTAGTGGTTTAGGAGCAAATACTCTCTGAGTACTGGTTATTTACCAGCCACCTAAACTAAGTAGACAGGTGGCTGGTATCTTTATTTAATCCTTGTAAGATCTGGTGTGATGATTGCCCTTAACAGTAAGCAGTGTAAAGTGACTGGGCTTCTCACATCCCAGACCTCTGGCTAGTTTCTTGTCATCTCAGCAGTGACTGTATTCAGAAAGCCCAAATTGAGCTTAGATGGTGACAGGCCAGTGTCTGCATTGCTAAGGGTACATTAGGATCATGTTGCTTCCAGCTTTGTTTAGTTTTGATCTGGTTTGTCTTGCCAGGAGTACCTAGAGAAAGGCATAGCAGGCTTTTGTTGTTGTTGTTGACCACTGTGATGGCTTAAATTCTTCCTTTGATTTCCATTCAGGACATGTCTAGTACTGACCATGCTACATGCTAGACCTCTGTATCCAAGATATTTGATAATGCTATAAACAAGTAATTACTAATTTGGTGAACTATTAAAAGTTGATCATGTTGAGAAAGAAGTAGAGAAGCGGCAGGCTGTCTGACAAGATGGTTTTCTTTAATTAACTTGGTGAGTGATTAATATGGACAGTTGATGTAGTGGCTTTAATTGTGTGCATTTAAATGGAAGTGAGAATAAGCAGTGTCTCAAGCCATCGCTGAAGTTAATGGTGGTGCAGTGGTCTTTCTGTTGCTGTGCAACTTCCCAGTAGCCCAGTTAATGGTTATTAGCGTGTTAGGAAGTCTGATATGAATTTCTTCTTGCTCCCATCAGTACTAGGAAATAGATGCCTTTTATAAGAGTCCATTTTTGTATTTAATTTTATATTTAAATGTTTGTGTTTGGGATCTGGATAGTGGTTCTTAAAAGTCTAATGAAATTTATTGTGTATAGGTAGTCATGGTGATTTTAGAGAGAAAACACGTATGTAAATAAATTTGAAAATTGACATGATGGCTGAAGATAGAGCAGAGAGCTAACCATTTTGGGTTTTGGGGGCATAGTAATATTATTTTAAAAAACTAATTAGCAATGTCCAATTAAATTCTAACAATCTCAAGATTATTTTGTGTGTCCCATGTGTAAGAATTTTATTTGAGATAAATACATGGTATCTTGTATACTGTCTTCGTAGACATTGCCATTACAGTCAGCATTGAGTATGATATCAGCACCAGCATTTGGTGACTAACTTGAGGTCGTTATCATATAAGCTGCTACAGAGGTCAAAGGTACTTTTTCCTGACTTTTTATTTCATTGAGAAAGAGTTATATAGCCTAGGCAGGCCTTGAACTCTTGATCTACTTCTGTACAAGGGTCCTTCCGTGTACAAGGATTATAGGCCTGAACACTACACCCAGCAAGGGCACATTTTAAATGCTAGGTCTAGAAGTTTCATCAAACCACAGCATCAAGGGAAGGTAACATGACTAGGCCTTTGACAGGGTTTCACTATGTTGCCTTGGCTGGCCTGGAATTCTCTATGTAGACCAAACTGGCCTTAGAGCTCACAGAGATCCTCCTGTCTCAGCCTCTTGGAATTAAAGCACTATGTCACCATACCTAGCACCTTCATTTCCTTTGCTTCATTGTTTTTAAAAGTATATCAGAGCCTGACTTATACCTCTGCTTCACTCATTAAAGATAAAGCTGTAGAACAGAGCTTTCAACAATACAGTTTATTGGGCTAGTTAGGAAAGAAATAGGGTTGCCTTAAAACTATTGAAGAAACGTTCTTAAGCATAAATGAAAGTTTATTTGGCAAGTATGTGGCCAGAATTGCCTTTTTTTTTTTTTAATAATAATAAGCACAATATATACTGGCCGAGTATAAATTAAACATAGGATACCGGCAGTATTTTTTGTAACTGCAAGTGAAGAATTTGTTTGGTACTTCTCAAGGAATAACATTTCTTCACTCAGATAGGCATATTGACTTGGTACTAAGTTCTGTTTAATGTTTTTTTCTTCATAGTAACTTACAGGGAAATGCTCTAACAAAGAAGAGGATAAGTTAATAAGACCTTCCAAAATACGCGTGATTGTAGATCTAAAGCTGAGCCTTCTTAGCCCCGAGGAGTGACTGGGGGAGATCAGCCCTCACACAAAATCAGAGCGTGGGAATGGAAGTGTTCTTGACTCCAGTGTGATTTTCTTTGTCGTGTCTTTACCTTTTGATTGGACAAATTTGAAAATTCACCCAAGGCCTCTCTGACAGGCCAGATGTATCACGTTTGTGCAATTATGACCATCCGTTAACATCTATTCTGCCAGATGATGGATTTATACAGGCTAATCTGCTGAAATTCCCTTCCCAAGGAATCAGTCTTCCTAACAGAAGGAGGCTCCAACTTTGTGTAGTTGCACGGCTCTTTTTTAAAAATGTGACTTGAGCCAGGCAAGGTGATCCACACCTTTAATTCTGCACATGAAAGGTAGAGACAGGCAGATCTCTAGAAGTTAGAGGACTGCCAAGGATACACAGTAAGACCCTTGTCTCAAAAACAGTATGACTGGAGGAGTAGACATGGTTTTAATCCCTCTATGAGTTCAAGGCTGGCCTGGTCTACGTAACAAAGTTCCAGAGCTACATAGTGAGATTCTGTCTTTAATTATTCTTTATTTTCAAGAATTCAGTCACTGTTGGAAATCAGATTGTAAGAAGAGCCTTCAGATTGATGATGGTCACGAGAGGATCCCATTATGCTATTGTCTTACCTTTTGGAGAAAAAAACTTTCCAAGCTCCATAGAGTGACAGCCTGGGCTGGGAAGATTATAAGTTTGAGGCCAGTGTGGGCTGCAAACCCCTATCTTTACAAAAAGCAGAAAACAAGCTAAAAACAATGCAATTTATTTACCGATTCAGTCGGTCAGTCAGTCAGTTGGCAAGCATTTGAGTTTTTAAATATTTACTGTGTGGTTTTATTTTGAGAAATTTTTCTTTTTGCTCTTCTAGTCTGTTGTTCAATGTAGTAGTCATATCTTTTTTTTTTTTGTAGAGTTGTAGGAATTTATTATACATTCTGAATAGTAATCTGTTGTCTAATATATGATTTTTTTGGTATTTATTTCATTTACATTTCCAATGCTATCCCAAAAGTCCCCCACACGCTCCCCACCCACTCTCCCACTTCTTGGCCCTGGCGTTCCCCTGTACTGAGGCATATAAAGTTTGCACGACCAAGGGGCCTCTCTTTCCCCTGATGGACGACTAGGCCATCTTCTGATTCATATGCAGCTAGAGACACGAGCTCCGGGGGGCATATTGGTTAGTTCATATTGTTGTTCCACCTATAGGATTGCAGATCCCTTCAGCTCCTTGGGTACTTTCTTTAGAAAGTAGTAGTCATATCTAACGAAACTTAAAGATTTTGTTTTTACATAGTAATCTTAGTATGTTGCCTAGGCTGCCCTAGAATTTACTATGTTACCAGACTGTTCTTGAATTCATGATCTTCCTGCCTGAACCTCCCAGTGCTAGGATTGGAGACGCATGCCACCATGCTCAACAAATTTGTTTTGATTATTAAAATAAAATAAAGTAAAATTTGAAAATCCACTTAGTCACACCATCTACATTTCTAGGGTTTAGTAGTGGCCTATGCTAGAGACTACTGTGTCAGGCTCTGCAAATAGGGATCATTTCTATACTATCTGTGTCTCAGGGCTTTACTAGAGGCTGGAAGAAGACAAATTCCCTGTTGTTGTGAGTGTTCATTGTAGGTTAGACAGGATGAAGCAGGGAAACACTGATAAGCACAGCAAGATGGAGAGTGGCGATGTGTCTGCCAGGCAAGAAGATGGTGTCTGAGCAGAGACCAAGAAAGTCACCAACAGCCATGCAAGTGTCTGCATGGTGAGTGTTGCAGGGAGCGGGTGGCAAGTGCACAAAGGGCCCTGAGGCACGAAAGAGCTACCACAACCTAGGGACATCAAGGGGTGCAGTAGACAGGAAACAATGCAACTAGTTCTTCAGCTACCTTAGGCCACCTTAGACTTTAGATGACAATAAGGGAATGTGAGATAAGTCGCATGATTGACATTTTACAGGGTTACTCTGGTGCTTGTGCTGAAAATAGATATAAGAACATAAGTGACAAAGGATCGGATGTAGAGACTGGGAAGCCCGTGATAGTGCCTGCAAGAGATGGTGGGGGTCTTTGGAGGGAAAGTGTTTGGGTTGTGGAGATGAGCTGAGGATTTGCTGATGGATTGATTTCATGTGGAATATGAGAAGACTAGTCAAAGATGACTAAAATTTCTGCCTTTGCAGTTAGAAGGATGAAGTGCTATTTGTTGAGATGGGAAAAAATAGTTGTACTTGTTTGGAGAAGAAACCAAAACTTTGGTTATAAGAAGTCCACTCCTTCCTGTCTCTTCTTCCTGTGTCCATATTTATTTAGTTGTTTTATTTGTTTGTTTGTTTGGTTGGTTGGTTGGTTTGGTTGTGTATGTGTGTGTTAAAAGATTTTAGTTATTTTTAACTATGTGTGTGTGTTTGCATGCCAGTCTGCACATAGGAGTGCAGTTGTCCATGGAAGCCAGAAGAGGTTATAGATCCCTGGAGCTAGAGTTACATGTAGTCGTAAGCCACACAGCATGGAAACTGTAGTCCTTTGCAAGAACAGTAGGCACTCCTAACCACTAAGCAATCTTTCTAGCTCCTTGTTCTGATTTTTTTAAAACAAGCTTTTGCTATGTAACTCTGGCTGGTCTTGAACTCACTAGGTAGCTCCAGTTTGTCTCGATCACTAGTTGATAGAGAAATGTTCAACCCACTTGGGTGGCACCATCCCTAGGCAGGTGGTCCTAGGCTCTATTACAAAGCTAGTTAAGCATGAGCTGAGAGTGAGCCAGCAAGCAGTGTTCCTGCATCCATGGTTCCTGCATCCAGTTCCTGCCTGAGCTCCTGTCCTGACTGTGAACTGTCAACTGGCAGTATAAAATCCATAAACCCTTTCTTCTCTAACTTGATTTTGATCAGAGTGTTAATCAAAACAGCAGAATGAAACTAGAATACTACATAAAGGTGGAAGCAGAGAATTGATTCCACTAGTATGCCACAGCATGTGTGCGTACAAGTATACATGTGTATAGTAACATGTCTCAGCAAATGAAGGTGCTTGTTACCAAGTCTGAAAACCTGGATTCAATCCCTGGAACCACATGGTAGAAGGAGAGAACCAGGTCCTATATGTTGTTCTCTGACCTGCATGCATCTCCTTCCCCACACACATGTGCAGACCCACACGCATGTGCAGACCCACACACAATAGATTAAATGTAATTTTTTTCAAGTTAGAAGAGCCAGCGTTGGTGCAGGTTAGATTAAAGAAGAGACATTAGTCGTTAGGAGGAAGAAGTCCAGTGTCATCTAACATCATTAGCAGATAGAACATCTCAAAGGAAGAAAACAGACCAGTAGTTCTTATGCATATTGATATAAAAGCCAGCAAACAGGTATGATTGTGTGGTTCAGTGGTAAAGAGCCTGCCTAACGTGTGTAAGGCCCTGGATTTGATTCTTTACACTGTAAAATCAAAAATCTAAAAACTCAGTCCATAAACATGTTGGAAAGATTTTATACTATGACCGTGTGGTATTTAGCCTATCTGTTCAAGCTTAATTTAATAAAAAAAAATAAGTAAATTAATATGATACATTCCTACAATAGAGTATATTAAAAAACAAGCAACATTATTAAACAATATTTTCTTGATTAAAAAAAAAACACTCAGAATACATGTGAGTTCTCATCTGAGTGTTCTGTCTTATCTCTAAGGAACTAGAAAAACAAACTCAGTCTCAGAAGACCCTAGAGTTAGGGCTCAGGGAATTAAATAAGCCCAGGGCATGGGGGCTTGTGTTTCTCTTGTAGCCGTGTGAAGTTGATTGAGTTCAGACACTAGGTTTTAATGTGGTTAGTGTCTTCCAAAGGAGATAGACACAGGATCTTCTTCTCTCTAATTCTGGAATGAAAAAGTTTGCACTGCTTACGTGTTTGTGTGTGGGGGAAGCTTGCCACGATGCAGGACCTTATCAGAGTGGTTCTCAATCTATAGCCTTTCATCCCACTCCCTCATTCACCGGTGGTAGGATTGTAAATTGGTTCAGCCACCCCGGAAATCAGTGTGGAGAATCCACAAAAAATTAAAAATAACCTGTCATGTGACCCCGAAATACCACAGTCCTTGGGTACTCTACCCCACAGGTAATTCTTCAGCCATGCTCATTGTTGCTTTCTTCACAGTAGCTAGGACAAAGAAACAACATCAGTGTCCTCTCACTGAAACTGTGATGCCATGGACACTGGGGAATACAATTCAGCTCTAAAGAAAAATGAAGTCCATTTCAGGTAAATGGATAGAATGAGGAGAGATGAGGTGGAGTGAGGTCACACAGAGCCGGGAATGCACATGTGTGACTCTGGGGGCTGCCCAGACTGCTGAGGCAGTCATGGCATAAGCTCTTCATTATCTCTCCTTGCTAACATTTCTGAATTCCAAGATTCTATCCCTTGGAGGAGGTTGTGGCTCTGTATAACAAAGGCACAGCCTGTAGGAGAGTAGAGGAGGCATACTGTCCTAAGGAACTGTGGGATCGTTATCTACCTGATAAAGAAGGTGAGCACTGGAGGAGAGGATGCTGAAAAGATGGCAGAGTCAATAGAGTATTGATCTGAGTGGGGCTGAAGAATTATTGGCATCTGAATGCTAGAGGCAGGAAGTGGGAAGAGTTTGTTTCTGCCAGGCTTTTAGTCCTTATGAAACATAATTACAGAATACAGATTAGTTCTTGCCTTCCAGTTTCTTACCTATAAGTCTCCAGCTTGGTGGAACTTCTCTATATATCTAACACAAAATGATAGATTATAGGATACTATTAAAAGAATCATTTCTATGCACCCAGAAATAGTCAGCACTTGAGCTCTGGCCCATAGGGACCTCTTCCTCACATTTAAGATGGAAAGGGAAAAAAAAACAAAAAACAAACAAAAAAACACATACCGGGACCATATATCTGGGAACCAAAAGGCCAGAATATTTCAATATTCTGAGGACTGTTGTAAAATTTCACCAACAGTTCTCCTGTTCTTCTGTTACTCTTAGCAAAGAGTCCAAAGAGTAGCTTAATGTCATACTTATTTCTTAATAAATCGTTTTTATTTGTGTTAAGAATAAACGGAAAAAAAAAAAAAACCACCAAATTGGCAGCAGGTTCCCTAGCATTCAAACCGCTTTGTTCACACTTCAGAGCCTGGCGCTGACAGTGGTTTTCTTACACTTCTAGTAAATAACTAAGATACTGGGATACTTTACGTCTAAAGAAAGGTATGGGCTCTGATGAGAAAATGTACTGTTTGACTAATAAATTTTATGCCAACTGGCCAAGCTTAACTGGACTGTCATGGCCTTTGAGAACATTGCCACCTCACTTGGTGTGTAAGCCTGTCATCCTTCCAGGTGCAGCACAGCGGGGTCAGAGTAACTGAGAAAAGTAACTGCATTTCTAAAGACCCAACCCAAGCGAGGGCTCAGGTGGACTTGCCCACCGCTGTACTGATGCATTCTCTGCCCTCGTACCAAAGGCCAGTCATTGGTAACTGCAGAAGGCAGATGTTTCTTGGAATTTATCTATCTACTCACTCTGATTTCCTTCCTTTCGACTCTTTATTAATTTTCTCATAATACTGTACTTTTTCCCTATAAAAGCTGAATATTTTTTATACTTTTGATATCAGAAACTTTGAATCAGACCAATGATCTCTCTCGCTCTGTGTGTGTGTGTGTGTGTGCATGCGCGCGTGCACAATCACTTGTGAGTATGCGTGCACACACATGCAGTTTGCAGTGCTACTGCAATATGGAGTGGAAAGGTGAAAAAGATGGACTGGAGTAGTGGCGAGAGGCGGAGAGGCAGGAGCAGTGGGAGCAGATGAGGGAGCACATGGAAGCTGCCATGGAAGGGGGAGCATGTTACTGCAGAGCAGGGCCGCAGGGGCAGCCTGGGGCACCCACAGGTGCTGCCCCAACATGCTGCCCAGCTCTGAGCACCTGATGAGATAGAGAACAGTTCATTTTCTGGATCGGGCCTCCATGAAAGATTTTGATGGTTTGCTTTGTAGCTGGATGCCATATTGTTGTCTGTGGTCTTTTCTGCTGCTGGCTGTTGGGCAGTGAAGCTGCTTCTGCAATGGTATCGGTGACTGTAGACATCGAAGGATTCTGTGACAGCCTCTCCCACCCCCAAAGAAATAGTCTAGACAGAAAGCCATTGAAAATTGTCCTTAAAAATTGTGACAGGGATACTGAAGTGTAGCTTTTCACTGTTGATGGCCTCTGGTGCGGGGCAGGGGTGGGTTTGCTGGAGTCAGTTAGCTTTAAGGGGCTGGCCACTAGGGGTTTTGCTCTAATGAGTATATGGGCAACACAAATTGGACTTAGTGGAAGGTTTTATTTTGTTTGTTTTTTGTTTTGTTTTGGAGGAGAGCAACAAGGGTGATAGGGTGGGCATGTGAGGAATGGGAAGTGAATGTTCTTGGGATACATTGTGTGAAATTCCCAAATAATCAATAAGAATATTCTGTTGGGAAAAAAATGGGAAAATCACAAGTTTCTTTTAGGGTTAATTTGGTCTTCTATCTGTCTATCTTTGAGGCAGGGTCTCACTTTGTAGCCTTTAGTTGTCCTGGAACCCTGCTCTGTAGACCAGGCTGGCTCCAAACTCAGAGATCCACCTGCCTCTCTCTCCTGGGTACTAGAATTAAAGGTGTGTGCTGTCACCACACTAGCTTCATGGTTAATTTGAAGGACTAGGGAGCTTAAAACAGACCATGGGTGGCAAAGTGGGAGACAGAACAGGGAAATTCTTGCGGAAGAGAAGCAGAAGGAAGGGTAAATGAACCTTTTTTTGGAGATAGAGTCTGTGTAACCACCCAGGGCTGCCTTGAACTTGCTGTATAAGGGAGAATAGCCTCTTCATTCTCATGTTTCCACCTAAATGCTGGGGTTACAGGCCCTGTTTTTGTACCTCATTGTGGGAGACTCTGAACACACACAGGAACTGGGCCATCTCAGTGCACTAAGGAAGGAGTTAGAAATCCTGCTTCAGGTAGGCCGGCTGAGTTATATAGTTGTCCTAGCATTGTCCTTTTCTGGGGTCTGTGCTTTTGGACTTTAAAAGTCTGAGAAGTGGAACTCAGTAACTCTAGATTACAAATTTAGAAAGCCAGGGATTATGTGACCTTAAAATCAAATTCTTTTAAAATGGTTTAGCCTTTTGATGGTGTGCTAAGACAGTTAATTGGAGAAAAGAATAGACTTTTCAACAAGTGAAACAAGATTCCACACGTGCAAGAGTAAAGCTGGACCTCTACCTTCCACCTTATATCATGTACAAAGTTAACTGAAAATGCACCATATAAATTGGAAGACTCTTAGAATAACTTACAGGAGTAAATCTCCATGACCTTGGGCTACATACACAGTGGTTGTCGACATACAATACAACATTAAAAACACATACACACAAAAAATTATATCAAAATTAACTACTTACCTGCTTCAAACTCAAACGAACATCAAGAAAATGGAAGGGCACTTCCCTTGTGAGGGGCTAGTGCACAAAGTACACAAACAGCTACATCTTGATAACAAAACACAACCCAACTTCATTTTATATTATCTTTAAATTTGTGTGTGTGTGTGCGTGCATGCGCGCGCGCTCTGCCTGCAGTTATGTCTGTGTACTATGTGTGTACAGTGCCCTTGGAGGCCAAAAAAAAAAAGGCATTGGATCCCTCTGAGACTAGAGTTACACATGGTTGTGAACCACCGGTTCATGCTGGAGACCAAACCTGGGTCTTCTTCAAGACCACCAAACCATCTCTAGGACTTCAACTCTCCAGGTCAACTTCAAAATGGGTAAAGAATCTAAATAGACATTTTCCATGAAGATAGTCCTACATTATGGGGACATGCAGACTCAGACCACCGTAAGTCATGGCTTCCTCCTCATAAGATGTGCTGCATTACCTTACCAAGTAGCATCCATGGGTGATGTGCTGAGGACATTTTCTGTATTTTTTTCTGACATCTTGGACCCCAGTAAGTTAGACAGGCAGCCGATTGGTAGCATCTTCTCCACCATGAGTGACTAAGGATGCAGACCTGGATGTGTGAAATACACAGGATGCTTGAAAGCAGACACAGCACCACCTTGGTACGTGAGGGAGTACCAAGTACTTGTGGCTGCAGCTGTGTGGCTCTCACTCCCAGGCTTTGTCAGGGCTTGTGGCGCTCTCTTCCAGATGGAGCCATACCTGTTGTGCTGGAGGAGCCTTCCACAAGCACTTGCTCCCCAGTGGCCATAATGTCCAGGCGCAAAGGATCAGGGGTGATTAAGAAAACCAGGAATGGTGGTTGTAATCTCTTGTGTGGCTGGAACAAGGTAGGGCAGTAAAATTCAGTCATTTCATTCTTTTCTCTTCATTAAAAAATATAATAAAAATTATTATTACTGTCTCCCTCACCCTTTTGCCCACCTTGCTTCTCACAGAACCTGAGTAGGAAGCAAGCCCGTTTGTGCTTGGCCCTCGGGCAGCTGTTAGCTCGGCAGCTGCGTTACACAGGTTTACCGTGTTGCGGGTCTGTGCAGCACTGGATTTGGATCTTGTATTTAGCTGCCAGAAGTGACTGTGATGAAGTAGGAGAGATAAACTGATAGATTGGCTGCCAGAAAGATGTTAGGAATCAATCAGATAAACAGGGTAGAGAAATTGCTTGCTGTTTTCTAGTGATAATAAACCGGTGGCCTCTGGTCCCTGCATTTTTAACCGTAATTGCTGTGGTAATAATGCCCAAAATAAGCAAATGAGAAAGCTTCACAGTAGGGTTTTTAATTGCGATTGAGATATCCTTTCCTGTGTGCAGTAAAGCTGCATCTTACGGAGGTGGATGTTTTTGTAAGTTTTACTTCTTCAGTACCTACTTACACACACAAAGGAAAATTAGAAAGTAAACTACTTTCACGGCAATTTATTTCTTCTCTATCCCCCCACAGGCTTCAGCTATTTAATTTAGTGAAGTCTCTCTGTAACCACTGTGCCTTACCTGCAAAATAGTTGCTTGTTTTTGTGAAGTAACAAATTTTAAAGCCAACCATGTATTATTACTGATGGATGGTTAGTAGGAACTAGTTTATTTTAGATTACTCTGAGATGTCTAGAAACTTAATTTCTGTTGTCATTTCTCTGCATGTAGAACTTATATAGGAGGATTACACCTAATTTTATTATTGCAAGTTAAAGTTCTCTTCTCCTTTCCTGTTTAAATTTCATAGCATCTTTATACTGAGGACTCTAAAACCCTATGCAAATTCCTAAGTGTGTAAAAAGTACAGATTGAGATTTTTACTGGATTCGGTGGAGTGCCAGAATTAAGAGGAGAATGGGAGGGGGCTGGAGAGATGGCTCAATGGTTAAGAGAGCTGACTGCTCTTCCATAGGTCCTGAGTTCAATTCTCAGCAACCACATGGTGGCTCATAACCATCTGTAATAAGACCTGATGCCCTCTTCTGGTGTGTCTGAAGACAGCTACAGTGTATTCACATTAAATCAATCAATCAATCTATCTATCTATCTTTTTAAAAAAAAAAAAAAAAGGAGGAGAATGGGAGAATAATGTTAGAGTCCCATAGCATTAACCCTAGAGGATGGAGACCCACTTCTTTATAACAAGGAGTAAACATGAATGACTTTCTTTTGGTTCCCAGAACTTTGGCTATGCATGTGTTTGGTCATGTCTAGTTAAGCCAGATGATCATACCAGCATGGCATGGCAAAGTACAGTTGTAGAAGAAGGTAAGAGGATGAAGTCTACACCCTTCATTATTGGCAGTCAAGGCTTTTACTCAGAGAAGACCTTCTGATTGCTGGGCTATAGTTCTGAATTTAACTTTGCACCATTATCCCATTGGTTGAAAGTTGATGTTTCTCTTTCTGTCCACAGCCCTTCCCACCTGACCTTTTAAAGAGTATCCATTGTTGATCAGACAAGGAAAACTGGTCAGAAAACAGGGAAAAGAGTTTTACACATTCTGCTGCATTTGAAAGAAACTCTAGCACATAAGTCATCCAAATGGATGTCAGTACAGCTATTATAGTTAGCTACCTTTGAAAACTACATAAATACAACAGGATTAATGGATATTCTTATTTAAAAGTGATCACTATGTTGTATAGAATTCTTTCTGTGCCCTTTTAAGCCAGTTGCCACTGAGAGATGAGAATAACTCAGTTGCTTTCCTTTCTCCTTAGCTCCTTCGAGAACTCATAGAGCGGAAGACCAGCTCTTTGGATCCAAATGATCAGGTGGCCATGGGAAGGTAACTTAGATACTATTTTCTGTTTATTCAAGCTGCTTGTGCAGTAGCTTCTCCCATGGAATCCCTTTAATTTTGCCTCCAAAACAATGACTGGTCCTATAATTATCAGTCTTATGATCTTTACCCTTAGTGTGGGTTATGTTTATATCCATAGCAATCTGCTGACCAGTGTGTAACGGCTTCTGCCTACACCTGTGCTCTCAGCGCTCAGAGCAGGTTCCTTGTTGTGCTGTGTACAACAGGTTCCTGGTTCAGATGAATCTGCTTTGTTAATCTGCCCTAGTGTAGACCTCCACCTCTCAGAGAAGCTTCAGCTCAACTGGAAATGACAGCACTACCTAGAAGTTGGTGTAGAATGCAAAGTAGTGAAGGAAGGCTCTTGTTTGTATGCTTATCCTGTAAGGGCATTTAGAGTGCTGCCTAATGACTGGTGTGCATTTAAATAACCATGAGCCATAATTTGAAAAAGCATAGGAAAGAAACAAAAGCTGTAAACGTTAGAATGAGATCCTGGGCAGAGCAGTATTTTGAGTAGGCAATGAAAAATTTAGCATTGATGAAGTAATTTTGAGTTGAATTTTAGGGTAGGGCACTGTTGATATTTCCCATGTCTTTGGAATGTTGTAGGAGTGTTCACTATATAGTTAATGTGATAGAGCAAATTGTATTTAAGTGATGATTATATTGTACATTTATCTGACTTTACAATAAAATAGATTATGGTAATTAAGATTATATTAAGATTACAGTAATTGGATTTCCCTAGACTCCTCCCGCCCCATGTTGGGTTCTCCTTGTGCAGGTCGGGGAAGACGACGGGCTGCTGCTGCAGTTCCCTTTCATTGGTTCACAGGGACAATTTGAGGGGACTCTTCTAGTTTGTTTTCAACCCTCATATGAAAAATTACGTTCCTGGGGGACTCTTAAGATGACCGCAGACATATGAATTATATAGACCCTGACCCACTAAACCATCTATGAAAAAAAGACAATCTAGAGTGTTTGGAGACTGATAAATAATTGAGAATAAATATTATTTATTGTGTAAGTTTTCCTGGGTTTCTTTTTGTTTTTTGGGTTTTTTTTGTTTGTTTGTTTTGTTTTGTTTTTTTGTGACAGGGTTTCTCTGTATAGCCCTGGCTGTCCTGGAACTCTCTCTGTAGACCCTGCTGGCCTCGAACTCAGAAATCCGCCTGCCTCTGCCTCCCGAGTGCTGGGACTAAAGGCGTGCACCACCATGTCCGGCGAGAAGAGAGAAGTTAAGGAGTAGAGGAGTAGAGGCTGGCTATGAGCACGTGGAGAGAGGGGAGAAGGGAATCGGGAGAAGGAGGAAGGGAAGCAGAAAAAGAAGAGAGGAGCAAGAGAGCAAGGAGGGGCCTAGCAGTCCCTTTTATAGTGAGTCGGCATACCTGGCTGTTGCCTGGTAAATGTGGGGCAGAGCTTAGACAGAATGCTAACATTCCCCATTTTGGTTTAATTAAAAAGAAAAAAACTAGAAAGAGATGGTGGTGAAGCAGGAATAGTGTCATTGTGATATCTGACATTCCTGCTGGCATTGGGGGCAACGTGTCTCTAGGAAACGCAGAGGATGGTTATGGGGATGTTGGTCCAGTCTTAGGAGAGTTGGCTGTTTCCTTGCTGTCCAGGATCTATGGGACTGTCTGTGG
This sequence comes from Mus caroli, assembly GCF_978045245.1. Taxonomy (NCBI): domain Eukaryota; kingdom Metazoa; phylum Chordata; class Mammalia; order Rodentia; family Muridae; genus Mus; species Mus caroli. Next base: position 38,056,488 of record NW_028227268.1, read on the forward strand.
ATAGATCAGAAGTAGGAACAAGTCTGTGTCTGTGCGAGGAGGTTGGAGCATCTGGAGGTGGCTTCTCAGGAGCTTCCTAGATGTAGTAAGCACCTGGACTTGACAAGATGCTGAAACACACTCACACACATTAAAGGCAGAGAATACGATTGAGTGTGTTTGGGAGAAAGAACATTTTTTTCCACCTGGGAGGAAGAGGCAGGTGGATCTTTGTGAGTTTGAGGCCAGCCTAGCTACACAGGGAATTCTAGGACAGCCAAGGCTTTATAGTGAGAGCTGTCTAAAAAAGTAAAATAAAAGAAATAATATCGTGGGAGGGAAAGAAGAGTCTTTATCTTTTATTAACACATACGGAAATATTACAGATAGAATATAACTATTACAGTATAGAGAAGACAACTATTCTCTATACAGAATAAGACAACTGTAGCCTAGAGGATGATTGTTAGGTTAGAGGGAAGAGCGGGTGAGATGACTTAGTCGTTATGAGCACTTGAAGCTTGGGTTCCCAGCACCCACACGGTGGCTTACATCCATCTCTAACTGCACTTCCTGGGGATCTGACGCCCTCTCCGACCTCCACGGGCACAGAGCACACAGTTAGTTTACATTAAATACACGCCAGTGAAACACTAACACACATAAAATAACTCTTTAAAAGCATTTAGAAAGGAGAACTGGTAAAATGACTCAGTAGGTAAAGCCACTGCCACCAAGTCTGATCTGAATTGCTGTTCTTGCAGATGACCTGGGTTTGGTTCCTAGAATCCACATAGTGGAAGGACCCCCACGAGTTGTCCTTTGACCTTAGTACATGTGCTGTAATATGTGTGGGCATGTACGAATGAGATAAATAAATAAGTGTAAGTTTTTTAGCTAGAAGAAGCAAAAGCACTGAGTTTAGAAAATTGAGCCAGGCATGGTGGAGCATGTCTTTAACCTTAGCACTTGAGAGTTAGAGAGTTCAAGGACGGCCAGGGCTACATAGAGAGACTCTGTGTCAAAAGCCAAGACAGAGGGGTGATGAGAATATAAATGAGACTCAGTTGATGCTTTCAGACCAACCAGCACTTACAGTAGTAAGAGACCATGTGTATAAGCCGGAACGGAACCAACAGCTTACACTCAGTGGGCTTTCCTACAGACTGGCAGGCTGAGTGCTTGTCACGCCAACTCCGTGCGGAGGAACATTGTTAACCAGATTTGCTGTAGAATTTCCCGGCTGCCCTTTGTTTTTTACCATTGCACAAATCCTCTCCAATTGATTAGTCACTTTGGCCCAAGACTATTTGAGGAATTTGATTTAGGTTGGTGATTTCTTTCTGCAGGGTTGTTAGCGAGAAAAATTCCAATTTGTCAATATTCATAACTGTTTCTGTGGGTGGTGATGCATAACATGGTTTGTGATTTTCCCAGGCAGTGGCTTGCAATCCAGAAACTACGAAGCAAAATCCGCAAGAAGGTAGATAGAAAAGCCAGCAAAGGAAGGAAACTTCGGTAAGTTTGTGCTAAGCAAATGAACAAGAGGCCATGTTGCTTCTCTTTCATTTTGTTAGTTCCATCTTTCTTCTGATGAATTTAGTTTTGATTTTGGTTTTAGAGACAGGCTGACCTTGAACTAGAAAAACCTGCCTGAGCCTCTCAGGAGTTGACAGTATTCTTGTATGTGCTGCCACGCCCATTGCCACACCCATTGCTCATGATTCTGTTTTTATGGATGATAAAAGTAACCCAATAAATGATGTGCAAATATTTTTCTGATCCTGTTTTATTACTCTACAAGGGAAAATACAATTTACTGAATTTTTATTCTATTGTTGTCAGTGAATGTATAAAATACTGCAAGTGTTTCCCTAAAAGAAATAACTAGAAAACAAAATCAGAATGATTATTTTAGCTTTAAAAAGACAAAAGTGGAGGACTTTAAAAATACTAATAGTATACTAAGATGATGAGGAATATAATTTTTGTGGGAAAATAGAAGCATTTTTGATGCTATGAAAACGCTCCAATATGAACTAATAATGAGTCTGGAGAAGATGCAGGTGCTGTTCTTGCATAGGACATGAGTTTGATTCCCAGCACCCATATCAGGCAGCTCACAACTGCCTGTAACTCTACATCCCCTGGAGCCAGACATACTCATATAGACTTACACATGCATGCATAAGTAAACAATAAAAAATATTTTTAAAAAAGAAACATACATAAGACAGAGCAAGAGAGTAGGAACTGACATTGCTAGACTTTTAGATTTACGTCCTGGGGCCAGAGTAGGACAGTGCTATCTGATAAAGCCTCAGTGTCAAAGAGTCTGCTGATAGTTCAGCAAAAAACATCTTTACCTTGTTGAATTAGATGTATAACTATATATAAATAGTGCGTGTGTGTGTGTCCTATACCATTAAAGAGTTAAAGATCCTCTCTTTTATTGCATTTTCTTTAGACAAATATGGATCTGTCTCACTTGTAAAATGTCTGTAGCTTTAGCACTAGGAGGTACAGTCAGGAGCAGTGTAAGTTGGAAGCTAGCCTGGGGAACTAGCAAAACCCTGTTGAGACAAGGGAGAGCCAACTTCACACAAGCAGATTTCATAGTCACTGTACCTTGTTTGGGATTTATCAAACCTTACCGGGAAGTGCTGGCTCAGCTTTGCAGAAATGCACAGGAGCTGCTACTTTCCTTACCTTGCAGCCTAAACTGTTAGAATGTTTTCCACTTTTTTGTTGATGTAGCTCTGGTGCTTCTCTGGACATTGTTACTGTTGAAATTATGAGGGTGACTCAAGCCACACTGCCTGAGTTTGGATTCCAGCTTTGACAGTGACTGACTGATGCTTACTTTAGGAGAGAACTTGAACTATTTTTTTATTTTTAAAGATTTATTTATTATCATATGTAAGTACACTGTAGCTGTCTTCAGATGCACCAGAAGAGGGCATCAGATCTCACTTCGGATGGTTGTGAGCCACCATGTGGTTGCTGGGACCCGAACTCAGGCCCTTCAGAAGAACAGTCAGTGCTCTTAACCGCTGTGCCATCTCTCCAGCCCCGAACTTAAACTCTTGATGCTGGTTTCTTCATTTGTAAACGGGGGGTGATAATGCCCAGAAGCAGTTTGTGGTAAGAGTCAGTGAAGATGGTCTGTGGAGCTCTCAGACGTGCTACAGCATTGGTTGCCATTGCTGTTACTGTCCTGTCGGTTGACTACCCTAGTGTTTGTTTCTTTGCCCAGTTCCACTCCTTTTTCTGTACCTGTCATTACTTCTTCTCCACAGGTATTTAAGGGATGTTACTAACAGTATATATAAGTGGCTGCTTCATTCATTACTGTTAGGCTCAGGTTGCACAATGGGGCTATGTATAAAACTATAGCTTACTAGGGTTTCTCCAGAAGGAACCACTGGGAGGCATGGGTTCAAATACTGTGTAGAGATATCTGGTAAACAGTAAGCATTCTGTTATTCTATCTAATGTAATTTCTCTTGGAAATAAATGTATATTCTTCCAAAGAATTGAGAGAGGCCAGCAGTGATGGTATAACCAGTGAGCTCAGCACTTAGGAAGCTAAAGCTTGATCCAAAGCTCGAGGCCACCTGGGACTACACAGTGAGAGAATAAAAAGGGAGAGGAAGGAGAATGGAAAATTTCTACATTATTTTATTACTTTGAATTTTTAAATTGTTAGAGCCAAGAGCTATGCATTTCAAATGACTGTACACAAAAATGCCTTTATGTTTTGACAGATAGTATAGGTGAGGTAGCTTAAATTTCATGGCATTTCAAACTAAATATTGGCCTTGGAGTTGTTCAGAACTTAGCTGTGCTCCCTCAGCTAAAGGTGGCACCTCATTTGAAGGACCCAGCAGAGTTCCTGTGGAGGTGATGGATTTTATAGGAGTCTCCTGGCTCGGGGACAAGTGCCAGAGAGTGAAGGTGTTGGTGCTGCCGGTTCCTGTGTGTGTAAGTGACGTCATAGTCATGGCATAGATGACTAAAATCCACACAAAGGAGGAGGCTACGGTAGCTCGGTCCTCATTGGCTTGTCTGGAATGGCTCACCTGAATCTGCCCTTTTCTCTGTGTGAGCTAAATGGATTTATGTTAAACTGTCGTTTTCACTAGTTGTGTGGTTGTGTGTGTGTGTGTGTGTGTGTGTTTGAGACAGGGTTTCTCTTTCCAGGTTGTCTTGAAACTCACTCTTTAGATCAGGCTGGCCTTAGACTTAGAGGTCGCTGCCAGAGCCGTGTGCCAGCACAGCCCTGCTGTTTTCACTGCTCTAGTACCAGACTGTTTCCTGTTGCATTAAGAGGAAAAGAGAAAAGAGAGTTACAAGTGCCTGTGAACTTTCCCACACTCCACTGTGGAACCAAAGTTCATGGATCAGTCATGGGGTTTAGCTGGTCACGTGTTTCTTTTGCTGAGTTAATGGTTACTGATGTTGCTGTTTGTCTTCTGGCTTTATTTAGGTTCCATGTCCTTAGCAAGCTCCTGAGTTTCATGGCACCTATTGACCACACCGCAATGAGTGATGATGCCAGGTGAGTGGCAATGCTTGTATGTCTCGGGTAGCCTCGGAGGAGAGCCAGTCGCTGGCATCACAGCAAGGTCTGTCACGTTTGTTTACTGCCATGGTTACTATGAAGTCCAATCAGAAATTCCATCAATCTCAGTACCATCTCTGGTGGTTTGTCTTTGTCAGCATTAGTCCCCCTGCCTGGGTCATCTGCTCCTCTCATGGCAGAGGCAGCGTGCTGTGTGTGCTGTGTGTGCTGTGTGTGCTGGGTGTGCTGGGCGTGCTGGGTGTGCTGTGTGCAGTGCTCTCTCTCAGCACGCAGTGTGGGGACCTGATGCTTGTGTTATTTTTGTTGAAGCTGCTGTTGGGGATTACAGATATTTTTGTTTTAAATAAAAGGAGTATGTGTTCATAAAGCTGAAATAACCGGATCTATGAAGGGGACGTGTGGATGCTTGTTATTCAGAGATAACATTTTATTTGTTTGTTTATCTATTTATCTTGGGGCAGGGCCTCACTGTGTGGCCCAGGCTAGCCTAGAACTCATAGAGTTCTGCCTGCCTCTGTCTCCCAAGAGCTAAGGTTAAAGAGACGTCCCATAATGCCTTGCTTTATTTTTCCAGTTTTTAATTTGTTTTGCTTTCTTGAGACTCTTAGCTTAGATGAACTGAAAATCTTTGGGTAGTCCAGATGGCTTGAAACTCAGGACAGTCGTCCTGCCTTATTCTCCCAAGTGAGGAGACTGGAGGAGGTATTTGCCATCACACACAGGTGTCTTTGTTTTGTTTTTGAAAGAATAATTTGCTGGGCATGTCGCACACCTTTAATCCCAGCACTCTAGAGGCAGAGGCAGGCAGATCTTTGAATTTAAGGCCAGCCTGGTCTACAAAGTGAGTTTCAAGATAGCCAAGGATACACAGAGAAATCATGTCTCACAAAACCAAAATACTACTACTACTACTACTAACAACAACAACAACAACAACAACTTCTGCTGTGTATCTGTGACACAGTCTTTACTCCCAGCGTTGGAAAGCAGAGGCAAGTGGATCTCTGAGTTTAAGGCCAGCCTGGACTCCATAGCAAGTTCCAGAGTGTCCAGGGCTGCATAGTGAGTTTCTGCTGAAGAAGGTGGAGGAAGAGTGTTTCTTCTCCATTTATTCATTTTCATTTTACTCTAATAAAGAGATCCCCCTTCCTTGTATTTATTTTCCATGAGTGATTTGTTTATAGCAACATGAATTCCTGCTTTTCCATCTTACTCTATGAGCCACTTATTTTGATATTAAAATTGTACAGATTGATGGAAGTCCCTTCAGGCCTGGTTGTATCATTTTAGTGTGACCCCAACATTCTTTATACCCTCATTCTTTGCACATGCTCTTTGATGGTTCACTTTAGGGTCTCACTACATACTCCTGGTTGGTCTGGAACAGGCTGGTCTTTCAAAGCTTATCTTCTACTTTCCTTGTGTTTGTTCTGAAATTGCTCCTTCTTGAAGAAGCCCTCCTATTAGTGGTATTCAAATTTGGGTGTAAAATAGTGTTTATTATTTCTGGCTATTCTTATATGAAGGGACTCATAGTGTGTACATGTAGCACAGGGAGCATGTAGGCACACATGTACACTCAAAATGTTTCCATTCAGGGTTTGTTGGTTTGGGGTTTGTTTGTATATTTGTTTCAGCTTGTTCTTGTTTTTCTTTTTTATAGAATTAAAATTATGTTCTACTATATTTTTTATACTGTGAACATTTTTATGTCATTAAATTTAGTCATTCACTGACTAGTAGATACATTATTTTATCATAAATAATGTTGTGGTAGTCTTCTTAGTGGTTGACTGTAGGCTGGTGTTGGCTTTGCCAGGTGTCTCTCAAGTCACGTGTAGCCTTTCTACTTGTTTCTAAACCTCATCCGATCTCATTGTCTCTAGGCCTGAAAATAGCAGATTTAGGCCACACACTGTTGGCTGTTTGCCATTTGGTTTGTTTGAGTACAGAGCAGCTTGTCCATAATCCTACATTCACTTGAATTTCCTATCCTCACTTCCTGAGTGCTGCGATTACAGGTGTGCACCGATGTGCATTTTTCATTCAGTGCAGGGAATTTAATCCAGGGTTTCATGCATGCTGGGCAAGTGCCATACCACCTGAGCTAAATCTCTAGCCATAGATTTTCCTTATATTAAATAGTACCCCAGAGGTTGTTTCTCTGAACTTATCTATATTTATCCTTTTGGATAGTATATTACATACTACAGTTACAAATTATTTGAAAAGCCAGACATGGTAACATTCACCCATAATTCTAGCACTTCAGAAGCTGAGACAGGAAGATCAAGAATTCAAGACCAGTCTGTCCCATTTAATAAGACACTTATCTCAAATGAACCCCCCCCCCAAAAAAAAAAAGTATTTGAGAATGAATGCAGTGGTTAGAATCATTTGGTCCTGGCTGCCTAAGAAGCATAGTTGCTGATTGCAGAGCAAATCGGCCTGAGTTCCTCCAGAGCCAGGAATGCTAGGGCTGATCTCTTGGTCTCTCCCTAACCCTTGTGTATCCAAGGTGGCTGCCGGCTTTAGTCACCAAACCACCCCTGCTTGAGACAGGAAGAAGAGGAAAGAGTAGTGCCAGCCATATCTGTGGGCTCTTGTTTTGAGTAAAAGCTTCCCCAGAATGCCTTACAGCAGCCTTTTTCTAGTTTTTCCTTGGCTGGGTATGTGTTGTATCGCTAGGTCTGATCGAGCAGCAAGGAGAAGAGGTTAGGACTGTATGGTTTAGGCAGCAGAGTGTATTTATAGGGGGATAAAGATGTTTTGTTGTTAGATAATGGTTACCAACATCCTTTCCTAGTGGATTAGCTTCAGATAAGGAACTTGACAATGGTCTTGTAGCTTAAGAACTGAGTGTTTATGTTTTCTTGTTGTTTTGCTATTTTGGAGACAGCCTCTGTATGTAGCCCAGTCTGTCCTGAAAAGGCTGTTCTGGAACTCGCTGTGTAGACTCGGCTGGCCTGGAACTTAGATGTGTCTTCTTCTGCTGGGATCACAGTGTGCGCCGCCATCCCTGAAACTGAGAATGTGTTTTTCCAGGACACTCATTCACATTGTGTCTCCTAAAGTGGGGGTTCATCGGTCTTTCTGCTCAGGCTTTATCCTCTGAATGGGCCAGATGAACTATGAGTACTGTAACTGGGTGTCAGCTCTTTCTGCTTCTAGCATCAAAACTTCCAGGGCTGGAAGGTATTGCTGCTTTATCTTAAGTAAAAAGGAAAGGGTAGTAGCATGGTCGGTTTTGTGAGTTTTGTTTTGCTCTTTTAAGACAGTGTCTTGCTGTGTTTCCCAAGCTGGCCTTGAACTCATAACCTGCCTCCATCAGCCTCCTGAGTGCTGGGTTGCAGGTGTGTATTCTTGTTTTGTTTCCCTCAGTGGGAAGAGTGACGTGTAAGTGATGCAGCACCACCAGTCTTCTGTACAGAGATTCAGCCAGCCTTCCATAAAAAACGCTTAGGGGGGCTGGTGAGATGGCTCAGTGGGTAAGAGCACCCGACTGCTCTTCCAAAGGTCCAGAGTTCAAATCCCAGCAACCACATGGTGGCTCACAACCATCTGTGACGAGATCTGGCGCCCTCTTCTGGAGTGTCTGAAGACAGCTACAGTGTACTTACATATAATAAATAAATCTTTTAACAAAAAAAACCAAAACAACAACAACAAAAAAAAACACAGGAAGAGAGTACTGGGGAGATTGTACAGAGGCGTGAGGGCCTCAGTTGGAATCCCTAGAACCCAGGGAAAGCCTGGTGCAGTGATGTGCATCTGTAATCAAGTTCACTTACCTTGAGATGTTAGGTGAAGGCAGAGAATCCCTGTAAGCTCAATGGGCCAGCTAGCCTAAAGTACACTGCAGTGAACAGGGCTAGCAGGATGGCTTAGTGCGTGAAGGTTCTGGCTCCCAAGATTGATGATCTGAGTTTGATCCCTAGGAGCCCACATGGTAGGAGAGAATTGAGTCCCAAAAGTTGTCCTTTGACCCCTGCCCTAAATATACCCACACATACATACAATAAATAAGTATAAAAATTAAAATAAAGCAAGGTAGAAGGCACTGGCTGACACCCAAGGTTGTCCTCTCACCTTCACATGGGTGCTGTGGCATACGTGTGCCTGCACTCACAGACATGAGTTTTGTGCTCACTCATACACTCATGTGTACTCATATAAGAAAATGTTTAAGGAAAGAAAAATTGGATTTGGAGATGTAGCTCAGATGTACTACACTTGCCCAACATGCCTGAGGCTGTGGGTATGGTCCCAGAACCACTAAAAAGGGATGGGAGGAAGAGGAGAGAGGACAGTTATGTATGTATTTAATGTGCTTTTCCAAGGTATTGTCTCCAAACATTGTGGTAAGTGGTGATTACATAGCTCACACTGAATTCAGTAGTGAATACAGATGCTAATCTAGAGGTTGACAGAAGTTCATACAAATGCTATACTGTTTTATACACAGGACTGTAGCCTCTGCGGATGTTGGCATTGCTGCATTCCTCATGGATGGGTAGGGAGACAGTGTCATTGCAGTGATGGAGTCTGATATCTTAGGGGAAGGGGCAGGGGGCCTAGAGCCAGTCTGCCATGTGTACTGAAGGGCCACTGTGTGTGGCCTTCATCCGGTGGCATTCAGCTTTGTGTCATTTCTTATGCCACGATGGGGACTGTTCACGGATGTTTTGATGTCACTGACTCCTTGCACTGAACACGTGAACAGCTCAGTTTTTGCTAACTTACAGATAAGTCATTTCTGCCATGTATGAGTACAGAGTACAGAGGTTTAAACAGTTTTTTGTTTTGTTTCTGATTTTGAGTTTGAGAAAGACTTTATAAGCATGATAGAGGAACCAGAGAATTATTAATAAACTTGAGCACATACATTCCCCTGAGAAAGACCTCAGAAACCAGGTCCATTAGCAAATGACAAACCAGGCCAAGTCAGTCTGGTGGTGCTGTGCTCTTAGTAAAGGAGCGACAGCTTCCTCATGGCCCAGTCATCATGAGGGCTTGAAACCTAGACAGTAGACATTTCAACCTGTGGTGAGGGTGTGAGGGGTGAACTTTCATGTACTGTTTTGAATGTGTGGCTAGCAAATCCTTTTGGACACTTACTGGTTAATGTTTGTGTGTGTGTGTGTGTGTGTGTGTGTGTGTGCGCGCGCGCGCGCGCGCGCGCGCGCGCATGTGCATGTGTGTGTAAAGGAGCTTTTGTTCTAGGATCTTTATTCTAATACTGTTTATAATTTTGAAAAACAAATAATACAAATAACTATACATAGGGGACTGGTTAGATAAAATTGTTTTGATGAAATTATGAGCAACTGTTGAGAAAGAAGCAGAGTTGTGTAACAAACATCAGTGGAAAAGAGCCTACTAAACACCCCACACTGTAGTGCCATTTCTCGGTTAATAACATAAACAAGTTGAGTCTCCGTTAATCAAAATGTTCAGAACCAGAAGATTCAGGAGCTTTTTCAGGCTTGGCAATGGTTGCATAGACTTTGTCAGTTGCTTCCAGAATGAAAAAAATCTGAAATCAGAAAGGTGCCACGTGGCTATTTGATCAGCATGTTGGTACTCAGAAGTTTCAGCTTTCAGGAGCTGGGTTCTGTTGTAGTGGTGTATGCCGTACCTGGCATTCTTGAAGGTTCAGTTCCCAGCACTGGGACAACAGAGCAAGGTACAGGTTTCAGATTTTCATGTTGGTGCTACCTAACGTGTATAAAGTAGGGGGAAAAAAGACCAAAATAGTTGTACTGCCATGCAAAGATCTCCAGGATAATCTGTTAACTGATGAGAGAAATCTTGCCTGTAGCACTCATTATAGTCTAAAATAGAAAGTAAGGGGCTGGAGAGATGGCTTAGCAGTTAAGAATACTTGTTGCTCTTGTACAGGACTCAGGTTCCGCTCCCACCACCTACATTCTGGTCACAACCATTTGTAACTATTTACAGGAAATTCAGTGTCCTCTCTGAACTCCATAGATACCAGGCATGCAGTGTGAACTTTCATATAATGTACATATATACACGCAGGCAAAACACACATAAAATGAAATGAATGCATTAAAATTTAAGTTACGAACATTAAACAGGCATATGGTATCCTTGTGTGTCTGTACCACAGTGTGTCACTGTATGAGAGTGTCGGCTCAGTGGCCGCCTGTGGGTAAGGGACGGAAGCCGAGCACTGTAGTTTTCTTGCCTGCCTCTGGGCTAGCCTATTCCATGAGAGAACTCATCTGCCCCTCATTAGGAGCTAAGAAGCAGCCTGTGATTTACTGCTGGGGAGTGGAGGAAGTAAAAGATTCTTTTACTGTATTGTGTCTGTAGTACTTGAACTTTCTACAGTAACTTATTGCTTTGTATCAACAACATCTTCATTTTTGAAGTCATGCATGTGAACTATGGCAGTATAGGGAAGGGTCTGCTATCCATCCCTCTGTTGCAGGTTGTAAGGTGAAAGGTGGTCTCTCCCTGGGGTTCCTGCCCTACGCTGACTTTGTGGACCCAGCTGCTTCTTTCAGGCTCTCCTCCCTAACTGTGCTGTCAGGAACTCCCTGTGCTCTTGCTGTTTTGTTCCCACAGGTGGCTCCCCAACAGTGGTGAGCTGATCAGGTCTGTGGTGCCTTCATCTCTCTGCAGGTGTCCCCGGCTCCAGCTTACTGTTTGCCAATAGGCCTACATTAGATTCTGCCGGGTGGGGCTCTGAGTGCCCATCCCTGACTCTCCCTTGTCCCTGTCCTCTGAGGTCAGTAGATTTGGATTGGTTGGAGTGGACTGGAACGGGAATGTACTCATTAGAGAAAGAGCAGAGCTCCTTCAAACACAATGTTAAGCACACTACTGTGTGGGTAAACTGTGCTTTACCGCAGCCCCACCTTGTCCCTGCGGAGTGCTCTTTAGTTAGTTAATTTTTGCTGATATAAATTCTTTTCTCACACTAGGAATTTTTGTCTTGAAGTGATCTATTTAAAAACCCTTTTTAAATGCAAAGTAGCCCAGCTGAGTTCTCCTGTGGGAGAGTTTCACTTGGGTCCTGGTTTAAGTGCTTTTGGGACACTTTTGTTAGTGAAAGTTTTGGGTGACCCTGGCATGTCCTTCGTCCAGGAGGTGTGTCTCCAACTCTGAGGGAGACATGGGTGTCTGGCATATTTTCTTGAATTGAAAGAATCTGTGTGCCTTTGCACAAGGCTTACATGAACCTGAAAGCAAGTACCACTTCACCACACTCTGCCGGAGCAACACTGGAGACAGCCAGCAAGGGGGTGGGGGGGGGATGGGATGAGGAAAGCAGGCATGGGCTGCCACTCTGTGTCAGTCCTGGCTTCCCCTCTGACTTATAGGCAGAGGTCTTTCTAAGCTGGTCATGGACTTTGAGTACAGAGTTTCCCTCACCTGATGTGAGTACTGACCACAGAGAGTTTACTGTCGTCAGCAAACTTCCATAACCTTCCGCGGCCTTTTGCTGCCTAGGCCTTTGGAGGCAGACTTTAGAGTTGTGAAGTCTTGCAAGGTGTGGTGCCTTCAGGAGGAACATTGCAAGCCCCTGAGACATGCTGAGAAGGCGCCCATGGCGAAACTTCACTAACTCTGCTCTTGGCAAGGACAGGGGGTCTCAACAGTCAATGACAGTCAGCTGGTACAGGCCTGAGAAAAGTGACATGACTGTGTTTGCTGCCAGTTCTAGGAGGATTCTCCTTCCAGGTTGACTCTGGCACTGACACTATAAGTGCAGGTTTTTGCAGTTTTCTGTGTAACTTACTTTTATTACAAACATGATGGCAACATTAGCATTTAGAATTATTTGGTTCCTTTACAAAAACAAACAAACAAAAAAATCCCAAGAAATTCTTAGTAGGAACAGCAGCCTCAACCTCTCCTGCAGAATAAAACCTCATCTTTTCTACATGTATAAAGCTGCTGGCATGAAACAGAAGGTAGGGACCCTTCGATGATGAGTGTTGTGTACTGAACGTATTATTGTCTTACATCTGGAGTTTAAGAAATGTGCAAATGTAAGCCCGTCTTGTAAAGTGCTTTGTCAACATCGCAGCCATGTTGCTGCTGAGGTGCCTTGGTATAATAGAATTCCTACAGGCAATTTGTCTTCTGCTTGCCGTCTTTGTGTATGGTGTGCAACCTACATTCTGTGTGCAGGCATGTTCCCCTCTCTCCTAATCGAAGCCCATAGCCACCCCCTGCCCCATCCCCACCCCACATGCTGTCTTAAAGCTCTCCTGCCTACGGTGCTGCTTTATTCACTGGAACTGGGCACTGGTCTTGATGAGAGATTGTGCTGTAGCTTGCACAGCATTGAGAGCTCATCTGCTGTGACCTCAGGAAACACCGTCCTTACAGGATTTTCTGTTGGGTAAGAACTTTAGGCTCGAATGGTTAAAATACAGATGTTTTCTCTGAGGCTTCTTATCTCCTAAGAAGACACAGGGTATTCTGACAGGTGAAACAAGTCCAGGCAGATATGCAACACTGATCTAATCAGCAGAACACGAGCCCCGCTCTAACTGGTGCTGCCTTTACCAGCGTCATTAAGGGCTCCCATTACTCTTTTATTAGCCGCTCCTTCTCTTCCTTATCAGATTGCAGAGCAAACATAACTCACGGCAGTGATTTGATCTCTGTTAAAGAGGATTACAGCTTTGCATTAGCTCGGATTGACATAGTTTATAACTCACTTGTTGATTCTCAGGAGAGTGGTGCCACGTGCCTGACCTCCCCTGGCAGAGCTGAGAGGAAAGGACCCCACAGATCATCGTTAAAGATGTCGCCCAGCACAGACAGAGATCCAGGTTTTCCTTAAGTAACAGCAGAGGGGATAGTGGAACACTCTCAAGTTCAAGCCTAAGACTTGGTCCAGACTCAAACCTGGGTTGAAAATAAAACATTACTGTTGTGTCTTTGTTTTTCCTATTTGGGGCTGTTGGCCTCTCACACTCGAGAATTTGAACTGTCAAATTGAAGTTTGGTTCCAAGTAGGAGGGGGTGATAGAAATGCATCTTCTTTCAAAGTCTGGCTTTGTGGCTGCTGTTTTCATTTCTGCAGCCAGGTTCTCGGTATTTCCTCATAATTTAAAATTCTCTCTTCTCCCCAAAGGGCCTTGCATGTTTATTAAAGTGGTTCTAGATCTTTTCTTAAGGATTTGTTTTAAAAGTATTATGATATTCTAAATGTAGCCTCTTACAGATACTGCTTTAATCACAGCTAAAGTGGCTTGCAAGTGTGTAGCTAAGCTTTCAACCTTTCTCTTGATTGACCATTCACATATATTATTAATGTTTCCCATGGTGATCCCCAACTGACATCAGATTGCTAAAATGTATAGATCATTTTTGTTTCTCCATGATGCCCTTATTTGCTCTGTTTTTTCCACCTGGTTCTGATTAGCAGGGAAATGGCACTGAGGGACATGATCATCTCCACCCTGTTGTGATCAACAGTGGATGGCACTGAGGGACGGTGTCCTTCTACTCACTGAGCTCCGTGTCAGACCGGCATAGGCCTTCATCAGAAGGCAGTGGAATGGTTGACGTTATCTACAGTTTATGATTAAAATTCTAAGTCATGGAGTAAATAACTTGCTCAAGTTAAAAGTTGTGAACTAGAGTGTCTGAGTGTAGCTGCTAACCGCTGCTGCTGCTGGAGAGTCTGTGGAATAATGCAGTATCTCAACCAAAGAGAAAGCATTAGTTTGCCCAGAGTAAATCTTTTCTGTAAAGGGACATTTTCTATATAGGAAAGCTGTGCTACTGACGGTTAACATTTTGGTATGAATCACCGAATTTCCCAAACCTGCCCTGTGGTTATTTTGCCTGGTGCTGGTGCCAAGGCCTAGACCATACAGTGGATACAATACTAGGGATCTCTGGTACCCAGCCTTGGTTTAGGGGGTGTTTGAGTCATTTTTACTTGGATGAACCTAGGGGAAAGACCCAAAACCACTAATTTTTCTACTGCTTCTTGAATTTTGTGTTCTTCTGTTGGTTTTTCTCTTGACCATATTGGCTGTGGTTTTTATACCAGGTTGGGTTTCTGCTGGCCTCCTACAAACTGCTGGTCATTGTGGAAACAGGCTCTGATGAATAGTAAAAGCTATGCCTGCTTTTAGAATTGTCTCACGAAAAAATAAACTGTAGAATGCATTTGTTTGTATATCACTGAAGGCATAATAAACCTGGACAGGTCCTGTTATTTTTATGTTGTCATGAAAAGGAAACATAAGAGAAGGGGTGTCTATGTCCAGGAAGGTGTCACTAAGCACTCCTGGGGTGAGGCCCTGAATGAGCCACAGCTGCACCTTGTGTCCTATCCATGGCTTCCCTCTGGGAAGCAGAGCACTTTATAAACGTTAACTCATTTTACCCTCTAGGCACCTCCACTTTAAAGGTAAATAAGGCTGAAGGTTCTTTCTTCTCCAGTATAGATGAGGAACGCCATCCAGGGAGAGAAATGGGTTGAACAGAGGCTGGCTAGGTAGGGTCTAGATGGGGCCGTGGTGTTGTCCTGGGCAGTTCTCCTTTCTGCTTCTTAGGGCAGTGGGGGCTGGGCCATTGTGTGGAGTGTGAAATGCTGCAGAGACGAGCAATTGTTCTTCAATGCTTTGTGCTCTTTCATAAGAAAGGAGAAATCAATACACATTTTCTCATACACGCACATGGCAGCCGTTCGCCTCTCCCGCAGCTCGATCCTGCAGGAGGAGATACAGCTATGCAAGCCAGCAGGACACACTGGCTTCCAAGAGAAGACATGAAAATTCCTCATCCTACATTTACAGTAAGCTCCCTAAAGCTAGTCATAAAACCAGCTGCAGGACCAGTCTCTTCAGCTGGAGTGAAGACTGTATGCTGTAAGGTGGAGGGTTCTTTGAATGTGTTCTGGCAGGAGGTATTCCTAGCATAGACTCTGTTCAGAATCTGGTTTATGGAGAAGTTCTTTGAGGGATACGGTTAGAACGTAAAAAGATGAAGGCAGCAATTTTTATCTTTTCAAATTTGTATCTGTATTATTGTACAGATAGGCATAGATCCAGGCATAGCAGTTTATGCCCATAATATCAGTAGTATTCTAGAGGCTGAGGCAGGAAAATCACTATAAATCCATTGAATTTATAGTAAAGGCCAGTCTGAACTACATAATGAGTTCCAGGACAGTTTGGACTGTACAGGTGGTCCTATCTCAAGTTAGTCTTATTTTATTATTGTAAAAGATGTCATTGATCCCTGGAATTCAGTTACAGTTTCTGCCACCAAACAGTCCAGAGTAGGGTATGAGTGGTGGAAGTTTTGCCACTGTAAACAGAAAGATGGCATCAGTTGACAGAACAGCTTTGCATGGCAAGAAGGAATGCAGTCGCTTCTCTCCAGGGTAGTGGCTCTGGAGACTGTGAGTACACTTCACACAGCAGAGACCGAGAGTGGAAGCAGGTGAGTTATCCAGATGCAAGAGGAAGGCTGAGAGTGGAGAGTGGAGGAGGAACCAAAAGGCAGGCAACAACGTTCATTCATGGAGCCTGGCCGAGTGGGCCCCAGGCATCATGGCAGCAGCCCAGCATGCTGGCTCATCCACAGGGAAGAACAGTGTGTCTGACCCAGACCCTTGGGCTGACAGGAACTTACTGGCTAGTTTCTACATGTTCCCACCCCTTAGAAGTTGAGGTTCTGTGAGCCCCAGCACCAATGTGAACACCTTGGTGTGAATGCCAGTGTGCCCGGGTACCAGCTTCACTCATCTCCCCTGATACTGAGGAAGTGAGTCACGTCCAAGCAGTGAAGCACCCCTGGCTCATCATAAGAGCCATGGAAGGGGCAGCTGTTTGAACAAGAGCTTCATCTTGCTGAAGCCAGCAGTCATGAAACCATAAACAGAACAGCGGCCAACTCTATTGCCAGGATCACGGTGGCCTGATGTTAATATTAAACATCCCAGCAAGGCAGAATGCCCAGTGCCTAGCTCCAGAATAAAAATAAATAAAAATAAGAGCAAACCCTGATAAAAAAAAAAAAAGCAGTGAGGTGATTTGTTGTCTTTCCTTTGTGAGGCCGTTTGTCTTCTCTCACATCAAATCTGTTATAAAACAGTCAAACTGTGAAAGTAGAAATCATCCCAGGAATATGCAATATTAACGCACAGGAGCAGCAAGGAGCAAGTCTCCTTTTGTCTGAAGACACCCCCACCCCAACAAATCTAATAAGGTAAATTATTTTTCCTTAAAAAGATATGAAGGCTAGTAGGAGGAATAGTAGAAGTTTTGAGTATTTTCTGTCTTTGTTAATGTGGAGTGAATTTATAAGGAGAAAGCCATAACAAATTCCCACCTTGTCCCTCTTCCCTCCTCTCCTCGCCCCATCTTTTCAGGTCTTTTGTTTGGGGCCTGAACCTGCTTCTTTAAACATTTATAAATCTTGAGTCTGTCTGATCTTTAGGTGACAGGCCAGAGGCCACATCACCAACTGTAATTTAGAGCTGTGGGTCTAAAGGCATCTGCAGGGGTTTGAAGGACCCAGTTCTGACCTTACTGAGGGAGCACATTGAAATAGCCCTCCTCAAGTCTCCTTCAAGCTCTGGGAGGATGCTGATGAGAGCAGACAGCCTGGGTAATTTATGGGCTCCTGGTCCCCTTTGAAATGAGTCATATACTGCCACCTTGTGGTGAATTGGCACATCTGCAATTTGCTGTCTGGGATCATTTTGTTTCCAGACCCTGATGATTAGTGATACTAGAGAGATTCTCTGGGTCACTTAGTACTTTGCTAGCTTGATCCCATGAAATAGTTTTCAGGAATTTTTTTAAGGGAAAAAAAAAGACACATAGAAGTTGGTCTGTGGGAGGCTGCCCCATTCTTTTTGCTATTCCCTTTGTTTTATGGTGTGTAGGTGTGTGTGTCTGTGTGCCTTCATTTCTGGTTTGGGTTTGGCTTGGTATGAAATCTGGGAAGATCAGAAAGGAGGTCTTTGAGCCACTTCTGTTAGTAGGAGAAAAGGGGAGTCTAGTGACTTCCTTAGCTGTGTGCAGGAGTTATATATAAGCTTTCTGCCCTGTGAGTTGTGTTATTGAGAGCCAACCATGAGGTGTCAAGATGGCCACTTGTCCTTCATACCTCTGTGAAGGAGACACGGTTTTGTGTTCTAGCAATAGCATTTATGGAGGATGCAGTAGTTTCGCTGCTGAAGAAGCTGCCATTTTCTCAGGCCAGAATGGGAGCTAGCTCTGACAACAGGTTGCAGCGATTGTGCACCATTACAACTGCTACTGCTGTGCTTGCTTTTCTGTTTGGATATTTAAGACAGCGGGCTGATGTCTCTTGATTTTTTTTTTTTTTTTTTGTATCTCTAGAAAAGAAGCAATTGTGCATATCCATTGCCTTCTGGCTCACTGGAAGGGATCCTCCGTTTAGTGCCATTGGCACCTTCCAGTACGTATTTAGAATGCCAGAGCCTATTAATAGAGTAAAAGAGAGCAGAACTCTGAAGGTAAGGGATGTCTGTGTTCAGAAGGTAGGAGGCTAGCCCAGGATGTGATTCAGTGTTACAGCGCTTACCTGAGGTATAGAGGGCCCTGATATGTTCCTGGCTTATGCACACAAATGTGCCGATGGAGTCCTCTGTTCCCACTGACCTATCTGGACTACACCAGCAATGCTGTAATCGACACGGTGCTGGGATGCTGGGATTGGCACAGAAGGTCTGAAGGCCTTACCTGGAGAGGCAAATTATAGGCCTTGGGTTCAGCATACTGCCAGGAAGCTTTGCAGAGGCCGTGGAGAGAACTGTGGAACTGTTAGCCTGCCCTGGGGCACTGCCATTCACTTTCCTTCTGTCCTGGCCAGAGGGTTAGTCATAGAACGGCAGCGTTCAGTCCCTGTGGGCCTCTCTTAGGCGTAATAGTTGTCTGGACAGGCGTCTGAACGTGGTCGCCTTTCTCATCGGACTTCTCTGATAGTCCCTGGTGTCTTTGTTGTTGTTGTTGCTGTTTATTTGTTTTTGTTTTTTAGGATTTTAAAATGTGTATAAAATAAAAAAAATGTGAATCTGCCCATGTGAGTGCAGGTACCTGCAGAGGCCAGAAGAGAGTGTAAGATTCGCTGAAGCTGAGTTTGTAGGCAGTTGTGAGCCACCCAAAGTGCGTGCTGGAAAGTAAGGTTGGATTGTCTGTGAGAGCCGTATGCACTCCTAACAGCCAGCTGTCTCTCCAGCCTCCTGCTGTGTCTCTGTAATCCTCAACAGTAGCTAGTAAAGTTCAGGCTGGCATTCAAACACTTATTAATTTATCATACTGCGTGCTGTATTTGAGTCCAAGGATTATTCATGTCTGTATGTGTTTATAAGCATCCAAAAATACTAAGTAAATTGTTTTCAGAACACAATAATGAAAGGCGTTGTTAGTGATGCTGAGTTTGGTCAGGGTACCATTGGCACAGTGCACTTGTCTACACAAGCAACCAATGCTCTTGTCTACACAAGCAGTCCCCACCTTGTCTGCTTGGTGCCTTCTTGCAAGGTTTTAAACGATCTGGACTTTGCTCATCATGACACTGGGGGAGTTAAAGTTGTTAGCCTGTGTGCGCTATCACTGTCCCTGCTTCTTAAATGCATGTAGAGGGGCACAGGCTGCCACATGGTAGTGTGTAGTGTAGGGTGTGCAGTGTGCAGAGGAGGGAGAGAGCAGAGGGGAATGAAAGGTGGTCAGAGTACTTTCCAGGTATGCCGTGGGTGTTAGGGTTGTCCGACCCTGGAGAAGCGACAAAGGAGCAACTTTCACATTAATCAGAGGCAGTTATGTATGTAGGTTTGCAACGGTCTTTCTCTTCTTTCCTTCTTTCCTTCCTTCCTTCTTTCCTCTTGCTTTATTGCCCAGGCTGGCCTGGAACTTGGGTCCCACTTACCCCAGCCTCCCGAGTGCTTAGATCATAGCATAGGTATGTGCCACTGTGCCTGGTGCACATTGTGCCCTTACTCAGACTGCTTTGTTGAAGAATGTATTTGGAGGACATGAGGTTCTCACTTATAGAGAGACCTTGATGTGTTTTAGATGGTGGACAGGTTTTTCTGGGGATCTGTGGGTCAGCTGCTTTCTTTGTGCTGCCCACAAGATCAGCCAGGTACAGCATATAGGGGGTTAGGGTGCCTTGGAGCTTGGGGTGCCTTGGAGCTTGGGGTTTCGAGGCCAGAGTAGGACGAGCATGGTCTTCCAGGAAGCAGATAGGAGAATTCAGATCCAGATGCCACAAACTACTGACCTAGCAAATTGAAAGCCCCACACAGGCCATTTGCAGGTTTAATAAGCTGCGTTCTACTATTTGCCCAAATAGCATGAAAGACAATGATGTGTGCTGCAGTCCTGTGAGGAGTGCACACCATATACTCAAGGCCGTGGAAGTCCTCATTCACCAGTGCTGCTTGCATGCCTCCCTTTAGAACACACGCAGGAAGACACACCCTTGTTCACACATGCACATGTGCACATACACTCCATCTCTATGGAAAATGGCTGCTACTGCATGAGTGTTTTTTCCCAGTAACAAGGTTTATGATAATATAGTAAAAATATTAAATTAGAAAATGCCTCACTAAGGGTTATAAAACCTTACTACGCTAGAGATAGGTAATTATCCCCTCTGCAGCCTAAATGACAGTTTAAAAGAAATAAAAATGTTCGTCCTCATTACTTGCTTTTGTACGTTGTAATACAGGGTGAGTTAAATTTTAATCCAAGGAAAAGTTCCTGCCATCGACCCTCCCACCCTGGGTCCAAGGCCTGGTAATTACTCTGTGGCCCGTGCTGTGTCATTTCAGCGTTCCTACCAGTGGACATTGCCACTGGCCATTGAGAGCAAGGGTATGGAGATGAGGCAGGGAGGCAGTTCCTTAGGTCCTCATCTTCTCGTGATGTGATCAGGAGCAGGAGTCTGTATTTGAAGCAATGGCTCACCAAGTTCACTGTGCAGAGCCTTACAGGGACAGCACTGCAATGCTCCATGTGCACTGGAGGACTGGAGGGTCAGGGTGGCCGCCTCTGCTGCCTCACTTCTGGTGTCTTCTCCTTGCAACTCCCACAAGTTGTCCTCCGACCTCCACATGTGACCAGGCATGAACACACAATAATAAAACAAATAAATAAAAATGCTGCCCCAGAATATATCACATGGCAGCTTAAAATGTTGGTCTCCTGCAAGCTGGGCTCTGGTTCTGCGCAGCAGTCATTCACTGTGTCCAAGCTCCAGTGTGACTGGAGCCCTGAGGGGGTTTTAGGGGCGGTGCTGCTCTAGGCAAGGAGGACCCTCGGGGAGGGGTTCTACTGGGTGTCTGGAGTGGAAGGCATGGGAAGGGGAGGGGAGGCACCCTGTCTTCCCTGTAAGGCAGTCCCAGCAGATGGACAAACAGAGCAGAGGGCTGGACTTGCTTGCAGATGTTTACATTGGAATAATCCTTTCTTCACTCAACCTGTCGCCCTCTCTAGTATATTTTAAGAACAGAGGTGACTCAATTTCCCAGGTTACTTTGCTACAAGCAGCTGCGTATGTTTGTCAGTTTTGCACACCGAGTGTGAAATGATGTTCTTTTAAAATACAGGTTCAGCATTCACTCTGCTCCTGACGTGGAAACCCTCAGAGGACAGTAACTGCTGCCTTTGGCTCATGCACTGTGCTGCCATTGTGGAGCAGAGTGGAACCATTTGCTTGGGGGCAGTGATGGCTTTGTGCAGGCCAGCAGGGCGAGGCTAGGAAGATTAAAGCAATGCTGTGCCCTGCATCTCTCCTCAGCCAGCATCACCTTGAAGTCATGCTGTCCTTTTTTGTCATAGCAGCTCTCTCCTTGTTTAATTTTGTTAGTTGAGATGGCTAAGGAGGCTGTGTTGGGAATCTGGCTACAGTGTGAGGAGTGAAGCTGGGCTGGGCTGCTGGGGATCCAGAGGGGCGGCCTGTGGTGTTCATTTGCATCTGGGGTGAGGCCTTCAGCTCTGTAGGGCTGGGCAGATGCTTGGAGCTAGAGAACCATGGGAATGTGTGTGGGTCAGGGCTGGCAGTTTAGGGTGAGGCTTCCAGCAAATTGTTGTGACTATAAAATGCCTGTAATAAAGCTAGAGACCCTCTGCTGTTTTCTGACCATAGTTTCTCTGCCTGTTCATTGGCCTCCACAGGACAGCATTCTGGGTTTCCCCTGCTTGCCTGCCATTGCTTTGACATATCCTGAGAGCTGGGGTTCCCATGTTAGTGTCTCACTCCACAGCTACAGCAGGGGTGAGTGCTGAAAAGCTGAGCCGCCCACAGTCATGGCAGAGGCTGGGAGGCCACCGAGGGTTAAAGCCAAATACAACCCTATCAGAGCCAGACAGATCTCCAGCAGTTGCAAAGATGGCTTCTGTTGCATCAGGGTGGCTGCTGGGAGTCCTCAGACAGCAAGAACACCTTCAGAAACCCATTTCTTAACAGGCTAAGGGCTAGATCTGAAGATGTCAGTCTGTGGTGTTCCTTTGGGATGTAGACAGAGCAGATGTGGGCCCTTGCCTCAAGTGTGTCTCCTGGATCTCAGGGATTCTCATCTTGTGGGTCTGGCCTGTCTGAACTGTGAGCCACCTCTTCCTCCAGACAAGGTGGCTCCCCATCCAACTTGCACCCTTTGCCATTTCTTAGGCTGAGCTAAATGTGTCGCACAGATGTAACAGCAGTGTAAGCTGTAGTGATTATTTGCTGTATTTCTAAAAAGAGACATTTTATTTTTACTTATGGCATGTGAGTTTATGCCTGAGGACGGTGTTAGATCTCTGGAGCTAGACTCACAGGGTTGTGAGCTGCCTGACAAGGGTGCAGGAAAACAAACCCTGGGTTTTTGGTTTTGTTTTGTTTTGAAGAGCAGCAGGTGCTCTTAACCCCCAAACCATCTCTCCAGTCTCCATCATTGTGTTTTTAATGTCCACATTCAGCTATAGAGCTGGGCATAGTGGTGCATACCTGTAAATTCAGCACTTGAAGAGCAGAGGCAGCAGGATCCAGCATATGAAGCCAATGTCAAAAATAGTGAGACCTGCCGGGCGTGGTGGCGTACGCCTTTAATCCCAGCACTCGGGAGGCAGAGGCAGGTGGATTTCTGAGTTCGAGGCCAGCCTGGTCTACAAAGTGAGTTCCAGGACAGCCAGGGCTATACAGAGAAACCCTGTCTCGAAAAAACCAAAAAAAAAAAAAAAAAAAAAAATAGTGAGACCTTAAAAATACAGTATGGGGGTGTGTGTGACCCAGCTGATAAAGCTCTGTTGTACAAAAAGGGCTGTGTTTGACCTCTGCACCCGCATTTAAACCCAGGTAAGGGTACACACTCACAACCAGCACTGAGAGGTGGAGCCAGGAGGATCCCGAGAGCACATTGGCCAGCCAGCCGCAGCCAGAGAGAAGCCCTGTCTCAGGACACAAAGTGGACAGTTCCTAAGGAAAGTTCCACCCCCACCCCCGCCCCACCCCCACACAACTCGTTTTACTTCATTGCTGTGGTCTATGAATCATATACTTATGCACACTTATGTATCCAGGCTCCTATGAGGTCTCAGGAGGATGCCAGGCACCTTCTCTTGCTGAACCTAGAGTGCATGGTTTTCTGGCTAGCCTGCCTATCCAGCAAGCCCCTTGACCCTGTTTCCACTGTTGCCCTACACTGAGGTCACCGAGTGCATGGGCACACTTAGCTTGTCACACGGCACACGGCACTGCATATCTGAGCTCAGGGCTGTGTAGCAAGCATTTTACCCAGTGAACCGTCTCCTCAGCCCAATAATGTTAATTTTTAAAATCCAACTTTAAAAATAAATTAGCCAATTAAATTATTTCTTAGACTGAGATTACAGCAAAGGGTGTGGGGGAGGGGAAGAGCCCTCACTCTGCTCTGAAGCTCCGCACACATGATCGTAATTGGGATCTTGTTGCTGGGTCATTTCCATTGTTTTTCAAGTACTGCCAAGTCCCAGAAATGTATGAAAACTAAATTATATCCCCTACATCCCATGTCTGATTGAATCCTCTCGTTGCTTGCCAGTCTCATATATCCTATTAAAATATTCAATCTTGTTTTCTTACTTGAAGAGCCTGTCTGTAAAGGGCAAACTTATAGAAAACTCATTCCCTGGAGACAGGGTATCCAGCCACACTGCACTATTTACATATTTCACTCTGTGATTGGCTGCTTCTGGGTTTCTTCTTTCCCTTGTATTTGTGAAGAAGTGCTCCGAGATGTGGTTCTTAATTACATGGCTGTGTTTTCAATTGAAGAAACAGATGAAGGTATTTCCCAGCTTCTTGGTTCCTTTTTAACCTTGAAAAGTTAAGCAGCATGTTAATCAGTTTGCTTTATGTCCTAGGACGGAGTTGTTTCGATCTCTTTTCGGCCAGCTCAACCATCCTGATGCAGACCGTGGGAAGTGACAGTAGCATCCTCTCAGGCCCGACCTCAGCACAGGACCCACCAATAAAATGATCAAAACTACAATAAACCTTTTTTTTTTTTTAATCTGTTGTCACTGTCTTCACTGTGAGTTCTTGAGCTGGAGGGGCTGGTTTAGGGTTAAATTGCTGAAAAGACTTAGTTTTTCTAGTTATAGTCTCTTCATATGCTGTAAACCGTTATTTCTTGTCCATTCTCCCCTGCATGCACACTCAGGTTGTTTCCACATCTGGACTGTTGTGAGTTAACTGTGGGGTCAGCTGACCTTCACCTGCTGATGGACAGCTGTGGCAGGCCTGCCCACCCGCCGGCCCACGTGTGTGTGTGTGTGTGTGTGTGTGTGTGTGTGTGTCTGTCTGTCTGTGTGTGTGTGGCTGTGTCTCTGTGTGTGTGGCTGTGACTGTGTGTGTGTGCGCGCGCGCATGCCCCCAGGACCTAACAGGCTCTGAGCACATGTTCTGTTCTCCAGCTTTTTGGGGGTTTGGCGGGGCCACCGTGCTGTCCTCTAATGGTCACTCTAACTTTTGTTCCCCAGATAGAGTTGAAGGGCTCACCTTGCTGCTTTGTCAACATTTGTCGTGACTTAAATTTGGTAAGAGCCATTACACCAGGCAGTGCCTCAGTGTGGTTTTAATTTGTGCTTCTCTGTATCAGTAATGTCCCCTGTTCTCTAGTGAACTTCTTGGCCAATTGTATGTCTTACTTTGAGAAATCTGTTTTCAGAATGGATGTTTGTTCTAAAAATGGGTGGATGGAAGAATGTGGTCTGTGTGCACCGAGGAATTCTGTCCATCCTCAAGCCAAGAAGAGACGCTGTCCTTGGTGACAGCACGGATAAACCCAGAGGACTGCGTGCTGAAAGAAGCCAGGAACAGAAAGAAAAGAATCTCTTGCGTGGCTACCAGCCCCTGGGAGGGGATGGCCTTGGGGTATAGAGAGTTGTCTAGGCTGGAGGAGTGAGCTTTGCAGACCAGAGTAATGAAGGAAATAAATTCCAGAAGTCTCACCATTAAAAAAAAAAAAAAAAAATGAGCAGCGTGGTACTGGATCTGTTAAAAGGCTCCATTCAGCCACTTGATGCTGTGCACATCTAGAGTGTTGCCCTTTAGACCATGAATATACAGTTAAGATTCTCAATGAAAAAGAACAGGTTTGGGGCAGAGGGTGTAGCTCATTGATAGAGTACTTGCCCAGCATGCAGAGGCCCCCAGTTCCATCTCTAGCACAGAGAGCAAAATGCTAACTGTTAAACCCATGAAAGAAGCACCTATACTGCTTTGGGTAGATGAGGACTCGCTCAGCAAGACAACGTCCACAGGTGGGCCGGGGGTAACCCTGATTTCTCCCAACAGAGACAGGTGGACCTTTGACTTCCATCTACAAAGTGAATTCCAGGACAGCCAGGGCTTTTTAGAAGGCATTGTCTTAAAGATTCCCCAGGCCCTGCTTAGCTGGTGTGACCCAGCAGGAGGAGGTGGTATGCTTGTTTTTCATCCAAAGGTCAAAAGCTGGAAATTAAATCCCCATAAGGGGGATTTATTGGCTTGCTGTGGTCAATATGCATCAGATTATCCTACACACGAGGTGTAGGCATCTCAGACCAGCACACTCGCTCCTTTGATCCAGTTTTTCAGAAAGAGCAGTAGAGTGAGAGCAGAGATAATGGCTGCAGACAGCTGGGTGCAGCATTAACTCAAAACCAGACATTTTAAAAGTCAGATTTTGATAGTGTTTTGTTAAAACTCAGTAGCAACATTTCTTGTCCAGGAATCCGGTGTCTGTTTCGGGCATGAATTTTCCAGTTGAATGGGGCTACAGGAGAGCAGAGCTCCCCATCTCTTTCTCATTGTGCCTCTGCACATAGATCCCAAGCTACCTCTTAGGCTTGACTGTCATGGAAATGTTTCAATTAACCCTGTCCCTAGTCATTCAAAGGATGAGTCAGCAGAAACCAATGGGTCCTCTTCCCAAATGCTCTCCCGAAAATAGGAAACATCCCAGACAGTCCCATCCCAGGGTCAGAGCTGATCCTCAAAGAACAGTGTGGTGAGAGCAGGGAGCATTGGGAGGCCGATGGAAGCCAGAAAGACGGGTCGCCTGAGGGGAAGGCTTGAACAGGTGACTCAAAATATATGGAGCCCAGCAAGTTCAACTAAAATGAGTTACAGACAGGAGAGATGAAAAAAGGAGGGGAAGAGAATTCTCACTAATTTTAAAATGCAGAAGACCACCCTCCCTCCAGCCAGGAATAAATTGGAAACTATTTTAATTGACATGGATCCTGCAATTCTGCTGCTTCTAGAAAGATGGATTAGTTGATAGATTTGCATTTTAATAAAACTAATACTTTACATTTGGTAGCTGATGCTGACTTTGAAATGAGTTGAGAAGTTATCGAGCGTTCCTATCCTGAGCCCTCTGCCATGGTGACTGGAGTGGCCTTTTTGTGTGGGGTTTGCCTACACATCACACTCAAGCCCTTGTCCTTCGATCTCCAGCAGGATGGTGAGGCAGTAACTGCTCACTAGAGACAGGTACAAGGTGCAGAGATGGCAGCACAGGATGGCATCACAGACAGCTCAGAAGAACATGATGTCGTTGACAGAGAAAGAAGTAGGGCCAGCTTTTCTTGCCTTATTTTTAGATTAAAAAAAAAAAAAAAGACATCTGTCATTCCATTACCTAAAAGTAACAGCTCCAGCCCCATAGTGTGGCACAGGCCTGAGGCAGAGGAATTGCAAGTGTAAGACTAATCTGGTCTAAACAGATTCAGTGATGGTGACTATATGTTATTATAGTTAATATTGTTATTAAATACAGTGAAGAGCCTCTCTGTCCTTCCCATGGGTAGGCATACTCTTCTCCAATAGCCATGACCCTCCGTGGGAATGATGTTCGGGTGGAAGACTTAGTGTGCTGGCATGCAGATCCAGGACGTAAGCATGCCGGACACTTATCCACCACTGAGCTGCTCAGTGGGAACATGTCCAATACTTGATTTTCCTTTTTTCTGAATTGTTTAAATTTTTTTCATTTGCAGCTGAGCTATGGTGGTGTGTGCCTTTAATCTCAGCACTTGGGAGGCAGAGCCAGGCTGATCTCTGAGTTCAAGGCCAGCCTGGTCTACAGATCAAGTTCCTAGACAGCCAAGGCTACACAGAAAGACTTGTCTTTAAAAAAAATTTTTTTATTTGTACTTTTAAAAAAAAGATTTATTTATTTATGTATATGAGTACACTGTAGCTGTGCTGATGGTTGTGAACCATCATGTGGTTGCTGGGAATGAATGTTGCTCGCTCCGGCCTAAAGTTTTTTTGTTGTTGTTGTTTTGTTTTTTTGGTTTTGGTTTTTCGAGACAGGGTTTCTCTGTGTAGCCCTGGCTGTCCTGGAACTCACTTTGTAGACCAGACTGGCCTCGAACTCAGAAATCCACCTGCCTCTGCCTCCTGAGTGCTGGGATCAAAGGCGTGCGCCACCACACCTGGTGATTTATTTATTATTATATCTAAGTATACTGTAGCTGTCTTCAGGCGCACCAGAAGAGGGCATCAGATCTCATTACAGATGGTTGTGAGCCACTATGTGCTTGCTGGGGTTTGAACTCAGAACCTTTAGAAGAGCAGTCAGTGCTGTTAACCCCTGAGCCATCTCTCCAGCCCTTTATTTGTACTTTTAAAGACAATAAAAACCAAATACTTGGGATTGGGGTGCATGCATGAGACTCAGTCTCTAGCAATAAAAAAACGGTAAAACCAGTCAGGCAGTGGTGACGCACGCCTTTAATCCCACATGTCTGCATGTGTCTCTATACTGCACCCACAACGAGGCTCACAACTGTAACCCTAGTTCCAGAGAATCTGATGCCCTCTTCCCACCTCTTAATACCTGACGTGTGTGTACACAAGGGGCCAGTTTGGTTCCCAGCACCCACCACGAGCAGCTCACAATTTTCTGTAACTTCAGGGGATATGATGCCACCTTGTCTTTGTGGGCATATTCATGCATGCACACGCAAATAAAATAATTAAAAATAATAAGTAATCAATGTGGCTGGAACATAGCTCAATCGCAGGGTTAGTGCTTACAAGGCCCTGAGTTCGATTCCCACTTCCAAGGGAAAAAGGCAGTATATGCTTTTATTCTGTGTGGACTGTTTATATCTCAGTGTATTTTTCAAAAGAAGGCACATATGAAAAAGGTTCAACATTAATCAAGGAAGTACACTCCACATTGAAAACTGCAGTGATGCATTCCTGTTACCCCAGCACTTGGGAGGCAGAGGCAGGAGGATTCCCGAGTGTTTGTGGCCACCCTAAACTACATAGAAAGATTCTTGTTTCAAACAAACAAACAAACAAACAAACAAACAAACAAACAACCACATAACCAGAGATGGTAGCAAAGGCCTAATCCCAGCATAAAGGCGGGAGAGCACTACAAATTGGAAGGTAGCCTGCTATACTGAGAGTTCTTGGGTAGCCAGGCGTGGTGGCCACACGCCTTTGATCCCAGCACTCGGGAGGCAGAGGCAGGCGGATTTCTGAGTTTTAGGCCAGCCTGGTCTACAGAGTGAGTTCCAGGACAGCCAGGGCTACACAGAGAAACCCTGTCTCCAAAAACCAAAAAAAGAAAAAAAAAAAAAGTTGGGAGATGCTCAGCAGCTGGAGCTGTGAGCCCTGAACTCCTACAGGAACCCAAGATGAGACAGGAGAAGGTTCAGACACTTCTAGCCTGGCCTCCACAGAAGATAACAGAGGTTCTGTTTCAACCAAAGAGGTCGGTGTCCTCTGACCGCGACACTCACTGCCATGAGCACGCTGTGTCAGGGGGGACTGTGGGTTCACTGTTGTTACAAAGATTAAAATAATAAAACCCACAAAATAAAAGGCCACAGTGAGATTCCACCTGCCCCGGGTAGAAGAATATAAAGGAAGAAAGGTACGTGCCGGCGAGCATGTGGAAGGCTCCCATGTGGGGAACGGAAGCGAGTTTGGCCATCATGAGAAGAGCATGCAGCTTCTGTAAGGTTTCTCCAGTGGTGACAGACTCGGGTGATGGGGCATCTGCCCTTCCACGCTACTGTAAGACTATTCATAAGCTATTCGTAATTGCTAAGAGAGACAAGGTGCCAATAATCTCAGCCCTGGGGAGGCTGAGGCAGGAGAATTGCCACAAGTTTATCCTGGAGAGAGAGAGGGAGGGAGGTAGAGAGAGAGAGAAGAGAGAGAGAAGACAAAGAGCGAGCAGAGAGGGAGGGAAAGAGGATAGGAGGGAGGGAGAGACAGCGCAGAGAGAGTGAGCAGAGAGATAGATATTAAAGAAAAAGAAGAACTCAACCGAAATGCTCATTTACTGATAGTAAAGTGTGGCACGTACACACAGTGGAATAGTATTCACCTGTGAAAAGGCCAAGCCCTGTCTTGTGACACTGCAGCTGGAGAGCACTAAGTCAGCACTGTGTGGTCTGACTGAGGCAGAGTCTAAGACTGGTGATCTCACAGAAGCTGAGAGCAAAGCAGTGGTTACAGAGGCAGGAGAGTTACAAAGTTGAGGTTGAAGGAGATGTGCATTCTGGTGGTGTCTGACATACTGAAGAAGCTAGAAGACTGTTCTCACCACAGAGCCCTGCTGGGTGTTTGCAATCGCCATGCTCACCAGACTTGGGTGTGTCAAAAGTGGTGAGACACCCAAGTGTGCAATTTTCATGTGTGGCTTTTTTTTTTGTTGTTTTGTTTTTGGTTTGGTTTTGGTTTTTTCGAGACAGGGTTTCTCTGTGTAGCCCTGGCTGTCCTCGAACTCAGAAATTCGCCTGCCTCTGCCTCCCAAGTGCTGGGACTAAAGGCATGCGCCACCATGCCCAGCTATGTGTTGATTTTTAAAAAGACAAATTAATCACAGTTGTTGAAAGAAGGGGAGAGGACAGAGAGAAGAGGAGGAGGGGAATGAGGAGAGACACAGGAGGAGAGGAGGGGGAGAGGGGGGAGAGAAAGACAGAGAGAGAGAGAGAGAGAGAGAGAAAGAGAGAACAATTTTATTTGGAGCAGTCACTCTGTATGGAAAGACCCGAATCTCTCCTGGGCCAGACTCCAGATATGAGAGGAGGTGAGGAGGAGGAGGAGGAGGAGGAGGAGGAAGGAGCCTAGGGCTGCAGGATGCGGGCAGGGCATGTGCTTCAGCTGGGGATGCTGGAGCCCTGGGCTGCCTTTTCTGAGGTTTGCTTAATCCAAACCTCGCTGGCTGAATTTCCCACAGACAAACTTGCTGTTCGGATTCAGACTGGCCCTGGGCTTGTATTGGCGACAGGCTAGGTACTGTGTGGCTCTTGACTCCCTGAACCAGACCTTTTGTTTTTAAGTGCACCAACCACATTTTCTCTTTTCTTCTATTCTCCTTCATAACATGGGAAAAAAAAAAAAAAAAAAAAAAAAAAAAAAAAACCAACTGTCTGTCATTTGGTAAGTTCATTAACTAATTCTCTTCAGTCCAAGGGATCCATATCAGCCTGCGATTTGTGTATATTCAATTTGTCCGACAGCTCTATTGACGAAGCCTTCATTACCTGTGCCTTTTGCGGGGAGGCTGGGGTGAGCGGCCAGTTGCCTTATCTAAGGTCTGTTTCCCGTGTGGCTATAGATTTCCCAATGCCCTGGGGGTCTCTGGAAGGGTCATTTTAGCAACATTTACATTCCTGAGGAGTTCATGGCTTTATTTCCCCTGGTTCAGGGTTCTCAGAGTTCATTTGTTGAGGTCAAGGATGCTGAATTCTTAAGACAGGAAATTTAACAGAATATGGAGAGAAAAGAAAAGCAAATTCAAAATCAATGGCAGAGACTAGAAGGCTCCAAGAGACAGCCTGATGGTGACACAAAGCTCCCTGCCACCCAGCTTCCCCTGAGGGTGACAGAGAAGAGCTTAGTCCCTCTGCTCCCTGGCCACAGTCTGGGTGCACTGGCAGTTGCTGAGTCAGGAGGACAGACAGTGAGTTTGTCAGGACTTTAGAGACAGGACACATAGAACCTGGATGGAGGACAGACAGGTGGAAGCCAGACTCGGGGTTCCTGTCAGTAACCTGAGGGTGAACTACAGTCTGTGATGCTTTCTGTGGAGGTCTGAGGGCTGCAGAGATTGCTCAGTGGTTAGGGACATATAGCGCTCTTCTAGATGACCTAAGTTAGTTCCCAGCACCTAGGTCACAGCTCTCTCTTCTGAATGCCAAGGACAACTTCAACACAGACAGACTGACAAACAGCCAGACACATACTCTTTTTTTTATTGTTGTTGTTTTGTTTTGTTTTTTTGTTTTGTTTTGTTTTTTCCCTGAGACAGGGTTTCTCTGCGCAGTCCTGGCTGTCCTGGAACTCACTCTGTAGACCAGGCTGGCCTGGAACTCAGAAATCCGCCTGCCTCTGCCTCCCAAGTGCTGGGATTACAGGAGTGCACCACCACTGCCCAGCCAAACACATACTCTTAAAAAAAAAAAAATCTTGGAGCTGGAGATGGCTCAGAGCTTAAGAGGCTGCTCTTCCAGAGAACCTGGGTTCAATTCCTCGCAACCACATGGGTGACTCACAACCATCTGCAACTCTAGTCCTAGGGGATCAGATGCCCTCTTCTGGCCTCTGTTGTCATCAGGTACATATATGGCACACAGACATACATGAAGGCCAAACACCCATAGAAACAAACAAACAAATATAAAATCTTTTTTTTTGTTTTTAGTTGGAGAATTAGATGGGTCAGCCAGCCTATTTTCTAGGGTCTTGAGTGGGCAGTGGCTGCCTTAGGAAGTCACAGGATCTGTTTAGGATATTGCTCCTGGCCCAGTTCTCAGCTGTTTACCTACCTACGGTGAGGTGGGCTCTGGCTGAGGCCACACATAGAGCTGTGTTCCAGCTGGTGTCCTCTCAATCCCAGCGTTCACTGCCGCCCGCCGTCACACCTGCTGCTCTGCCTAGAAGCCTGCCCCTGAACCCAATTTCAGGTGTGGCTCACTTTGCCGAGGAGGATTTGGCTGTGGTGTTCTGGATGCTTCCTTACCCAGAGAGCCTGCTGGAGGGCGGGTGCATTAGCATGCAGGTGGTGCCCACAGGAGATGAGAGCAATTAACTTAGTTCTGCAGTCGCTTTCCACAGAGAGGTCCAGGCCTGCCGGTCCTGTGGTGATGTCCAGGTGTGGGACTCCCTTTGTACTCTGGTGATGTCCAGGCATGTCCAGTCCTGTGGTGATGTCTAGGAAGCCTAAGAGGTGCTGACCCTAGGAGTGGCTCGGGGCATGTAGACCTAGCTATCTGATGGAATGTTTATAGTGTAAGATTGATTAGTGGGGCTACCTAAGGCTGCAGGACGGTGCAGCTTTGTGTAACTTCTCCCCCATCTTCTTGAGAATTGACAGGCCAGCCAGAGCTCCAGCTGTCCCAGGGCAGACAGGCCTGCGAGTCACACACCTGTGCCAGGCCCCCTAGGCAGAGAGCTCACAGGCCCTGCGAGATGTGGAAGCGTCATGTCTCGGGAGTTCTCAGCCCTAGGATGTGGGGTAAGCAAAAGTGCTGCCGTGGGTGGTTTGTCTAGTGCCCAGAGTGCTTGTGGGAGGGCAAGCCTCTCCTGAGGGATTAGGCGGGGACAGAATCCCTGAAGCCACACAATTATTTTCCAGTTTGACTCCTGTGTCCTTTCAAGTTGTGGCATGCTGCACTTGGCTTTAAGAGCCCCACGGAAGCCTAATAGGGAACACGTTGGAGTGTGATAACTCTGGACTGGTATTGTTTGAGAAGATAAGCAGAAAGGGGCAGGGGATTCTGAATCCACTTATCGGGGCCTTAGCAGGAATGGGGGCTCTCTGCTACCCCACCTAACAGGATTTAGTTTTCCCAGGATTCTGTGGGGCACCTGCCTTGAAAAGCTTTGCTCCCAGAGGCCCAGGCCCAGCGTGTGTGTGTGTGTGTGTGTGTGTGTGTGTGTGTAACTCCTACAGGGCAGATTGTCCTGCGGTTGGTTGGCCCCTCAAACCTCTGGAACCCTGTAGAGACTGTTTTAAGGTCACATCTCAATCCTGGAGGAGGAGGGTGAGAGGGGACAGATGTAAGCCCTAGTTCCTGTTATATAATTAGACGGAACTCTTCCTTCCAGGAGGAGCAAAATGAGGCCAAGGACGGCCTAAGCCTTGAGATTGCTTCTTGCAGTGGCCTGGGCAAGTAGGCCACGGGGATTTGTGCTCTGGTCAGGAGGTCCTGCCTTGGCTTCCGAGGGCCCGAAGGGTCTGTTCAGAAAGGAGTGGTGCACCTTACATTCCTTTTGGGGTAAAACCCTTGGTTTTCTGTTCCAAGTGGAGGTCAGGGGGAGCAGGCAGCAGCTGTGGACTCTGTCACTGATGGCTACTGTGTCATTCTGGTTCCAACAGTCCTCGTGGCCCCTGGTTGTTGTGAGTATGACAAACACGTGTGCCTCATTATTTACAAAGTTGAGCGCCAGGCTGGCCCTTCTCTGTCATTTGTGTGATAGTGAAATGCTGACGTTTTATTAAGTGTAGACAGAGCAGCTCACTGGAAGCTGGGCTTCTGTTCTACGAAGCTCTGCATATACACTCCTTCCACAGTGAGGACTTGTAGTCTCCCCTTGCCTCTCCCCCACCCCACCCCCCAGAAGAGAATTTCAACTTCAAGACAAACAACTTCATTTACAAGTGTGCCTCTAATTAGCTGCAGAATTAGGAAAGCCGAGTTTTCCCCCATAGATCGGCTAAAGCCTCGAGGGAGACTGGTGGAATAGAGAATCGCATTTCCAATTATTTTGTTGAATTGCTAATTTAGTTATTGTGCCTGGTGTAATTGTGATGGGTATTGGGTGTGCAATTCAATTTGTTTTAAATATTTGTGGGAAGGCTGATCAGTAATGGAGCTGACCTATTTTATGGCCCAAATTGAGAAAAAAAAAAAGGCTAAAACCTAACAGCCACAAAGATATAGTTTGTTTCCATTTTTATTTGGATCTCTCTCATCCCTCTTAAGACCATCCCATGCAACAAAAGGATTAAATTAAAAGATGACAGCATTTTGATCCTCTCTCTTTGAAGGCAGTGCTGTCCCTGATAGTTTAATATGCAGATACTGTAGGGTGGTGTGAACCTGCCTGAAAAGTCTCCACCCCATTGCCCCTGTGCCTATAAGTGACCCGGAGATCAGCTTGGGAACTTCATGAACCTTGGAAGGAGCAAGACCCTGCAGCCCAGGTGCTCAGTCATAGTCTGGAGGGCAGCTCCTACTGGCTGATATCCAGGGTGGAGCCCGGGAGCCTGCACAGAAGGGAAGGGACGTTTAGTCCACCATACTTTGAGCACAGGGCTTGGTGACCAGAGTCCTCACCCAGGGGGCTGTGCACACACTTATGTGGCTTGAGACTGTGCAGTTATGTTGAGGGTTAGGCGTGAGTCGTCTTCACTCCCAACAGCAATGACTTGTAGAAACTCCTTGAGGGCCCCTGTCTGCATAGTAGAGGTCACACCCTGGGGTGCTGCTTGGAAGTTGAGGAATTCCAATCTGGGCCTGTGGGGAGGGCAAGGATATGGCCTGGAGGGTCACAAGAGAATGCCTGGGCGCTGTGAGATCTGTGTCAGGGCGGCTCACCTGGAGCTACACCACCACCACCACCACCACCACCACACACACACACACACACACACACACACACACACACACACACACAGCTAAGCTGAACCAAATCCACAGTGGCCAGCCCTAGAAGAGTTTGAGAGAGAAAACAGTAAGATGAAGACAGTTGTCATATGATTTGACCCTAACAGGTTTCATTTTGTACCCCAATTTGCTAATAAAGGAGCCAGTGCGGGGGACAGCTGGGCCCCTCCTTTATCAAGCTTTCCTAGAGGCCCCGGGAGACAGCAGCTGAGGGGTGCAGCCCTGCTGCTGAGGAGTGGGAACCAATAGAAAAGAAGAAACCAGTGATCAGAGAGGGCAGGTGACCTGAAGAGCCTGGATTCCAGTGCATGGCGCCCTTGTCACCCCTGCCCCTTGCTCAGGCACTGTATAGCTTTGTTACTGAGGTGTAATGAACAGTTCAAAATCTACCCTTTTTTTGGGGGGGGGGGTAGGATTTTATCTTTTGCATGTGGGGCTGTTCTTGCCTGTGTGCGCACTATATACATGCCTTGTGTCTGCAGAAGAGGGTATCGCATCTTTGGAACTGGAGTCACTGATTGATGGCCACCATGTGAGTGCTAAGAATTGAACCTTGGTCCTCTGGAAGAAGAACTGCTGAGCTATTTCCTGGTCCCCATGGAAACCCAGCCACTCTAAACATCTCGTTCGGTGGTCCTTAGGAAGGCTGCAGTGTGATGCTGTCAATGCTCCATTCTGATTGACAGTGTATCCCTGGCCCTGAGCCCAGGAATAACTTCCTAACTGTAGCTGCAGGCACCATTCCTGGATGGTTTAACAGAAACGGTCTGACAGCAAGCAGCTTCAGTCAGGCTTCTTTCCCTCAGCGCATCTCTCATGCAGTGTGTTTTATAGTCTGTTCATCTTTATCAGGTCAGTGTCACACCATCTGTTTAATAATAGCACATTCCACTCAGCTATGTAGAGAGGGTGTATTAGACCGATGTGCATGGTCACAGGCTTCGTGGGCCATGTTTTCATTTCTCGTGGGTAGGCAGGGCATTCCTGGCTACGGAAGTTATAGGTAACGCCTCGGTTCATGGCTTATGGAGTGACCACATTGGCATATTTTCCCAATGCTTCCCCACTGTCCTCTGTTTAAAGCCGTCCTAGTGAGGATTCTCAGCATGGCCTCCAAGCACCTCCCTAATGGCCGACCTAGGGCCTCTGCTTAGATCTTAATTAGCCATCTATCTATCCATCTATTGTTCGAATTTTGCGCCTTTTGCCCATTTTTAATGGTCTCGTCATACTGTGTTGATTCCTTGTATGTTTTGAATGTGAGTCCTTCATTAGAAAAATGGTTGCCATATTTTGCTTTTCTTAATAAGATATGTACTTTAAAGCACAAAAAAATTGATAAAATCTAAGCCAGGAGTAGTGGTGAATTCCTTTGACCCCTGCCCTCAAGAGGCAGAGGCAGGTGGAGCTCTGTAAGTTCGAGGCCAGCCTGCTCTATGTAGTTCTAGGCAGCCAGGACTACATAGTGAGACTTGAGTTTAAAAAAAAAAAAACAAAACCAAAATGAAACCTGATTCCTTTTTTCTGCTACAGTTTTGGTATCATATTTAAGAAGACTTTTGTCTAACCCAAAGTCACAAACATCTGGATGCTTTCTCTCAGTTATTTGGTTGGTTGGTTTTTTGAGGCAAGGTCTTATTACTGTGTAGCCCAGACTGGCCACGAGCCCAGGATCCTCCTGCCTGAGCCTCCGGATTGCTGGACTAACTTGCCTACTACTTTTTTGTTTGTTTGTTTGTTTTGTTTTGTTTTTCAAGACAGGGTTTCTCTGTATAGCCCTGGCTGTCCTGGAACTCACTTTGTAGACCAGCCAGGCTGGCCTCAAACTCAGAAATCTGCCTGCCTCATCCTCCCAAGTATTGGGATTAAAGGCGTGTGCTACCACGCCCGGCTTTGCCTACTTCTTACCTGTACTGTATGCTGTCAGTTTGTCTTTGGTCCTGGTATGGAAGTCTGAGAATACAGTTTTTGTCCAAAATCAATTGACCATAAGTATAAGATTAATTATATAAAACAATATATAGTTATTATTTTATACTGTATCTGTTTTGAGATCAGCCAGCAATAAGTCTTATAAATATTTATCAGAAATGTCTGGTTATTTGGTCCCTTGTATGTCCATAAGGTTTTAGGATAAATTTGTTAATTCTGTTTTGAGACAAGGTCTCAGGTAGCCTAGGCTGGTCTAAACCTCTCAGGACTCCTGGTTTATGCCTGCGATCAGACTCAGAGCTTCATGCATTCTAGGCAGGTTCTTTACCAACTGAGTTACATCCCCTGGCACCAGACATGTTGATTCTGTAGACTTCTGGGCCTGCTGGACGGGGCATAGGTACACACACCTTTGTGGGGAGGCTGAGGCATAGGAATGCTTGAGCCCAGGAGTTTGAGGCCCATGTGGGTAACACAGCGGGGCCTGTGTTTGAAAATATAATAAAAACTAAATAAAACCCACTGCTGTTTCAACAGGGACTGCACTGGCTTTACATGTCAGTGCGGGAGAATCACCATCTTAACCACAAGGCTCTGATTCACAAGTGTAGAGCCTCTCCTCCTCTGTTGATAGCTAGATTCTCTAAGCAGTGTTTATAAATTTCTTGTGTACAAATCTTGGTCGATTGTGAAATTAGTAAGTATCTGGTTTTGGTGCTGCAATGAAATCATTAATTTCAACTTTTGGGTTCTCCTCATTAGTGTCAAGACACAAGTGAGGACCTTACTTATTTTGTTTTATTTGAAAGAAGGTCTCACTGTATAGCCCAGGCTGGCCTGGAAGTAGGTAGTGAACTTGCAACGGTCCCGGTCCCCTTGCTTCAGCTCACAAGGGCGGAGATGATTGGTGTGAGCCACTAGGCCTGGCACAACCCGAGTTTCTAAGTATTTTTCATGATCTCTCAGCCTGTTCCCTTCCTCAGACTCCAGCTCCCTGGTGAGTACGACAGCCTGACCTGCTTTATTATCATCATCAGCAGCAGCAGCAGCAGTATCAGCATCATCATCATCAGCAGCAGCAGCAGCAGCATCTCCTCTCACACGAGGTTTCCACATAGACTCACTTTCTCAGGATGAGACTTTGGTCTCAGTTTGTTGGGAATCTGTGATGTGGGTGGGTGTTGGATTTCCCAAGGCATTTGCTGACACTATATTCTACCCTAGATGGATATGTGTTGCATCGATCTTGGCTTTTAAACTAATCTTATACTCCTGGGACAAATGGCAACTAACTATGGGGTACACTTCTGGGGAAAAAAAAAGGACATTTCTGGACTGTTTGTCCATAGTTACTAAGATTTTTGTATTGTTTGAGACTGGGCCTCACCATCTGGCCCTGGGTGGCCTGGGCCAGCCTCAAACTCACAGAGATTTGCCTGCTTCTGCCTCCCGAGTCCTGGGATCAAAGAGTTGCACCACCATGTCTGGCTGCCAAGGGTTTCACATCTGTGTTCACCATGGATGGCAGCTTCCTGTGGCTTTGGTGCTAGCACACTGGCCTAATGGGATGAACCAGCTGTTGCCCTCTTCTCCTTCTTGTGATGAGAGCCCCATGCTTTCCTTTAGATCTGACTGTGTCTTCCTATAAAGCTGATTTACAGTCCTTGCTGAGTGGACGCTGGCCTCCTCCCCCTCTCATTTGCTTCTGTATTTTATGCATACAGGTAACTTGTCAGCATGTCTAGACACCAGAGGAGGGGACTGGACCTTACTGGACTCAGTTACAGATGGTTGTGGGCTGCAGGCAGGTACCAGAACTTCTGGAAGAGGAGCCGCTGTTCTTAACAGGTGAGCATCTCTCCAGTCTCTCATTCCTAATTTTGGAAGTTTGTCTAGGTGGCCCTTTTTAGAGAGCTAACTCTTGGCCTTGTAGATTCTTCTCTCTTTGGACCCGTTCCTTCCATTCATATCTACTTTTCTCCTGCATTCCATAGCTTTGGGCTTTCTGTTCCATTTGCAGGATTGGATGTTGGTTTTCCACAGGAGGTTAAACTATTGCTCCAGGTCCAGGCTGGCTTTGGTTAGATGACTTACCCTTCTCTCTTCCTTTTTAGAAAATTTACTTTTGCTTTTTCTGTGTATGGATGTCTTGTCTGCATGCATAGCTATGCATCATGTGCATGCAGTGCCCACAATGGCCAGAAGAGGGCCTCAGATCCTCTAGAACTGGAGTTACAGACGGTTGTGGCCCATTGCAAGGGTGCTGGGAACCAAGACCAGCTCCTCTGCAAGAGTAGCAAGGGCTTGATCACTGAGCCGTCTCTCCAGCCCCTCTGGTTCATTTTGAACTTTTTTTTTTTTTTTTTTGAGCCAGCAGCTACTTTGTAACCTTGGATGGCCTCCAGTTCTCTCTCCATCCTTGACCCTCCACCTCCCACGTGATGGGATTACAGGCATCTGACACCATGTCTATTTCTGCACCCTGCGTCTGTTTCTTTTCTCCATTGTTAATTATTATTATTTTGTTTTGTTTTGGAGACAGGGTTTCACTGTATAGCCCTGGCTATCCTGGACTCACTCTTTAGACCAGGCTGGCCTCGAACTTAGAAGTCTGCCTACCTATGCCTCCCAAGAACTGGGATTAAAGTCATGTACCACCTCTGCCCAGCTATGTTAATTTTGCCTTTTGTATTTTGGGACTGCCGTGATAGGTGTGATTATAGCTCCAGGACAGATGGGTGTTTATCATAAATGTCCAGTTGTCTCTACAGGTACCCTCCTCTCTCTGTCTCTATCTTTTTTGAGACAGGGTTTCTCTGCTTTCTTGTTTATACTCTTTGGCTCTTCAGAGTCTGCCCACATTATAGCACACCAGCACTGTCCTGTAATTTATTATGTAGTCCAGGCTAGCCCCAAACTCTTATAGAGACTTTGGATTTTCACAGGGTTGAGACTGTTATAGGTTGGAGTTTTTGAAGTTGCACTAAATGCATTTTACATTATAATATAACTATAAGCCTGTGGGGGCCAGGGAGCCATCTCTCCAGCCTGGCTCTTTCTCTTTTAAAAAATGATTTATTTTTAAATTTCTATGTATGTACCACATTGTGTGCACCAGGTGCTCGTGGAGGCCAGAAGAGGGTGTCAGGTCCCCAGGAGTTTGAATTGCAGTCAGTTGTGAATTGCTCTATGTGGGTGCTGGGAACTAAACTAAGGTCCTCTGGAAGAACAGCGACTGCTCAGTGCTGTGCCATCTCTCCAGCCCCATCCCATCCTTAGGATTCTGGGTTGCCCTTCCCCATAGTGTCAGTCTATTGCATCCTGGTAAGGGAGGCGGGTGCTTTGCTGTTTCATGTATGTCTTAGGGCCTCATCTTTTGGTCATTTTGGTTGTTTGCTTTTCTTGGTATCTATGGAGCTTCCTGGCTATGGAAGTTAATTTCATCTGATTGGGAAGTTGGCTTCAAATCTCCCTCTGCCCCTGCCCTTCCTTGTCACTGGCCCTGTTGGCATGCTCGGGTTGCTGCATTAGGATCTGAGGCTGTTTGTTCTTTCATTCATCCTTTTCCCTGCTCTTCACATTGGATGGTTCTACCGCTTTCTTAGTTTACACTCTTTGGCTCTTCAGAGTCTGCCCACATCGTAGCCCGCCAGCACTGTGACCAGTTCTTTCTGTTTGAGACAGGGCCTCTGTGAAGAGTTATAGCGCAGTAACTCTCCTGCCTCTGCTTCCTGAATGTGGGGATGTACTTTAAAAATGTGTTTTTTGAAATCCTCCATCGGCTAATTTATTGTCCCATACTTTTTGATTTTTGTGTATGGATGTTTTAGCTGCATGTACACCACATGTGTCCTTGGTGCCCAGGAGATTAAGAAGAGGGCATCAGATTCCCTGGACATAGTTACAGATGGTTGTGAGCCACCATGTGGGTGCTGGGAATTGAACATGGGACCACTGTAAGAACATCGAGTGCTCTTAGCTACTAAGCCACCTCTCCAGTCCCACACACTTTACTTTTCTTTCCTTGAAAGAGTACATTTTAATCTGTAAAAATAATAAATTATCATCCACAACTGCACATAAAGATAATATATACTGTGGGCTTTGCCTATTCACTTTTTCTGTGTTTATGAGTAAACAATTTAATTTTTTAAACACTTTACTTCTTAAAATGTGGTTTCATTGATTGTGTGTGTGTGTGTGTGTAACACCATGGATTGAACACAGCAGGGCCTCATGTGGGTTAAACATCTGCTGTCACCGAGCCATTTCCAAGGCCCTGGACATATTTGTAATAGATTTGAGGTCTCTGGTTAAGTTCAACATCTGTGCCCACAGATTTCTTCTGACTTTTTCCCTTTGAGGACGAGTTTTTCTTTGAATGTATCAGTTTTAGTTGGAAAAAAAAAGGGGGGGGGCATTAATATTAGTAGT
This sequence comes from Mus caroli, assembly GCF_978045245.1. Lineage (NCBI taxonomy): Eukaryota > Metazoa > Chordata > Mammalia > Rodentia > Muridae > Mus > Mus caroli. The sequence continues at coordinate 38,097,555 of NW_028227268.1, forward strand.
TAGAGGTTCTCAATTTTCCCATAATTAAGTGGCTCTTTATTATTATTACTATTATTATTATTATTTAAGACTAGCTCTTTCTCTTTTATAGCTCAGGCTGGCCTTGAATTTGCTATGTAACCAAAGTGGCCCTGAACTTCTGAGCTTCCTGTTTCTATTTCCCATGCACTGTATTTCTTTCTTGGCACCTTGACTTAATCTGTGGATTATTTTCTTGCTTTGCACCCAACGTTCCCACCCTCTTCCATTTTTCAATAACTCTGAAGCTGAGCTTCCTAAAACTGCCCTGTGCCTACTGGCCAGCCAGCGATTTGGGCAGATACTGTGAGCCAGGTCCTCCGCTGTTGTCTGTGTGTTTATTCTGAGTGGATGTACGGAGAGCATAGCAAGGCATCCTGTGGCTATCTCACTTCCCATTCTGACAACTGTCTGGCCAGCCTAGCTGGGCACTGGTCTTCTCTGCATGCTTACCAGTTACTACTGTTACTGCCAATTCCACTGGGTATGGAATGTTATTTGGACTTCAGCTTCATCCAGGATCCCAGGTTAGAATGATTTTTAGGACTAGGTGAAATCAATGGGCTCTCTTCTTTCTTTTCTCTTGCATCCCAGGGAAAGCAAGCCTCACTCCAGAGGCCCCTGAGCCCTTCTGTGAAGGTAGTCAGGCTCAGCACCTTCTGCCCGGATGCTGGAGGGCTCGGTGTCACTTCTGCTCAGCATTCATGTCTACTCAAAGCCTAGAGACTCCCTGGACCCTGAGGAATAATTCTCTGACAGTGTCCTATGAGAAAGGTACTTCTGAGTCATGATGGATCCCGAGTTTTCTAAGAAATGAACAGGCAGGGATGGTAAGATAGCTCAGTGGGTAAAAGTGCTTGTCACAAAGCTTAATGCCCTACATTTGATCCCCTGAACCCACGGTGTCTTTTCATCTACACACACACACACACACACACACACACAGTGGCACCCTTGAGCCTTCACTCACACACAGCCTAAGAAAAACAACTGCTCTGAGAACTTGCTAGAATATCCGGCAATGGAGTCATCGTATCTAAACTCTGGGAAAGCTGTTACAATCCACACTGTACTGGCGAGGCGTCGGAAGCTTTCCCAGGGATGGAAATGAAGAGTCCAGCTTGAGACTCTCCTGGTCCAGTTTTGAGGCAGGGTCTTGCTATGGCCCTAGCTTGGCTTGGACTTGCTGTGATCTTCTTGTTCTGCCTCCAGATTGCTGGGATTAGAGGTGTGTTCCACCCTGCCCAGTTCTTTCTGTGAAATGGCTATCAAAGAGCCAGAAAGTCCGGGCAGAATGCTGTTAGCCTTTTCCTATTTCCAAGCCTGAGCTTTTTGTGTGGTTTCAGTCTCTCCTCATCTCTAGCAACCTCCCTGCTTCCTCTAGAGTAATTGAGTCATTCAGCCCCACTGACTAAGATCTAGCCTGTCCACTTTCAGTTCCTACCCAGTGGAGCCTGCTCTGGCTTCCTATCCTCCTGGGGTGGGGGCGCCATTATTCTACCTTCTCACCAACTGCAGGGCACCTTCCTTCAGGAGACACAGCTTACTAGAGTACTGAGTTTATGAAGCTGTCCTAATACCAGTACTCGTTAACTGCCAAACAGGGTTTTCAGCCACAAGGCAGCCAGTTATGTCCAGGATCAGAGAAACTCCCCAGTAGGCACAAAGACAGCTTAGATGCCTTCTTGGAGTATAGAAAATAGCTGTCAGTCTAGTATTATTTTCAGTACCTGCCAGGGACTACACATATACACGGGAGGTGAGCTTGGACTCAGATTTTGTGGTACCCAGGACAGTGCTCCTTTTTTTCTTTTTCTTTTTGTGCAGGCCCTAGTCTAAACCTTCCCACACACTAACCCACATTCAGATATCAGGAGCAGCTGGCTTCTGGTCTGATACCAGTGGTGTCCCAGTGGCCCTGAATAACTGCAGACACCAACACTTCATTCTGACAAGAGGCTTCCAGTCTTAGTTGTCTGTGTACTCATGCTCATTTGGGCCTCTGAGTTCTCTGCCTCCCTAGGGGGACTGCAGGCAGTGAGAGCCTATCTCAGCAGCACAGACCAGTGCTAGCTAAGCTCGGGGTCTGCTGAAAGCCCATACCCTGGCCCTCAGCTGCAGACCAGGTTTCTGTGCTGACGCAGATCCCTGTTCAAAGGGTGCAGCTGCAGGCAGAGAAGCAGTTCTCATGAGAATTCTGTATCCCTCTACTTCTTGCTTTGACACAGGTTCATCTATAGACCAGGGTGGCCTAGATCTCACAATCTTCAACCCCTTGAACGCTAGAGTATAAGCATGGGCCCTAAAGCCCAGCTCAAGCCTCTCTTCTTGCTCCTCTTTCTAGAACACTGACTTAAGGGAGCTAATATATCTTAATATGTTATTCATAAAGTATTACCCCTGCTTACAACAAAACAATTCCCCCAAAACAAAACCAAACTTAATAATCCAAGACCCCCTACTACCCTGCTTTGCTGCCTCCATTCCTGGGGATGGGGGGGCACAGATCTTGTTCTGAGGAAGTGGGGTAGGGAGAGTTAAGGACACATAATCATGACTTTCCTGCCCTCTAGTGCTCTAAGTGCTCAGACTTTAGAACCCAGAAAGCCTAAAAAAATCCTCAAGGGTGGAGTGGTCCCAGAACTCATAATGCTGAGGACAGTGGAGTCCTGTGTACTGGCAAGGAGCAGGGCTCAGAGTTTCAAAGATTTTTGGGTGGCTTTTCTCTGGGCTGGGACTCTGGAGCTAGTACCCACAAACAGGCTGAATTCCTTCTTCCTAAGGTCTTTCTTGTCCCTACCCTAAACCAATTCTCCTTTGGGGGAGTGACTTACCAGGACTCCCACCTGGATCTTGGCAGTAAAAATTCTATAGCAGAACACTCTATGGGAAAACACCCCTAGAGAACTTGTATTTAGCTGGAGGGATCTGGAATACTGATAGTGTCAGAACATAGGGCAGGCAAAGGCCAGCACTGGACAAAGCTATCCTGCTCTTACCCTGTTCATTCTTAGCAATTTCAGGAGACAAAGGCTAGCTGGCACTGTAGAGCCAAGGAGGGGTTTGTCCCTTCTCTGGCCCCTGTAGTTCTGCTGAAAGTGGGACCAGATAATGGGTGGCTGGGCATGGGTTGAAATGACAAACGGTGGCTCTTCTACAAATGTGGAGGTTTATTTCAACAAAACGTGAGAAGAGTGCATTGGACTGAAGCCCCTGCTCGCTGGCGTGTGTGTCCATCGAACTCTCACTGACACGCGTGAAGGCTGCTTTGTGAACAAGTGGACAGATAATATGGCAATCTCAGTTCAAGCCAGTCTGGGTCAATACATCATTCATCCTCCTTCCTCAGTAACCTTGCATGTGTAATGGGCTGTGGTACCATCAGACTGCCCATGTGCTGTGGCTCTGACTTCTCCATATGAGAAGGCCCAGTCCTGGGGATGGGGCAGCAGGGAAAAGGGACTTATACAAGCCCAGCCCACTCCACCTCTCCAGGAAAGCAACTCTCATACCACCGGGGGTGTGGGATTGGATGTGCTGTAGCAAAAGTGGAGGCCGGAGACAAATCCCATCCTTACCTACCAGGTAAGCAGGGAACCAGGGGCCAGGGAGCTTCCTTCTGGACTAAGGATGCTCCCCACCTGATCCAGCTCTGGCCCTCCTGTTCCTTCCACCAGGGCTTGTGGGGGTGGGGCAACTCGCATCTATAGTCCCTTGGATGTCCACTTGCAATGTGGCACCATTGAGAAGGTCCTCTGGAATATCTACTTGAGGTGCTCCTGAAGGGGAGGTCAGCTCTTTTCGTGGAATCCAAGTTAAGGCTCAGACTGAAGTACTCACTCGAATGGTTTCTGTGGCAGGTATCTTTTTCCTTCTTTATCTTCAGCGACAGATGTATTAGTCATAATGTAGAAACTGGATGTTATACGAGTTCTGATCATCTTCATTCTTGCTTTATGAACACAAATGCTGAACCATCAGCTGCTTTCTTGGGCAAATGGGTAGTTAAACTTTTCAGGCCACCCCTGAGGAAGCCGTGTTGCTGGCCACATAGGGCCCAGAAGTCTGGAAACACCAGCACCGAGACTGAACTGTAAGGTATCTTAAGGGCAGGTGAATTCTTGTTCCCTGGAAGCCTCCTAACATCAAGGCGGCCAGTTTCTGGTGCTGAAAGCACAGGTGTCATCAGGTGGGTGACCCGCCATACCTTCTGCCAGGAATAGGCATGGCCCCATAGTGACAACCTGTCCCCAGAAGAGACTTCTGTTTTGAAGTACTCTTCCCCTATCACCAACAGAAAAGAGCCTCCTCTTAGCCACCTCAGGCTCCTGCACTGCCTGCCTGTCTCCATCCACCCACAGAGGCTAGGGCCCTTATGCACAGGCCTTTAGCTCCTAGGTATAGTCACTATGTGATTACATAGTGATAAGGAAGGTGGTGGCAGGGTGACCATCTTCCCCAGGGATACTGAGACGCCACTGAGGTGGTTGAGAGTTTTTGACCAGGAACAATGACATGATCTGGTTTTGAGCCTGCCTGTTAGATCATGGCTTTGCCTTCATCTCTGTGTTCTCATGGGCTTGTGACAGATTTTCTGCTCTGACATTTCTCATAGTTATCTTGCTGTGGTTAGATGGGACTGTCCCTCTCCAATGCCTGGCATGTGCTTGGTTGCAATGTGGGGTAGTGATCGATGGACTTGCGTCTCCTGGCAGCCCCAGCCCTCCCCTGTTGGCTGTGGCTCATGGGGCAGGGGCTGCAGACACTTGGACACTGTTCACACGACCCTATGCTGGGGCAGGCAGGACGGAGGGCAGTCCTGCTTTAGTCTAGTAAGACCTCATGGTACAGGCAAGTACCTTTCATTGCCTTCTCAGTCCTGTGCATGGGAAGAAGACTGTCATCACAGCTGGGCTAATAAATACTGAATCGGGTATGTGTGACTGGGCTGTGTGATCCTATAGCCCAGGATGTCATGCAGAGCCTGAAACACTCAAGGGAAGCAAATGCCACTGATCCAGTCTCAGGCCTCCGGTGCCTTCTCATTACAGTGGTCTCAGGTGGGAGAGGCAGCCCTACTCTCTTCTCAGAGACAGGGCAGGGGTGGGTGGGAAGCCCCTCCTACGTGGACGGGGAATCCATAGTGGAGAGGATCCTTACAACTTCTGCTCGCTGGGTAGGTGAGATGTGCTGGGTCATGTGGACGATGGAGTCCATGGCGACTTCTGGATTGGCCTGGACCAAGCTGGAGAGAAGATTAGGGATCGTGAAGAAGAAATAGGTAGAAGGTCTCGACTGGCTTAAGAACTGCCAGACAGATAGGCTAACAGGGGCCAGCATACACACTGTGCTCACTGCACCATGGACTTTCCTATGCTCAGATGTAGCTAGGTATCTAGGAAGCAGTTTAAAATGAACTAGAAAACATCTTTCTATGTTAGAAAATAAGGAGTAATTAAAAAATAACCCCCCAAAGAAAAAAATGACAGGGACACAATAACAGTGGTGCCGGCAGGAAGGACACTTCTTAGACACATAGAATAGTAGTGCCAAATGTCCCATAGCAAACTATAAAATAAGGTTAGTAGAAATAGTCTACATCAATAATGAGTATAGAAATGTATCAGGGAAGACAGGAGCTCTTGCTTGCAGAGTTTGAGTGGAGTATAATTGTGGAAGGCAGAGTTCAGATCAAGAACTATTGAGCTTGGCTATGCAATAGAGTTTTAACATCAGGGTCAGATGGTCTTGGGTGCCTTTTAGTGGGGTGGCCAGAACACTGCATGTATGATGATATGGCCATAATGCAGAACTTGAATCACAAAGAAACATCAGATAACCTAAAATAAGAATGTTCTATAGGCCATGCAGTGGTGGTGCATTCCTTTAATCCCAGCACTTGGGAGGCAGAAGGCAGGCGAATTTCTGAGTTCGAGGCCAGCCAGGTCTACAGAGTGAGTTAGGGGGCTGGAGAGATTGTTCAGTGGTTAGAGCATTGACTGCTCATCTAGAAGTCCTGAGTTCAATTCCCAGCAACCACCTGGTGACTCACAACTGTCTGTGATGAGATCTGATGCCCTCTTCTGGTGTATCTGAAGACGGCAATAGTGTATTCACATACATACATTAAATAAATGAAACAGAAGACCAGGGCATGGCAGCATAGAGGATTCCCACATGCTACAGCCACCATCATGGGAAAACTCCATAAAAGCATTTAGTCAGTAGCCTGCCTGCTAAAGGTGAGTGATCACTTTACTGTAGCTACCTAGGAGAGCGTTCTGTCCTTGGAGTCGGCATACAGTGCCATAAGGTAAACACATGCACAACAGGAGAGTTACTCGCACCGGCTCTTACTTTTATGACTTTTTTCTAAGTAATATATTTCCAAATAGTTTCACGGGCATCTCCCCAAGAGATGTCAGCTTTCCCTCCTCCTAGAATCATCTACGTGGTTTGAGTCTCTGTACCTAGAGTGAACGTGTGAGTAAAAGTGTCCTGACACAGGAAGCTGTGTCTCAGGGCTGTCTCTGTATCTCTTATAGTTTATTCTGAACTTTTAAAGAAATCAGCCCCTCCCTAGCCTTGAGGCCCCCCCTCCCACGGTCTCACCTGCGGATCTGCTTGAGGACATAGTCCCTGCTGATGTATTTGATGTTCTCCTCTATCACAGAGCGGACGCCATCTTCCTCTGTCAGTTGCTTCTCCAGCCACTCCACCAGGTCCTTATTATTGTCCCAGACGTAAGCCTGCAAACACGCAAGCCTTGGTCAGACACCGGGGGGCCAGGCTTCAACACCCAATTGTCTAGTATTCCAAGAGCTTTCTTGGTGTACAAACACTGTTCTACATTCTCCTTTTCTGTTGTGGCTGCACGGGGAGAGGACAGGCTCCCGGAGGGAAGCTGCCTTCATCTGTCTTCCTTTCTTTGGCCTCCGGATGCTCACGTGGGAGTCTGTCCTGGGAGGCTCCCATCTACTGTCCTACAACAGGTCTGTGTGGAGCAGGGTACTTAAGTGTGATCAGGAGGGAAAGGTGTGTATGTGGCTGTTTCTTTTTGGAGGAGCAGAGACACTGATCCTCAAGATCTATTCCAGTCCTAGCAAGATGTGGCAGACAAGGCTTCAACTGTGCCTTAGCCCTCCAGCTGGGAAGCCTGCTGTGCCTGGTAAAGACTTGGGAGCAAGGCTTACAGGACAACACACAGTACAACTTGGCTGCTGATACGGGGAAGTCTTGGTGCTACAGTACTGCCACCAAGTCAGAAAGCTAACCCACTATGAGCTCTGAGAACACCTCGGAGGGTCAGGAAGTCTGCAGCCCTCAGAGTCTCACAGCCCACCCCTCACCTCCCTTCTTTCAAGATCATTTAGCTGAGTATTTGTGAGGCAGCTGACTACATAATAACTCAGGAGTGTGTTAGAAGCCTAATAGCCTTCTCCTTGCTCTCTTCTCTCATTTCTTTACAAATCATTTAGGAATCGTTTTGTTAATGGTTTCCGGAAAACCAAGTACCACCATTAGGGCTCATTCATATTTATGTCATTTTGTTTGGGTAATTAACCACAAAGCTCGTCATTTAAAGGTGCGCTACCCTTTTCTGTTATCACTAACGAAGTCAAAGTCAGAATGACAATGAGTTTGGCGCTGTAATTTAATAGGTGGGCACTGTAGGGACTCTGAGGCTTATGCTGTGGCTTCAGGAAACCTAGATACAAGCAAAGCCACAAAGCCACAGCTGCAACCTCAGGTCCTACACAAGTGTAGATTGAACATTCTAAGATGCAGCATCTGGCATTAGGAAGGACACTGGGGTGTCTTCTAACAGAAACCATGCTTTAAAAATACTATTTATTGCTAGGTATGGTGGCACACACTTCATGCCAGCACCTGTAAGGATGAGGCAGGAGGACAGAGGGTTAAGGCTAGCCTGGCTACACTGAGGCAAGGGTACAGAGTGAGACCCTCTGTGGTTCTTTCAGACTCATGCCCTCCCCTGACATAGCTGCTGAGCTGGCTGTGCCTGGCTGTTTACTATGGCTGGATCACAGGTTCCCAGGCTAAGGAGCAGGAAGCCTTTTCCAGCAGTCTGTCTACCTCTTTTCCTGGCTCCAGATTTGCTCACTTTGGGCATATCTGATGGAGGTCAGCTCTCTTCACTGAGCAAGCTGGGAACTCCCCTCCTCCGAGTGTCTGCGACAGGGAAACCCTTTTGCTCCTATGGAAAACTATGGCAGATTCTGCAGACCAGGAGGCACCCGGCTCATGTGGTCCAGCTTATGGCTGCCCCAGATGAATGAACACACCTGGACTCTAGCCACTGCCACTTTTATAAACTGGCCATCTCCTCCGTGGTAATGAAAAGTTCTCTGTGGCTTGAGGACTGCACACCTTCCCCAACTTAGGAGGATTTGGTGGAGAGAGGTGCAAGAAAATAAAACAATAGCAGCTTTAGCTTCAGAAGGAAACCAAACAAAACCCAACTAGATTCACTCAGGAGTCCCAACGCCTTTAGTTTAGGAGAATATTTAATACTCTTATTAATCATTTTTAATCCGTTTGCTTTTAATTAAGAAACAGCATGATGCTTTGCTATCAACATATGCCAGGGAGCAGATTAATTGTGGCTTAAGATAACTCTCCTTGATTGGTGTAATGCATTAGCTAACGAGATGCCAGCTTCTAACGATGCTCACTACACTGGAGAAAGTCAGCTACCCTCTAGAGTAAACACTCCTGCCTTCCCCTCCCAAAGCCACAAGCTACTGAAGGTGTTTCAACATTCTATAACAGTTCCCAGGCAGAACTACAGTGCCACATTCCAAGCTTTTAGATGCTTAAACCTATGGATCCTGTGTATGAAACACAGTTTGTTCAGAACACGACTGGATGTTGCCACTAAGCCTGAAGCCCAAAGTACATGAAGATAGAGACTCTGAGTTCCAACCAACTGTGTCTTTAACAAAAAGAAACAAATTTGCGTTTTTTCAATGCTGTTTTGTCTGAATCAGTCTGGGAGGGTTTACCATACTCTCTGCTCTGAGTTATTCTGTTCCATTTAGGAAAAGCAAGCTGCCTTTAAGAACAGTTATGAGACTCACCATTCCAGCCATAAGGAAGGACAGGCCACCTCTGTTCCAAGGGAGAAAAGTCATTATCATGGTTTTCCTTAGAATTATAAAAATGTAGCTATCTACTATGGATTTTAAACAAATATGAAATGCTGGCTATTAGCCTCATGACAGCCTGGGACCACTTGTCTGACATCCCAGCCAGAGCATCTTAATATCAATAAGATATCAATAATTAAACATCACAACACTTGCTTGTCTTACAGTACACGTTCAACAGACACTCTTTCTGCATCAATGGATAAGTATCTCAGGCACCACTCAGCCTCACTAATTATATGTAATAATTAGACTAGCTTACAAAATCTAAATGACCTGTTTGAAAAGGTTCATTTCTAATGCACTGGACAGCTGTTAAGCTCTCCCTAAGCAACAGTAGAACAGGGCTAGGGAGTGACTAGGGCACAACCTGGTGGCTGTGAGCCCTGACTACCACGCCTACAAATGACTCCACTGTGTGGGCTGCTTAAGAGATGCTTCCAGCTGGAGAGATGCCTAGGAGCCATCTGACCTGGTGTGTGTGGAGGGTGTGGGGGGTGGTGGGGGGATGAGGGAGATATACACACTCTAGAAAGATTGTTTTTAATAGTGTTTCCAAGGTTATGACCTAACACCCAAGATGCAAGGTCATTTCTTTCAGAGGCTTTGGAGAACACCACAAAAAGATTGTGTAAGCAGTGGCTTGCTAGATTCCATGGCTGGGCCAGGCCATTGTTGACATTTTGCCCTCACCTTATCCCTCCCTGGTACAGTGAACTATCTATAGGTTCCTTGAGGCAATAGAGACCTATCAACACAAGATCCCATTCCATTTGGAAATCCAGAATAAGAGGAAGCAGATAACTCTGGACAATTAGAATAAATTAGGGCACCAAACCCTGAGGACACTACTGTGAGCCAGCAATCCTTCCAGGATATGTCAGTGTGACCAAGTCTTATACTTTAACACACTCCCTCCCTCCCTCCCTCCCTCTTCCTTTTTTGTCTTCTTGAGACAAGGTCTCACTATGTATACCTGGCTAGCCTAGAAATCCCATTCCTGAGTTTTGGGATTGAAGGTATACCCCACCAAGTCTGGCTGCTATTTAACTTCTAACATGTTTTGCCTTCGACACCATAAACATTATCCCCATTTTATACATAAGGGAATGGGGGTTCAAATAATGTGTTCAAGCAAATAAATGTAAAAATGGAAACCTCAGAGTCTGAGATCTTACAAAATCCACTCCCCCCCCCACCCCAGTGTTCTATGGAAAGTCTTAACTGTGATTTCTCCTGTTGGAGTCTGCAGGCACAGAACCAATTGGCCTGTTAGAAAACTCTATACCTCAAATTGTGGAGCTAGAAATCAAAACAGAAACCATCTTCATGAAGCAAACATGTGCTGTTTGCACCGCCTAATTCCACCCATAGCTCGTGAAGCTTTTCCTTAGGGAGCTGTGGTTATGAAGCTGCTTCTTTCCACAGTGAGACCACGAGCTATAAACCCAAGAACTTCCTCTAACAGGACTGCCCAGTGGATCCAAGTGGAATCCTAGAAATCATGGGATGAAGGTCTCTAAAGGAATAGAAGTTTCATAATCGCTCAAGAAAACAAAATCTCTTGGGGGAAAAACACAAAGCATGGCTAATAAACGCTTATCACTTCATGACGTCATAAATGCATATCACTTCATGACTTCTGCATCAGTAACTACAACAGAGACCTACCACTCAAACAAAGACTATCAGTGTCTGCGTTTGAGGGAAACAGCACATGAAATCTGTCACTATTAGAAGACTGTATGTGCCTCCACACACCAAGTGCTTCAGCCATGTTCTAACACCAGGCAGCTTCTGTGTGCCCTGCAGAGGCAGCACTACACTTTCAGCACTGCAGCACTGCCTCCTCTCAAGGGCACTTCCGATTTTATCACCTATCCTACACTAACCAGTCCTGCTGAGCCTGCAGAATGTGGCAGGAAGTTTCAAAGTCGCATGTCCTGACTTCACAGGCTCAGCTGTCCTTCCTGTCTCTCTTTCCTGTCCTCTGGCAGGAGAGCTCACGGGGAATGCAATATTCTGTAAACACGGGCAAAGGAAATAGTATCAACTATTGGGGATCGCAGGTATTTAATGTGCAGACAGCCTCTTCCCGAGCTGTGTGCCTGCAGTGTCTTCTGCACTCAATCCAGCCGGGAGCCTGTGCACATATGGCTCACACTGATGAAAGATAGCAATGGCTGGTTTCTTTAGACACGCTGCCCCCTGGGAGGATGCCACTAAGGAGCAAGCGAGGGACCTATCTATTCACTTCATGCTTGGAGGGAAGCTATTCCTTCTCCTCATCCTTGTGCCCACCGAGGCTGTGCACGTCCATTAGTGACTAATGTGGTAGGGAGGCGTATGGGCCACACACACACACTCCATTTACCTAGCTGGCCACTCTTAACTGGAGAACAACCTCTTATTTTACACTTGCATGACTTTCAATGCCAACTTCCACTAGAAGCTGCCAGTAGCCACTGACAAAATTGTCTCACTCAATTATGATGCCAGAGACTGACCTTAACCTGAACCAAATGTCAGAGAATGTCCCACTCCCCTGCTGCACGTCTGAAATATTTATCCAAGAAGCTTCCCAGTCATAAAGAAACAGGCAGACTTAACACAAAGGTGAATTTCAGAATACTTCACATCACTGGCTTTAAAACTGATGGTTGAGTCTTACAGCTCCTCAATGAGAAAGGTCATTAGCAAAGACTCCAGGTAGCTTTTTCGAGGAGACCGGAGTGGCCCTCTGTAGGACAAGGCCACCAGCCACTTTCCATCAATATCTGACAGTCACCAAAGATTTTGATCACACAAGTAATAAATGACAAAGTATATCTGTCTAATAGCCTGATAAAATAGGACCAGCAAGCAAAATGGCTTAGCTGTTAAGGACACTTGCTACCAAGGCTGAAGACCTGAGTTTGATCCCAGGAACCCACATGGTAAAAGAAAAGAATCAGTTCCTTCAAGTTGTCCTCTGCCTTTTACGTGTAAACTGTGGTGTGCTTGTGTAGGCAGGAATATTGTCTCTCACTGCTAAGCCCCAAGGGTCTAGTATGTTGTAAGTGTTACAAATGGTTTGCTAAATGACTCTGTAGCCACAGAGAGGCCTTTCTAGCTTTTCTGACAGGATCTGAGAGCATAGCATTTGGCTGTGTGTGAACAGGAGAGGGTTTGGGTATTAGGTTCCTCTCTTATACCCTGCCCCGAAGGCCTGAAGATTCTTTGACAACCCTTGTAACTCTCAGGTACGCTGTACAGGTTTGTTGGTAGGTGCCTCACATACCTTCACTGTGCCTTCCACTTCTACAAACCAGCGTCTCAACATGGCCTGGATCTGGCCGTCAGTCAGCTCAGGGTTGGCATTGTGGATTTTCTTCTTGACCAGGTCCTCCAGGAGGAGGCGCCTCAGCCGCCAGTAGAAGAAGGTGCGGGATGTTTTCCAATCCAAGATATCCTAGAATCACATTAAGGGTAGGGGAGTTAGTGTGGTCACTGCAGCACTAGCACTCAATCTGATGGAACCTGAGGCATACAAAGCTACTGTCCAGGAAAGCCCTTGAACACTCCAAAACTGGCCTCCCAAGAGAACACTGCACAGCCAGGAGCCTGCCAAATGCTACCCAAGACCTCACGGTGGTTTTGAAGGAGAGCATGAATGCCCAGAGCACTAGAAAGGTAACGATGTGCTTTGAGCAGTCAGCTCAACTTTCATGCAGATCAAAGGTGAATCAGCTGTCACCATAACCTTGACATTGTAGTACTCCACAGTCTGGGGATCACCTGGATTGATGTCACTTAATGAAGGCACACAGTTTCCTATTAGAATCCTCAGAGTAGTGTCAGGATTCCAAGGAAACCTAAATCATTTTGTTTTCTATGACAGAGGACACAGAAAAGGAGAAAGATCTCTTAAACAAAAATGGAAATGGTTTGATCTGCATAAGCCGTGCTGATCTGGCCCTCACAGCTCCCTGCTTGCACGCCTATGTCACTTACAAGGCTTTGACAAGTCAGAAATGGCAATTGTGTTACTTACGTTAATGACACCCTTCTCCTGCATCCGGCCTGGTGTGTCGTGCAAGTCAGCAAACTGCACAGCTACCTGATGGTAAATGGGAATTAGGAACTCCTCCCGCTCCTTCAACTTGCTCTCCAGCTCCTTCCGCTCAGTGGGGCTTAGCTCTGGGGTGCCTGCAATTACATAAACCTGTCTGTCACACTCAGCAGTGACCAGAAGTCTTGGCATAGATGTAGCCACCGTCCTTCCCACTGTCATCACTAAGTCTTTGATGCAGAACAGACTCTGAGATGATAGTCCTGTCCTTACTTTGTCACAGGGAGCCCACGTGTCTTCTTTGTCCTATAGAGGTCACAAGTATGAAAGCAGTGGTGGTAACTCTGCTCTGCAGGCCTCTTCTGAGCAGGTGAATTGAGCACCCAGGTCTGGACTCTCATAGTCCAGCGCCCTTGAGCAAGGCTCCTTTATCCCCACAAGGTGAGACTGGTGCATGGACACCATGACCATCATAACTGACGAGCCTCCCCTCAGAGCAGAGCACAGACCAGCAGCGCTGATTTTATCATGTCCTCAACAGGTGCCTGGGAAACTGCTAAGCACCAAGTTGCAAGCTGCTGTACTCCACAGCCTCTAATGCCAGATATGGATATGCTTTACCTCCAAGTAATACATTTAGTCAAGTAAAGCAGGTTCCATGTATTATTGCCTGTTTCCCAATCCCTGACCAGGTGACAACATTTCAGGAGGGGAAGAAAAGAGCAGCTGTGTGGATTGCTAAGCACAGAACACAGAAGACTTTATTTGGGCAGAGACTTTAACTCCCAGGTTTTAGTAGAGGTGTTTGATTCCCTCCCTAATTACTTTTAGGATGGGGTCTGTAATCAATACTGAAGATTTATCTGTCTGCCAGGAAAGGAAGAGGACATCTAGCTAAAGAAGCAACAGGTGACAGCCTGGTGCTGGGGACAATCTCATGTGTTCTGTCATTAGCACTGACAAATACATCAGGACAGGTGATGGGATGCTGAAGAGAAAGCTCTGTTTCAAGCATATGCCTGTCTGGAAACAGGCCTTGTTTCTTATGCCATTATGAATCACATGCTTATGAACAGCCCTGGGCTGCCACGTGAGCCGTGTCACACAGAAGGACAGGGATGGAACTCTAGCACCTCGCTTCATTTTATGGACTTTTTGGCTGCCCAGATCCCCATGTTTTACATCTGTGAGAAGCAGGTGCAGTCCCATGGGTCTTGGGTGCTCACACTGAGGCAATCACTGACCTTCTGCCTCAGGCCCCACTAACCTTCACAACTGCCTAAGGCTGTATTTTTCTTAGCACCTTACAGGTAAGGACATTGATACACTGAGAACTTTTGTGACTTATCAAAGCCATAGAGCAAAGGAGTGACAGCCAGAACTTCTCTGAGGCTTTTGGTTAGTATCACACTGCTGTTTTTCCTTGGAGAAGACCGGACCTCAGTAGTAGTGGACCCTTTCATTTCAGAAGGCTAAGGCACAGCAGAAGACTCAGAAGGAGGAGGCACAAGTCATCTTAGTCTTACTGTGCAGCTAAGACCAGGACAATGTCTGTAGCTTCTCCTACTGATTTAGTCAAGGATGAAAAAATACAGTTTTCTGGGGCCCAAAGGATGGTAGGAGACTGAGGAGACAGTTCAGCAGGGAACTCCAAATTCTTCAAGATTCCTCTGGGTAAGCAGCCAACATTGTACTTGAATGGACATGTGTACCTACATGGGCCATACATAATTTATTAAGCATTTATTTTGTGTCAGGCAGTGCACTTGAGTTTCCCAAGATCATATATGTCATAAGTCAATATATACATTCACACACACTCTTACTTCAGATTTAGGGCTGTACAGCTGTTACCCTGCTGCTAAGACGAATCCTCAGTGCTTCAAGTATTTTTCAGGCCACTTCGTATATATTCTCTTGACCCTCATACTCACCTTTGCACTTTAGAAACCAGAAAAGGGGCTCTGAAGTATAAAGTGGCCCTGGCTGTTAAGCAATTCAGTCTGGATTTACACTCGGGTCTGGCCACACCCAAAGCCTGTGCTTGTTCCCAGTAATCGTCATGAAACCGGCGAAGCAGATCTCCTGGCAGTAGCTGGAGAGCTGGTTCCTTGTGTTTGCACAGAGTTAAGAGTAGTCTCGGGGACTGGAGAGATGGCTCAGTGGTTAAGAGCACCGACTGCTCTTCCAAAGGTCCTGAGTTCAAATCCCAGCAACCACATGGTGGCTCACAACCATCCGTAATGAGATCTGATGCCTCTTCTGGTTCATCTGAAGACAACTACAGTGTACTTAGATATAATAATAAATAAATCTTTAAAAAAAATTAAAAAAAAAAAGAGCAGTCTCAACATTTGGATGCAGTAGGAGAAGAAACAACAGGCTGAGGAGAGCCTTCTGGAAGCAAGCCGATGATGGTTTTAACATGTTGGAGGAAAAGGGGATGTTGGGCCAATTGCACTAGTGTAGAATTTCAAAGGAATAATGAAATAATACGATGGTTCTCTTGTCTTTCCAGGAGTCAGAAAATGAAGCAGTATTCCCCAGAGGCCACCTCAGAAGAGAAACAGGGCGAGGAGAGGTGCTGACAAGTCTGAAGCGTGTAAACAGGCCCAGGGTCTATGCTTTGTTTTGAGGAAAAGTGTCTCTAAATCTTTTATGTCCTAGGAGTGAAGGCTGCTCTCAAGTGGGTGCCACCCTTGTGCCCTGCTAAGGGCCCCATTCCCTGTACAGCAGAGCAGCCAGCTCCGGTAATGATTTAGGGGAGATTAACAAATATGTCAATGTCTATTTTCTGCTTAATTTAAAAGCAGCGTCTATAAAGATTTTTGACTTCTGAACCCTGTTCTCCTGAAAGAAAGAAGGTAAGAATGAGGAGGGATAAAGAGTGATTATCCTATCATTGATCGTTTGTCAGGAGCATTTCTTATTCACTGGACTATTGTAAAAAGCTAAGCTCTCGATCAATCCTGTAAGCTCCCTGTACAATTAAATATCTTGGAATGGTTTTCTTTCTTTTCTAGCCAGATTGCAGGGCCTCAGGGTTTTTAGGAAAGTGTGTGTGTGTGTGTGTGTGTGTGTATGTGTGTGTAAGAATATGCTCTACAGAGGAAAGCCATTCTTTAGAATCCTGCCTTAGGCAAAGGCTAAAGTGGGAGAAAGGTAGGCTACTCCCATCTCTTCACAAAATCAAAAGTGCCCATGAAACCCTAAAAGCCAAACATATGATTCAGGAACTAACATAAAGAGTAGAACACAGACAAGCCGTCACAGCCTAACCAAGTGTCAAGAGCTGGTATCACTGAGATGCCATGCTGCTTCCAGTCTCTCTAATGTGTCAGCCCTGAAAGGTCATGACCTCAAAGATGAGGAGACTAAGAGGCAACAAGTAACTTGCCAAATGCTGCAGAACCAGGAGGCCAGCGCTGGCACTGGTGGCCTACCGAGTCCAGCCAGAGCCCTGGGTTTTTAAATTCTTTTATTAGTGTTTCATCTGTATGTATGTGTACGACACATGTGCCTGGTACCTACAAGGGTCAAAGATGTCATTGGAAGCTCTGGAGCCAGAGTTACAGATGGTGTGAGCTGCCACATGGTTGCTGGGAACCAAACTCTGGGCCTTTAAAACATCTTAAACTGATCTACAAGTATCCACTTGTAGTCCCACTGCCTGTCAGGCTGAAACCAGGACAAACAGTGCCACATGTTGTAGCTGGCTTCTGCAGCAGCTGTTTAACACAGAAGAGAGCCAGGTCTACCCCAGGTCAAGCAGATACAACCCAGGGAGCAGGGCTTGGGGGACTGGTAGGGAGTCGGGTTTTAGAGCCTAGAACAGTGTACCCTCACTCAAGCTTGGCTTCTCACTTATAATCCTAATCTGGGAAGCGGACATACATACACACACACACACACACACAATATTAGTTTTAAAAAACGGAAACACTCTTAACTTGTCTTTTAAGAAGCCTATGTAGATCTAAACCTAACTTTAACTTTTATAGACTCTTCTTTCTCTCTCTTTTTTTTTTTAGAATTGTTCCAAAGGACACAGTTTTGTTTTGTTTCGTTTTTAGAATTGTTGACTCTTCTTTCTCTTAAGAAAAGCAGTTTGCTTTGATTGGTACACATAAAATATACAAGGGCTAAGAGCTGGATTACCCTCCCCACAAGGATCCTGAATGCCACAGAATCAAATCTGTTACTGAAAAATCACAAAGACTGATCTCTTCTTCTGGTTCAAATGTAGCACTAGAAATAGCAGTTAGCAGAACTATGTAATCACGTTTTCTTTGTTGGAGAATTTCCTATATGAGAATAGTTAAGAAAAAAATCACAAAAAAGTATTTCTGTATTTCCTTATATATAAAACGTGCTTTTTTTTAAAAAAAAAAAGATTTTTTTATGTGCACTGGTGTTTTGCTTGCATGTATGTCGGTGTGAGGATGTTGGAGCCCCTAGAACAGGAGTTACAGACAGTTGTGTGTTCCCATATGGGTGCAGCCAGTGTTCTTAACTGCTATGCCATCTCTCCAGACCTAACAGGTATGCTGTTAAAAAAAAAAAAGAAAAGCCACAAAAGCATTCTTGAGAAACTGTAAATTAGATCCTCCTGTTTTAAATGCCCCAAGGGAGCTATTTAGCAGGACCCTGCAGTGGGTCCCTTGGCAAAGCACATAATCCTTCTGTAATGGGAGTCATTTCTACCAGTGTTATCTGTTTCTCTCCCCCAACTCCACAATCCTATTCTCATATGTCTGCTTTTTTTTTTCCAAAAGGGGCCACACCTACTTAAACATAACTGCATTGCATATTGATTCCAAGTGTAATCTTCCCAAGGGATGTCTAACCCAGAAATTCCTTGCAATAGTGTGAAAAAATTTATTCATATTTTAAACAATCCATACAGTAAACTGAATAAAAATGAATAGTTCTTCCTTCAGTCCCTCCCCAGCTCCCACGTAGACATATCCACATGAAAAAGTGAGGGGACAACACAGAGTTTCCTCAATTCTGGTAGAGAGATCCTTTCTGGCCTTTGCTGGTCTCTCCCTAAATCTGGCAGGACAGGATACATGGATCTTGGCCAGCTAAGTACGAGATGGGAAGATGGCCTTGGACATATTCTGACATCAGCTTTCAGGTGGAGAGGAGCCTGGGTTTACTTGAACAAAATCCCTGCTAAGTCCTAATTGTAAATCACAGCTTTCTGAGAGGGAGGTGTATGTTTCTGAGGGGCTGGTGTATGTATATATATATATATATATATATATATATATATATATATATATATACACACACATACATGTGCGTGAGTGCATGCACACACACACACATGATTGGCCTGAAGTCAAACTAAAATGGCTCCCCCACAAATGCCACGGTCTTACTAAATTATATCAAGCTAAATAAATAGGCTGAGAATTAAAGTGAGGAGGTGTGTCTTTAGCTACTACCAAGTCTTCTCAGCTTCCTTATCACAAAGGACACTCCATGCATTTCAGGTGAGACATCACTTTTAAGGCATAAATTATCGGGACATTTTTCCTAGTCTCAACTTTCTAAGCAAAAACACCTCTTTCTGCTTCTGACAAGCAACATAACGTCTTGAAGAGAGATGGGAAACACACACTTTTGAGAGTAACCCCTCAATCTCCATCACCCAAGATAATCCTTCTTAGGTCATTCTTGCTGATAAAGAGGTAGCTTTGGAAAAAGATGTCTGGAAGTTTTACACGAATATCCTCAACTGCCACAATACTCCACATGCACCAAATGCCCCAGCCGGTCAGGCACATTAGATCCTAGTTAGGCCTGAAGACTGGGCGAGGGCCAGCGAGGACTGAACCTGTCAGCCATCAGGGCAGTCTCATATGGGTAGAACTATGGAGTTACATGGCAGGCTGCCCAGCTGTCTGGGAACGAGGGTTCCTTCCCTACGTGACTCCTTTGTCCATGTGCTCACTGTACTGAGGGAGAGGGACACCTGGATATTAATAACTGCTTTGTACTTGCTCAATAGTTCCTTCTCCATCTAGTGAGCTGACATTTCTCTCAGGTAAAGATCCACGGGAAGACCTCAGCTCACAACAGGAGAGGCAGGGCTAGCCTAGCACTCCTCTCCCCCGCCATTCTCCTGCAGTCTTCCAAGAGACATACTTGGATGATACTGAGACACAGACAGGCCTTAGAGGACCCAGACTGTTTCCAGAGAAGGAATTTGATTTCCTTAAGCCCCAAATGGTAGAATGTAATCCTCCCTTCATTGACTACCAAGGCTTGCTGCATCTGAGAACACAGGGTCTGAACTGGCTCAGTGATGGAACATCCTGCCATCTGAACTTACTATTAAGGGCAATTATTTCATTTCAAACAGAAATTAGCATATATTGTTATTACTGTAAATCTGCAAACCTTCTCTTCCAAACCAGCCATAAGAAATGGCAAACACTCATTTAAGAACGTAAGCTCCTGGTTTCAATTCTTAGTTCTTTCTCTCCATCTACCTATGAAATACAGTTTGGAAGAGATGAAGTAAACCACTCAGAAATTACTATTTATATCCTTAGTGAGTAAACTGTAATTTTGTGCAGCCCATCAGTTTGCATAGGTCTGCTTAGGTGCTCAGTGGGTGCTCCCCAGTACAGAGGCTGATGAGGAAGGAGAACAGAAATACAAGGTAACACCTACTTCTATAGGCTTTGGCCTAAATCAGATTTTCTCTGTGCAGCTAGTTTTAGCTCACAATGGGAAAGAATCCCTGTTTGATTTAGACCAGGCTCAGTATTCAGTGTAGGGACTGAGAATTCTATTCTGTGCTCTCACGTACATTTACTGTTTGTCTTGGAAGCCTGGTTTAATCTACATTCTTGATTCAATTTTGCAATCTAGACAATGAGGTCATTTTTCACCTACCTACTTTGTAAAAGGCATTTGGTAGTGTTTGGTCGTGGGCATTATGAGAGAAGCCAGAGGGCACTGCACCTCTCCCCAGACTGGGTTTATATGATGCTGTTGTAGCTCATCTAAGCCAATCTGCTGCGTTGTAACTATACTTGAGTAGTCAGATAGACTGCGAATACCGGTAAGTAACATACCTTATGATTATTTCTAATCCACTCATGTTTCCAAGATGCCTGGAGTCAGAGATTGCTTCAGATTTAGCAGACTACAGACTCATCCATCCACCTATTTATTCATTCACTCATTCTTTGAGACAGGGTTTCTCTGGGTAGCCCTGGTGATCCTGGAACTTACTCTGTAGACCAAGCTGCCCTTGAACTCGGGGATCTGCCTGCCTCTGCCTCCTGAGTGCTGGGTAGAGATTCTTTTTTGAATGTCATTATTTGGTCAAGGTTAAATAAATATGATTTTCCTCATCACGAATAGGAAATTGATAATGAGATGGCTTATAGAAAATGCTTAAGTGGCCATCACTTGAGGATCTTTCCCTTCCCATAGCACATGTTCCTACAGTTGAAGGTGCTGGATGGGGTTGGGCACAACACCACCCCTGTGAAGAGAAGGACGCACTGGCCCCACACCCCTCACTACCCAGGCCTTCTGCAAACAGATGTGGAGAGGATCCCTCCTTCTACCATCCTGTTACTCAAAAGGATGATAACAGCCATTGGGGGGTTAAAAAGAGGCAGTGAACCCCCAGTTAATGAGTAGGAATTCAGCAGGCAGTGCAAGATAAATGGGGCTCTCTCTGCTTCTGCTAGAGTCAGCATGAACTGCGGCCCTGCGGCTTGTTTGTGGCAAATGGAGTGCGCGAAATATCAAAGGGCAGTGATCCAGAAGAAGACCGACTTTGACAAATTTTAAATTGGCCAGAAAGAAAACCAGGAGAAAAAAAAAAAAAAAGAAAAAAAAAGAGGAAAAAAAATGAAAGAAAATTAGGCAATTGTTTGTGTCCTACAGTTGTGGCATTGCTGCCTTTGTACAGAATTATTGGTAAAAACAGCAGCGACCGTCACTGGATGCTGGAGCAATTATGAACCACCTTAAGTGAGATGCTTATCAGCAGCTGAGGCTTTTAGAGCTTCCTGTGTACAGTTGTAAGTAACTTGCTCTTGGGCTGCAGTCACTTTAATTAAAGTGTATGGGGTTGGTCAGAAGTAATTATCCTGTTTGGAAAAGAAAGGAAAAAAATCACCTCAACAAATCTGGTGGTAGTAGATTTTAGAACAACTCCTGCCAGTTTCCTTTTGTATGTACCTCTTCCCCAGAAAGGGTCAGGCTGTGGCTGGGTTGGTTTGTGGTTGCTGTTAGCTGACAGCTAACAATGGGATACAAACAGGGATCACTGTGGCTCAAGTCACCACTTATGGCAAGCAACCTGGGCCAGACTTCACCTGCTCAGACTCCTCGCTACAGGCACTCTGGAGAGCTTTTCTCATCCTACATGCTGAAGATAATAGAATCCAAAAATCTGTATTGTATTAATCTGTTCCTTAGAACAAAAATGAGCTAGCATCTTTCTGCTCTGCCCATTCACTAGGCTGTACTGCTTTTTAAACTTAACCTTTTTATTCCTTTAGAAAAACAAAACCACAACAAAACAAAACAAATCTTAAACAATCCTCACTGACACAGCAAGCAGCTGGATGGGAGAAGACTGCTTGGTGTTTTAAAGGAATCAGAGCCATCACAGGGCTCTCACAGTTTAGCCTCATGCTCTAATCACAAGTGCCTTCCAAGAGCTCTGAGACAAATGAGCAACAGGGCACTGGCTGGATGCATGGTGTGCAAATGCTCCCAGGGTATGGCTGCTGCAGCCACTGTTTGGAGGCATAGAGTACATAATCTTTACTTCCATTTTCTGTAGTGTACTAACCCCAAGAACACTGTCTGGGTAGAGACCAGCTTTTTTATAATGTGACATTGATTCACACCCCCCAGACATGAGACAGGCTGTCCAAAGAGACCGCAGAAATAAGAAACATTTAAGTCACAGACATTCTCCACCTGATTAGCCTGCCTTCCAAAGCAACTTTTAGCTAATGATACTCTATGAGAACATCGCCCCAGTAAGTGGGCTATTTGCCCTTTAAGGAAAACGCACGTGACTTTTCAGTGCCCACCTTCTATCCTATCGCACTATTTCATTCTACCAGGGTTCTTACCATACAGCGGACGGTAAATAAAGATCATCGTGAATTTGATCACATGCTTCAGTGCCTCCTTTCCTGACCTACGAATGCACTCATTACAAATCAGCTGAATGGCTCATTGATTTGCCAGGACAAGCAGACGTACCCAATCGCTCAGCCAAGCGGATGTAGACTGGGTCTACCCGACGCATGGTTTTCACCAGATCCTTTTTACGGAATTTGATTTCTACTGTCCCTTCTGGCTCCAGAACAGATCCCCTGAATGCAAAAAAGAAAACAAAACAGTGAACTTTAGAGGAAAGAAGACACAGAATTAGGCCAGTTATAATTTGTGGAACAGGAAATAGGTTCATTACTGTTTTGGTCACCCATGGTTCCCAGAAGTTACCCCTGGGTAAAAAACAGGCACCTAAGATGTATCAAAGTGAGGTATAAGAGAGGCCTGGCATAAAGCAATTAAAATAATTCTCATTACCACACCAGTAGATTTCCATCTCAAAGAGAGAATACAGATTCCACCACTGAAAGCTGATAAAAGGTGACAGGCAGCACCTTTTTGTTTTCCAGAAAAACGCAACAAAGACAAAAAAAAAAAAAATCCCAAAAGGTAGGCACCCTGGCAGAGAAAACACCTCTAGTACTAGGGCTGTACAAGTGGGTGTGTGTATAGAGTAGCCCGTAGTGTTGGTAATGACTGTCCTGTACCACAGCTGTTAACGTATTTCTGGAAGCACACAATTTAGGCCAGGCTGAGAGGCATTAGATAGGTATTTCTTAATGGACTTTAAAAAAGTGTTTACAGAAGGGTTTCTGGTGTCAGAATATTGTTAACATTCTCTGTAAGGAATTCCAAGGCCTTCACTTTGCTAACTTCCATAGCACTGGGCAGGATGCTGTAGCTATCTCTCTGCTCTGCTATCAGAGGATAGCTTAGGGCTTAAAAATAAGAGACTTGTTGGTGTAGAGCATCAGCTTAGGGATTCAAAAGTGAAACTACTGTACTTTCTTTCCTACGTAGCTCTTGGAGTAGAAGGCTAAATATTGGGGAGATAGAGGCGGGTGTTCCAATAAATGAGGGATGCAGTAATACACTTGGACAATGATGCCGATGGTTTCAGACAAGCACTGCAAACACATGAGAGGAGGCTTGGCTCAATTTGTTAAATTTCAAGAGCTACTTTCTTACAGATCTGGGCTTCTCTACAGTTTTGTCTCTTTTTGGCAGTGGGGTGGTTTACAAACATAGTTCTTTAGCCTCTTGGAATGTCAGGATGATGCCCCTGTACTCCAACAGAAGGGGGCAACTTTGGTCTGGAGTCCCAGAGTGGAGGTGAGCTCATTAACAGGAGAGACAATCCCAGAAGAGCAAAGACCACTCCAAATTTATCTACAATTAGTGGATTAAACTCCAGAACTGGGCTGGAGAGATGGCTCAGTGGTTAAGAATGCTTGCTGCTCTCCCAGAAGAACTGCCTTTGGTTCCCAGCATCCATAGTGGATTACAATTACCTAACTCCAGTTTCGGGGATCTGACACCCTCTTCTGACCTCTAATGATAGCCCCCACACGGCATACATGCTCACAGACAAATGCACATACATATAAATAAAAAGAAATCTTAATAAATAAAGACAGACAGACAGACAGACAGACCTTTAAAAGTTCTGGTTACATTTGAGTCTTCCTTTAAGCTCCTTTTTGCCCCAAAAAGAGATTGTTAAGATCCTTATCCAAATAGAGAATGGGAAGGGAGAGTTTGTAAGAGGACTTTGTAGTAAAATAATCTGGGATGGGGTCTAGACTGAGAAAAGCTGACTCCAGCCTGGTTTCCTTGTGCCAGCAGACACTATTTAGAAAGCCTATTTTCCTCACCTTGGAGTCTTTTAGGAATGGACAAATTAAAATGAAGTTGTCGTGACTATAATGTTCTGGGGGGTGGGGGCAGCAACAGCCAGAGGGTCCTTGAAGGCATGGAATGCAATAGAGAAGACATGATACCTGCTTTCTCGGTCAGCGTACATCTCCATGTGCCGAGGGTTGATGGTAGGGTCGATCACAACCCAAGAACCACCCCGAAGCTCAGCCTGGGGGGGGATGTAAACCATTACAGGCTGGGAACATTCCCGCAAGCCATCCACAATGTAAGCGCCAAACTTGAGCACTTGGTCATACATATCTATGGAGAATGAAACAAATTAGAAACAATCAAACTTCTGCTCAAAGCAGAGCTGTCACGTTATGGGACATGCAGAAAACAGACTTTCTGTCTCCATGAGGAGGTTGCTCGTGGGAGAAATGACAGGTGTTAGGGTTCCAGCCACCACAGGTCCTGTGGACATCCCAAAGGCTAGCGTGATTGAAGCCTCCACCTGTATCCCACTCAAGATTTCAGAGGAGCTTCAAAAGCACACGGCAAAAATGCAATCTCTCACAAGACACAGTATGCAAAGCCCACGATTAAATATCCATTTTATATCATCCCTGCATTTCGGTATTCAGGTTTCACCACATTAATTCATACTTGCTCTACAAATGTTAAGTATTTTTCATGTCAATATGTGATCTCTCTCACTACATTAGGTTTTCTGAAGGAAGGAACGATTCCAGCTTCTTTCAATTCCTTTCATGATTCTTAGCATACAATGAGTTCTTAAAATATGTAGCTAATGGTAATGGGTCTTGAAAAAAGAATGCTTCCTTAAAAACTGGAGTCAGGAGTGGTAGGGTATAGGCACACCTATAATCCCATAATTCCTTGGGTATTTGGGAGGCCGAGGCAGGAGAATGGTGGTGAGTTGTGAAGCCAGTCTGGACTATAGGATGAGTTCCAGATCAACCTGAGCAACTTAGTGAGACCTTATTTCCAAATAAGATAAAAACTGTGGACTTTTCATCCTTGCACATACAAAGGCTTAAAACATACTCAGTGCTTAAGGCCAGCAGATAATGAGTGAATAAGCATACATACTTTTGAAAGAATATAAGAAAAATATTTAATAATTATATTTTTATAGGATATCAGTGAGAGAAATTATATATGCACACTCATCTATGAACTTTCACATTGCCACATTCTTTTCATTCTGTTAAAGAATACTCTGTAGTCCCCCAAAAGCCAGGAGCAGCTTGCAGACAAAGACCCTTGGTGCACAGATGAATAGAGTCCTGGGGTCAGTCACCCATTTCCCAATGCTTTATGGGCTGCTTCCCACTTCCCAGCTCCGTAAGGTTTGAACACTGCTAGTTTAGGGTTCTGAGTCCAGACATTTAATGAGCACTTCATTGCAGCCACAAAGGATCCTTCCCAAACAACAAATAACAGGTTCAACTGGGTTCAAAGTCTCCTATCCAGAGAGGATCTCAATTTGGAATAAATCAATTTTGGAAATCCAAGGCAAAGAAGCATTTCTCAGGAAGTTAAGAGCAAACCAAATAGAAACTGCTTTCACTGTAGTTATGGGCAAATTAAACTGCCACAGTCTCCAGAGTAAATATGGCTCTGTATTCAGAGCACCAGTGAGCACAGTTTACTGTGAGGCAGCTGCTTTTGACCACTGCTCTAACCTGGCCTATCTGTGAGGACTTCAGACATTCCAAGTTGCCCCAGGATACATTTCCTATTCTATGTGGAATGTGTATGGTCATATACTCTGTATATATGATCAGAGTGAAGACATTTATTTCTTTGGGTGGAAAGCAAAGACCAAAAAAAAATTTACTGCTAATTGCACAACTGCTGTATGAAGAGCGGGAATAAAGGACTTTAAGCACTTTACGCTAATTCTGTGCTTATGAAAATAATTGCTCAGTTCAAATTATTTTAACTAAATTAATTCTTTAGTGGATATTTCAACTAGTGCTACATAATAAAATAATTGTGTAATTAGCGGTATATTTTTCAGTACTGCCAAGAGTACAGTTTCAGAACAAGTAGCAGGAAGGAGTGGTCCTCTTGGTATGTGCACAGAGGAGAAATGGAAGAGTAGATTAAAAGATGAAAATAAAGCAAAAGACAGAACAAAAGTCATATGACTTGGAAACAAATGAAGTTACAGGTAAACTAAGACAATGTTTATAGCCATTTTCCTCATTTTCATTTGTTAAAGTGTATTTCTATCAAAATCTATCCCTGCACTGTCCATCTGGTTAACAGCTAACTCTCCAAAGAGCAAGACTTTTCCTATATTTTCATTCATTGCATAAAAACCCAGCCGGGCAACTTCCAGCATTCCCGAGGCAGGCAGATCTTTGTGAGTTCCAGGACAGCCTGGTCTACAGAGCAAATTCCAGAACAGCCAGGGCCACACAGAGAAACCCTATCTCGGAAACACAACAAAACAAAGCACAGCTTAACTTCACACTATATGGAAGTTAAAATGAAACAGTGAAAAATTGTCATTTTAGTGAAAAGGACTTTGGTTCTTCCTTTTCATCATTGGGTAGATTAGTGCAAAGCAGGAATCACCACTGCGCGTGCATGCACGTGTGTGCACACACACACACACACACACACACACACACATCCTGAGTAAATTACTGCACAGCAGGAATCATGACTGTACACACATACACTTGTATGCCCAGGTGAAAATACATAATATCATTTTATTAATCAGAATATTTACATTTTTCCTATATCCATGTTACAGCTAAGCAATAGGAAGCATAGTTAAGTAAGAATAAATGGCAGAGATGATATTCAAATGAAGTTTTTCTTCTGAGATGGGGTATCACTATGTAGCTCAGGTTGGCCTTGAACTTTGGGTCTGCCTCCTGATTGCTGAGATTACAAGCATATATTAGCATGCCCAGCTTCAAACTTAGGACTTAACGTTACCATTTTACTACCTTCCTTGACTCATCCTTAACTGTTTGGAAAGCGTGTGAGGCTTGAGAGGAATCTCTCACATCTAATGGCTGACTACACTAAACCCAGAAGAGACTTGAGTGATTGAACCTATCTAAATGTGGCCTGGATTTCCTTTATGTTCAGAGATGTCAGGAGCTGTATTGATGGCACGAGCAGTTATGTGAGGGGCTTGGATCTAGCTGCCAAACAAATATCTTCAAGCTCTAAATCTGACAAAGGAAAGGGACTTTAGGCTTCTTTAAAGCTGCCATGCTTGGAGCTAAAATAACACTTCTATCTCCCCCGGAACACCAACAGACCTAAACTGTAACTGTCAAAATATTCCCAAACAGGCTATTCAAATATAAACACATAGAAAATTCTACAATTAATATGTTAATACTGAATCACAAGTTTCGCCAAACCAAGTATTTTGAAACAATGATGTGACATACAAACGTCTGAAACCCTTCCTCATTTTTAGAAATAAAGACTTAGCTAAGGCCATCAGCAGAGGGGTCTCCAAGGGTTTATGGTAGAGTCGGTTCAGGGAAATTTAAAGCCACACATTTGCGTGTCGTTCTGGTGCCTGAGAAATGCAACTGGACTGGAAACGGAAATATTGATCCGTTCTTCACTGGAGAGGAAGGAGCTTTCTAGCATCCTGGGAAAGTACATCTGCATGAATGGTGATTACGCCCAGCATCCAGTATCAACTCTACCTGGGGCCTTTATTGTTATACAACACGGATAAGCTGTGGCAACCACATATACCAACAAGGGAGTGGGGTGTGGAAGTATTTCCACAGTGGCCCACACTAGTAAACTGGAACAGATCTTATTGGCTTAGGCAAGATTATGCTAGGCACTGAGGTAAACACTAGGCATACACAAGCTGCATACATGTAATATCTCTCATGAGTTCATTACAGCCGGTGGACATTGTATTTCAACATTCAAGTAATCAGAGACTTTAAAATAGACTTTCATTCCAGTTAAAGTTTTCAATAAATGTGGTTTTTTATTGTTATTTATAACCTGTCCTAGGAAAAAATAATAAGTATAACATGAAAAGCCAACTGAGAGTGACCCTGTAGCACCAGCAGTGAGGCGGCTTAATATCACTGGGATTTGCATCCTATCAAGCTATTCACGCTGAGGCTGGGACCCTGGTGCTAATTTCTAGTAAATTTCACGCTTGATGTCTCCCTGTTGTGGGTCATTGCCGGTTCGTCTAAATAAACTGCTTCCAAATGGCTCTTCCATCTAAATATTCAGCCAGTTTTTATAATTTAATTTTGCATTATGCTGAATAGCCTTCCGGCCAGATAGAGCTCATTGGAAAAAAAGCACCAATACCATCTTGACAAGCTTTTATTT
Source organism: Mus caroli (assembly GCF_978045245.1). Taxonomy (NCBI): domain Eukaryota; kingdom Metazoa; phylum Chordata; class Mammalia; order Rodentia; family Muridae; genus Mus; species Mus caroli. The sequence continues at coordinate 38,126,136 of NW_028227268.1, forward strand.
ATTTATTTATATTTTTTACTGCTCGAATTAGACCTCCTAGGCCGACTAGTAAAGAGTTTTTTTTTTCTTCTCTCCACTAATGTCAATTTTCAGCATAGCAAGAGCTGTCTCTAATCTTTTCCTACTCATTACACACAATTTTGGAGTCATTTTACCCACAGTGCAGTCGGCTCCTGGCTGTGTGTTTGTGTGCACTGAGGGATGGCATAATTGTTTATTTTCCCTCCCTGCATAATCCCCAGCCAGTATTGAAACCAAAACTGCAAACATCTCCCCAAGGGATGTGGAGAATGACAAGAGGCTCTCGGTTTAGGTCCTCTACCATGAGATAATAGGTGAGAAGCATCCTGACCTGTATGTACACATGAGAGTGTTCTCCCCTCCTGTGCTCACACAGACCTCTCTCTTGCCTAAAGCCTGTGTCTTGTGTGATATGTAAGTGGATGGCATCACACCTAAGCTGAGATGAAAGAACTTCGCTCTGGACTATATTAGGCCAATGACTCATTTCCAACCGGGGACAGGAATTATTTAGTGAGCAGAGATTAAGTTGAGTGATAAAGTTTGAGATAGAAGTAATACTAATAATTATAAAGCCGCTCTATCAAGACAGTTAACCAATATATTGTACACGTAGAAATGGTTAAAATGAGGACTATGCATCTTTTATCACAATTAAAAAATAACTTTTTTTGAGACAAGGAGTTATATACATCACCCTAATTTTGAATTTGCTCTAATGTTCAGGAAAAAAATAAAACAAAACTCATTTCTGAGCTCTAGTTATTTGTCCCTACAATAACCACAGGCACTTCGGACAGAGGGGAGAACAGACAAGTGATACGTTTTTTCTGGATATCCAAGGGTGTTATAAGTTGACTGGTTCTGGTCCTGGACTCTGGTTAGCCACAGTGCTCTAGAGAGTGATGGGCAGGCAGAATTGTTCAGTGTGTGAATGCCCTCAGTGAGCAAATCTGAGAACATTAGATCTCAAACTCACTTAGAGGATAGAACTGACCCCTCAAATACAACGTGGTGTGTATGCACCCCTGCACACACACACACACTCACTCTTCAATCAACTCCGTCATTTTTTTTTAAAGCTACTCACCTACGGAGATTTACTTCAGCCAAACCTTAATACATGTACACTGAGCACAGAAATTTGAACGTCTCTTAGAGATACTTGTGATTACAGAAGACAGCATGATCGCAGGTGATTTAGTTTCTAGTGCACAGATTCAATAACCCATCCACACCACATTGAGAACAGGTATGACTATGCTTCAAACTCACATCAGTTCTCCTGCCTCAGCCTCCCAAGTGCTAGAATTACAGAATGTGGTACTAGTCTTGCCTTCAATCAATCTTAATTTTGGACTTAATATTTCAGGACAGCAATCAATATAAGGGACTGACGCCAAAATAGGCAGCAGAATTGAAATCAGCAGAGAATGTCAGGTTCCCTGGAACTGGAGTTACAAATGTTTGTGAGCCACTGTGTGGGTGCTGGGAACTAAACCCAGGTTCAATGCAAGAGAAATAAATGCTCTAACCACTTAGCTGTCTTTTAGTAGACGTGGCAACTCTGATTTCTAGGAAGATAGGCTAGGTAGGTCTCCCTGCATTCTTAGTGCCCTGCAGTGAAGTCACAAGGAGCATCACTGAACCCTCAGGTTTCAGTGTAAAACAAACAGAAGGAAGTGAGAGCAAAATTAAGAGCCAATACGAACTGAACCCCACATGTGTGAACACGAGTGTTAACAGCCCTCTCCATCCTAGCTTCCATGTGGTATCTTTTCTTGAATTCCCTGGTATTTTGCTTATATATTACAGTTTTATCACATTTCCCAAAGAACATTTTTCTTGACTCCTTGAGGCAATGTCTGTCTCTGACACCTGTTTTTCTTCAGTCACCTAATAAAGGTGTACACAGGAACTCAGTAGAAGTGTGTACAATTGACTGATTAAACTATATACTTCTTTTCTCATAGTATTTGTATAGATGATTTACTTTTATTTTTATTTTTTAGGTTTTTTTTTTTTGTTTGTTTGTGGTTTTTTGTTTTTTTTTTTGTTTTTGGTTTTTCGAGACAGGGTTTCTCTCTGTAGCCCTGGCTGTCCTGGAATTCACTTTGTAGACCAGGCTGGCCTAGTCTGAAATCCGCCTGCCTCTGCCTCCCGAGTGCTGGGATTAAAGGCGTGCGCCACCATGCCCGGCTTGCCTTTATATTTAAAAAACATTTATGTAAGGGGATGGTAACATGGCTCAGTGGGTAAAGGTGCTCCCTATTATATCCAACAACTTGAGTTGGAATTCTAGGACCTATATGATGGGAGAAGAGAACCAACAAGTTGTCCTTTGGCCCTTTCTCCTACCCTTCCCACAACCAAATCAATGATAATAAAAAAGTAAAGTCCTCAAGGGGCTGGAAAGTGGCTAGAGCATTTATTTCTCTTGCATTGGACCCGGGTTTAGTTCCCAGCACCACATGGTGGCTCACAAACATTTGTAACTCCAGGTCCAGGGAACCTGGCATTCTCTGCTGGCTAAAGCAGGCACCAGGCATACATGTAATGCACATAAATACCCGGAGGCAAAACACCCAGGTACATACAAAAAATAGTTTAAAAAGTACATAAACATTAAGCTGTAATGTACAGTTAAAGCCTTCTCTAGGAAAAGTGGTATTTCTCTAATAAAAATGGTCTTTTTGATGACTGCGAAACAGTAAAAGCAATAAACAAACAAACAACCAACCCCCCCCCCCCAAAAAAAAAAACCCTAAACCAAAACAGTAACAGCTTTCCATTTTCTCAATGAGGCCTGGCCAGGCCAGGGTACATCATCGGCAAACATTGTGAATACATCTCACACATGGACAGTGACCTACAAAGGAGAGCTCTCCCAGGCAGGCTGTCCCTCCCTCAGAAAGCAGAGGTGTTCCTGTTCTAAGCTTTGCACAGGCTCTCTATGGAGGGCTCATTATTTTACATTTCTACAACCTGAACAGTCCCAATCACTTCCGTATGTCAGCTCCTTCCATTCCCCCATCCCATGTATTCCTTCAGAATCCTGAGGTGAATAAGGAATGCAGTCATCGGCATGCTCTCACAGCCTGTAGGTGCAGACGCTGGCCTTTGCACAGCTGTGGGTGTCTATCCTTAGATGAGGTAATCATTTTTGGCTCTCCCTGGACTGTCCACAGTGGCTCTGTTCATGGAGAATTTTTAGTTAATGGTGACACTGGCTGCCTAATCACTAGGAAACTCCCATGGCGTGGACTATAGCCTTTATACTAATGGTCTAATCTGCTGGAGCCAGAGGCCTCGGGCTGTTGGTGGATAATAAAAAGATATCACAAATTGCCAAAGAACAGCCAGTCTCTAGTATAGTTTTTTTCATGTTCTTGCAGTTACTGCTAATTTCAGAATACATCTTGGTCATCCAAGAATGTTAGAGAGTAATGTGAGTGAAGAACATGTCAGAAAAGAGGGATGGGAACCAGTAAAAATACTTCCCACCAGACCACCAACTAACATGCTGCATCTTCAACAGTAGCCCACCTACACGATTCTAGATTATTCAGTAATTTTGGGGGGGTGGGGTAGAGAGGTGATAGGGTTTCTCTGTGCAGCTCTGGCTGCCATGGAACTCAGAGCTCCACCTGGGACTGAAGACATGCCCACAATTACTGAAACTCAACCACCAACCTCTTTCCACTGCTTCCCAGCCCCTGCCTAGCAATCACTGGTTCCCTTCTTAGCCCAGAGCAGACTTGTCACCATCTCCCTGGCCCATCAGTCACCTTTCATCCCACCAGAGAAACCTCTCCAGTTGGCAAAGACCATTAGAGGTAGCCCTTCACGGTTAAAGTCCTTGATAGCTTGATAGGTCTTAAATGCAGAGTCTGGGAACCAAACTTGACCGGCCTGCTGGATTATCTGTTGAGGAAAGTAAAGGAGGAGTCAGTTATCAACACAATCTGAAGGAGACCCTTTAACTGGCCAGTACCCCTAGAGCTTCCAGGGACTAAACCACCAACCAAAGAGCACACATGGTGGATGGCCTAGTCGGACGTCAATGGGAGAAGAGGCCCTTTGTTCTATGAAGGCTCTATGCCCCAGTGTGGGGGAATGCCAGGGCCAGGAGGCAGGAGTTTGTGGGTTGATGAGCAGGAGGATGGGGAAGGGGACAGGGGGAAGGTGTTTTTCGGAGGGGAAACCAGGAAAGGGGATAACATTTGAAATGTAAATAAAGAAAATATCCAATTTAAAAAAAAAAAAAAAGCTGGCGAGATGGCTCAGCGGGTAAGAGCACTGACTGCTCTTCCGAAGGTCCTGAGTTCAAATCCCAGCAACCACATGGTGGCTCACAACCACCCATAATGAGATCTGACGCTCTCTTCTGGTGTAGTCAGCTACAGTGTACTTATGTGCAATAATAAATAAATCTTTGGGCCAGAGCAAGAAGGGACTGAGTGAGCAGAGTTGACTGGACTGAGTGGAGCGGAGCGGAGCCGACTGGAGTGAGCAGGGCTGTGGGGTAGACTAGATCAAGCAGAGGTTCTAAAAATTCAATTCCCAACAACCACCTGAAGGCTTACAACCATCTCTACAGCTATTCACATACAGAAAATAAATAAATAAATCTTAAAAAAAAAAAAAAAAAGACAAAAGCAGACTGCTTTCCAGCATCACTGAGATGACTGCCGAGGCCTTGCTTGCAGTTATCTACAAGCATCTTGAAAGTGATCAGTGTTCTGCAATCGTTTCAGGCGGCTGCCACTCTTCCCTCTAAAATCTAGTGGCTTGCAACACACTCAATACATCATAGGCACCATAGAAGGGAAACAAACTCCAGGCACAAAGGTACTCCAAAAGCATGAGCACAAGGGACACTTGAGGTGACCAACCTTGGCTTCAGAATCCAGGTTCGCAGGATCAGCTGGGATACTGAGTTCCACTGTTCGGGTTTCTACAGCAACTACTCCCACGGGTATTCCCCCTAACCTGGGGAAAGGGAGAGCCACACGGGAACATGATGCATGTTAATATTACAATTAGGTTTTTATTTTTCAGTTGCATGCAAACACTGAAAGAGAAACTAGATGCGAACAGAGAGCAGAGGAGGCACTGATGCTTCTGGGGTTAAATGTGAGACCTTTGGGTTTCATTCACTTTGTAAATACAATGGAAAGTACCCGCACACTCACTCATATTTTCAGACACCCAACAGGATAAATTCAAACTGAGTGCTGAATTAGGGAACTCAACAGCCTAGTGCACACATCTATTTCTGTGGCTGCCAAATGAAACGTCTCAGTTTGCTGTCAATCAGCTCTTGATAGTGGAGCACAGTCTGAAACTGCTGGCCTTATGGGATAGAGCCTTGGTAGTTAAACAAGCCCTTGACTTTGCTTCAGTGGAAAACAACGAGACAGGAATATTTTTCAATAATAATCTTGGTGGAATCTGTATCAGAAGCAGATACTTAATTTCAAAGCTATGTTAAACTAGGATTCAGAAGCTTGAAGCTGCTGCATGTATATTCTGTAATAATCTCCTATAGTGGCCTTCATTTCCCAGAATGAATCAGAGATGAATCAGGAGGAAGGAAGAAAAACCAAGGGGGAGGCATCAGATGCAGGGTGAGTCCTTACTCCAGAAAATGATTCCATCTGTGTTCTGCCAGTGGCTTTCCCCTGGGCTGGGACTGGGCTGGGTTATACTCATTCCCAACAACATGTCCATAACAAACTTTTCCATGAAGGATGGTCTTTAGCTGGTCTATCAACTACTGGAAATGGATTCTTTTCCTCACAAGAGACCTAGCTGGAACTGAGTGGAGACCACCCACCACCCCCTTGTCACTTCCCTGCACTGAATCAGAATCAAAAGCCCTCTAGACAACCAGACAACGAGCAGGAGGTACACAGGAGAGTTCAGAAATATTTCTGTTCACAATGATTAACACTCCAACTGGAAACTTGTAATTGCAAAAGCCACCCTAAATCGGTAACTTATAACTTATATATTAGGGCCCATGTGACCTAATAAAGAACATCTTTATCCCAGTATTACAGTTATTTATTGAAGTTGAAAACAGCTCAGAACAACTTCTGTTTTCTATTATACTTCATATAAATTTTATCAGGCTAGCACATGAAGATGCTACATCTTGTTTTATAGTGTGTCCCTGGACAAGGTGCCATGGAATAATAAAAGACAATTTACAGCCAATAGCACACATATTCCAAACATACATACCAAAGATGAGTTTTGGCAGCACTTACAGTAACAATCCCAGAAGAATACATTTATATTTATTTCTTGAAATGCCACTGCCTTTGAAAGAAGCTAGCTCCATTTGTTTTATATACTTCTGAGCATGTGGATGTGTTTGGAGTAAGAAGCCCAGAACTCATCAGATGGAAAGAAAGGAAGAAGGCAGAGCGAGTGTTGGAATAAACAAGAGCTGAGCTGCCCAAGGCCAGCCTGACTGATGGTGGCAGGGTAACTGCTATTCATCTGATCTTAAGGGCAAAAAGCACCACTGTCTCACATCCCACAGGAGGTGTAAAGACTTTAGCAGAATTTTGGCCTTGGATGGCTTAAATACTTTTGCATATTTGATATGTAGGAAAGATAAAACAGAATAAACAAAACCAAATTCAATATAACATGAGACCCCATGACTAATTATATGCCCTACTTCCACTTCTTCAGCAGGTATCTTACCAACATAAAATAATTCTCACATGGATGCTGTAGCTTTGGGTGAGGGAAAGCCCTGACACTTGAAAGAAAATGAGCAGCTAGTTTCCAAGTTCCTGTCTCAGGTGACTCCTATTCAGTGTCGCAGGGAAAGGCCCTGTCTGTGAGATTCACCATCTGATGGCTCCTTGTCACTGGCTGCACAAGGCATGCTGACCTGATGTACTGAGAGAACCACAAAGCCTAGAATTATTTCCAAGGCTAGCATCTAAATCTCAAGCCAATGTGGCGTGTTGGAGAATCTTGAGCAGGTGCCTCTTTTCACCAAGATAAGAAAAACTGATTGCCCCCTGGAGGAAGGTGAGCCCCCAATGCAGATCTCGCAGGCAGCATGTCTGCAGCACAGACCTAGATTAAGATCAGCCTTGGCAGGTGCTCGTTATAGCAAGCACGACAGATTATTTTGCACAGAGCTTGCTGTTGAGTGAAGCACTTCTTAGAGTGGGTATTAAAATTTAATAGAAACTTCCATTTCCCACTTGAAAAATATGTGTATCCCAGCAACCTATACCAGCTTATTTTACTCACTCCTGCTTCAGATTAAAATTTTTTTCAATTCAAATCTGATTCTATTCCAATGCAGTACAGTATTATAAGTCATTTCAGTAGTCATGATGTCAGAAAAACCTCTCTCAAGGTATACAGAGAACCATATGGTGCCTGCTCCTGAGAGGAAGTGGTCTTCTGGGGAGGAAACTGACTGGTGATGTCGACTATAGTGTGGCTGTGAGGTTCTCAAGTTTCTCTTGCAGAAGTATAAAAAGGAACTATTGTCAAAATCAGTCTTCAGACTAAACACCTCATTAGAAGGACACACTAAATGACTAGAGGAATCAGTAGATTACCTTGGCTCTGGCTCTAATCTAATCCTCTTAAAAAACACAGACAAAGAGCTTTATTGGTAAAACCCATGACCCTTTCCTTTACTATGTTTACTTGGGAAGAAAAAGGGTTTCCAAAACGAAAGAGGTCTTACCTGGCTCTGCCAACTACCACGGTCTGTGCCCAGGGCTGCATGATTTCTGAGAAAGATCCATAGTCAAAAAACCCACTCAACCATTGGCCTTTCTGGGCTGTGAAGGAAAAGGGGTGGAGGTAAGAAAGACATAAAAAGCATAAAGAGAGTCGACCTACTGGCAGTGCACTGGGCTGATGGATTTAAGGTAGGATCTGGGGATTTGTTTTGAGGAGTTCGTTGTTTCTAACCATATTATAATAGATGGAAGCATTAAGCAACTGAGTGTTCATCTGCCTTCAGAAATCATCCCCTATTTCATTTGCTAGTCTGCATGGAAGGAATCATTTATCAGCAAAAGCATCATTTATTGTTAAACGATGGGGTTCAGCTAGCAGAGAGTTAGCGTGCCTTTAAATAAATAGCTTGCCTTTTTTCAAGACACCACAAACATTTGTCAAGAGGCAGCCAAGTCATTAAAGATGTTTTTTAAATGTTCATTTCTATTTTAAAACTTGCCTTACAATTTTGTTTGATTCCATTTGATTTTCTTTTAATGGGAAGATGAGAACACTAAGTATTAATGATTAGATGAAGACTCAAACTTGGAGGTAAATAAGAGATTCAGTCTCTCTGCCAGAATGCAACAATATAGATTCACTTTACTTATGGCTGACAAAGTATAATCTTTCTACATGAAGGGCCATGACATACGTCCTTGACAGAGCAAAAACATAATGGTTAAGCTTTACACGTTTAAAAATATATACATACTTAATAACATTACCTCTTTCCCTTATCCAGTTCCCCATCCTGGCAAGGCATGTAACTTTCACCACCTTAGTTTAAGACAAAGCTTTTGATCCACGGGCATGAATGTTTGACCAAGTCCCCATAAAGGCTTCTGCAAATACCTGTTTCCTCATTTGCCCTCTCAGCTCACAGTTTCTCAGTGATTTTTCTAATTTGAACGGGGCCCTCAACCCCCTTAAACCTCGAGTCCAAAACCAATTAAAAATAGAGATCTGAGCAAGCTAACCTCTGCTGACTTAAACAGGACGGACAGTGTTTTATCAAGACTAAACTTGTAATTACTGTGTTCTACATTCCTTGCCTCTATGGCCCCAGTGTAAAATGTGATCATCCATTTCAAAATTATCTCTCTATCGTGAGCCCAAAGCTGATCGTTTAGATTCTGGTCTCGTGTTGGGCGTCAGTTTGAAGAATATCACGGCACTATCTCCTCTAATAAATGACTTTAACTTTTCACCTAGAAGATATCTGCTTTAACTTATCATAGGGAATCATCTGCTTTCTTTAACGCTTCCACTAAATTAAAATCTGAAGTCACTCGATTTGGGAGCTAGTGTTAGCTGCACATAGACAGCAGGATGAATTACTAGAGAGTCAATGAAAAAATATTATCCAAAACACCAGAAAACTTAGTTTATCACACATTTCATTTATTCTGTGGTTCTTATTAATAATGACCTGGATAATGCCCACCTAAATATATGCTTTTGTTCACTCTATGAAACATAGGTGCTTTGCTTTTTTAAGATAATCTTACCCAGGGTAGACTTGAATTGCAATCCTCCTGCCTCATCCTCTTAAAGCACTGGATTAAATGCATATACTATTATGCTTTGCAAAGGGCTCAAATTCTAGTTAAGATTCTAAACCAAATTTGTAGTTTCACTAGGATACTGAAAATTTTAACTTTATATGCCTGGATCATTTTATGATTTTTACTTCGATCATAAGTGATTTGAACTATAGAATTAATTTCAAGACCAGAAGGTTTACTTGTTTCAAAGTCCTTGGGAGCTGGCTAGAAGTCTGCTAGGGAGCAGGATTCTTGCCTGAGTTCAGGCTCTAGTACCACCACAACAAAACCATCCCGCCTCATCTGCTGACTAGGGAGGAAGGAGCCATTGGCTATGCTGGCTGGACTTGATGGTCCCACAAGGAAGCCACTCTAACTTAGATGTAGGACTGGAGCCACTGCGATGCTCCCCTATGTTTCCCAGGAGAACACTACTGAGCTCTGGTCTGAATTTAGAGGAGAAACACTTAATTCCCTGAAAAGTCCTAGATTTTTAAGGCCAATCACTGTGTCAGACTTATGGTTCTCACCATAATCGTGTATAAAAATGAGGAGGAGAAAGATTACTATGGTGATTTTTTTTTTTTTGCCTATGTAAGAAAAAGTAATTTTATTAAGAGTAATAAGAAAAGGCCTGGAAAAAAAAAGAGTTATGATTATAAATTAAAACTAACAGAGTTCTCTTGAATTTTCTAGAATATCTACAGTTAGAGATCATGTCTAACTGCATCAAAACAATAGCTGTTGGATCTTGCAAAAATAAGACATGTAAATGAAAGTGTTGCTACACCAGACTCTGCTTTGAGTGGTTTCTATTAAGTCTTGATTATGAACAAATCTTTTTACTTCAGCAGAATCACAATGGCCCTTAAGTTTAACAAAGATCTTCTGCAATCCATTTTTTATTTTAATGTGTATAGTATTTTGCTCACATGTGTGTCTACATGCCAGGTGTGGACCTGGCACCCAGCGAGGCCAGAGGAGGATGTTGATTTCCTTGGAACTGTAGTTACAGATGGTTTCGGGCTGCCGTGTTTCCGGAACCTGAGTCTGTATCTGGAAGAGCAGCCAGTGGTTTAACCACTGAGTCATCTCTCCAGCCCCTGTGACCCATTCTTGATACACAGTATTTTAAAAATGATTAGTGACAATAGACATGCAAGAAAGAAGCAACACTTTCTTCCTCACATCATTCAGAGAAAGCAGGGTGAGGTGTGGTGGGGAGCTCATGCTGGCAATTGTAGCACTTGGCACACTGGAGCAAAGGGGTTTGAGAGTTAAAGGCCAACCTGAGCTACATCACCAGTTCCAGGCCAGCTTGGGCTACAAAGATAAACCTTATCTCAAAGAAAGACAAAACAAAACAACAAGCTACCTGGGGCTTTACAAAAGCAACTGCCAAGTGGATTGACAATGTACATTTAGTTTCTTCACTCACCCATTTTTTTCTGCAATGTGTGTGAGGCATGTGAGGAAAAAGTTCAGCCTTAGATGTTGTCATCTCTCAGGTGCCATCTGCTGGCCTGGAACTACAGTACACTAGGCTAGATGTCCAGCAAGTCCCCAGGGATCCACCTGTCCTCACCTCCCCAGTGCTGAGATTACAAGCATATGCTACCATGCCCACTTTTTAAAATGAGGGCTCTAGGGATAAAACTCAGGGCTTCTTAAAAGCATTTTACTATCAGTACTCTTCCCAGTATCATAGGAAGGGTGTGGGGTGGTATGATTTTCAGCAGTAGTCTGGTAATAAGCATGCAGTTAATTCTACATTTAAAGTTTAGAGATACTTTCTCATGGTAACTCCATTAATCTGTCTTACCTCACCTTTTGTTTTAGACACAGTTTAGGCTGGACCTGCATCACCATGTAGGCCTCAAACTACTACTGGGGATTCTTATGCTTCAGCCTCCCAAGTGTAGGCATGCACCCATAGAGTTGGCTCAATGCTGGGTGTTTCTCTTTCTTTTTTTTTTTTTTTTGGTTTTTCGAGACAGGGTTTCTCTGTATAGCCCTGGCTGTCTTGGAACTCACTTTGTAGACCAGGCTGGCCTTGAACTCAGAAATCCACCTGCCTCTGCCTCCCAAGTGCTGGGATTAAAGGTGTGCACCACCACCGCCCGGCTCAATGCTCTTTTTCATAGACACTGGTTGGCCAGAGAGTCTGGTCCTTGGCCGGAGATGTAGCAGCTCAGTGGTCAAGTGCTTACCTAGCATAAATGTAGCTCTCTCTAAGTTTGAGCCCCAGGATCCCCACCCCCACCCCAACAAAAAGGATTCTGGTCCTGTAAGCCCAGGATTTTATGGCTTTTACTATAAACAGTTTAAAGACCTAAGTTCCTAAGACACAGAAGGAATGAATCAGCAACTACACAGTTGTGACTGAGCAAGTGATCGATAAAGCTTACTTTTCTCCTGTTTGTTTACCAGGATTTCAGTTTTTTACCATTTTCTTCATAAGGCTTTTTTTCTTATTTCTTCCTTATTTCTGGGCCTTGAGCTCTAGTTTCTTACAAATATACTTTTGTGCTAGAGTTAGATAGTTACTAGACAGCCAGGATACTATTAGGTCCTTAAACATATACGTACTTGGGTGAGGACGGCCTGCCAGCATCCACCGAGGATCATATGGGGCCTTTGTGGGAACAAACTCGATGATTCTATCTATAGGATCCTTAGAATTCAGGAGAGGAACTGAACTGTGTACACTCTAGAGAAAGAGTGGGAGAGAATGGGCACCAATCAGTAGATGTCAGGCTCAGACCTCAACTCAGCAGCAATAGTTCCACACAAAGACAGCAGGGCCCACTTTCAGAATGACACCACTGGTCCCAGGCATCAAGCAGAAGCATCCCAGTCATGTGTCAAGCTCCAAGGAACACGCACAGTTCCCAGTTCTCACTTAGGAGCCTAACACACACTCGTGCATTCTGACCTGATCCATCCTGCGCTTGCTCTCTGAGAAGCAAGCTTCGGGAGGAGAAAGCGCATAGAGATGAGGAACTCTTAATATTTGGGAATCTGAACATATATAGGCCATGAAATATCTGTGGCTGGAAAAAGAGTGGAAGTTAATGAGATCCAAAGGTATCCTGAAGATAAAAGACAGCTTCAAGAGAAAGAAATCTACAGGTTTCAGAGAAATACATGAGAACTTCTTCAAACAACTCAAACACAATAAGCTGCGGCAGAGGTGGTGGGCAGGAACGACTCACCTTCGGCATGTATGACAGCCAGTGTAAGACTGTGAAGACTCCCTCAAAGTCATCACAAACAGTGGAGTGGGTAACCCCATTGTTGTGCATAATCTGGATGCCCCCAAGCTGGTTGTTGGAGGTGTATACTTCCCGACCAAGAACCTAGACAAATGAGCAAATGAAAAGACATTGGTCTGTACAGATAGAACAATGTATATTATTTCCCAATTCTTATTAAGACAGTTTATTTTTCCCCTCTACCAAACAAAGACAAACCCATTTTTGGGGGTTGTTCAGAGGGACTGCCAGGATTTTCTTCCCTAAAAGAAAATTTAGAAAACAAAAAAGACTTTTAACAGTTACATTGTTGTAATTTTAAAACCATCAAACTCCCTCTCTTTAGACGCCACCATAGACAAGTGCAGAGGACTTTAGCTCTGAGAAAAAAAATTGTTGTAGGTAGGCTGGGACTCTGGGGGGTAATGGTTACATCTTCTTTTACTGTCTAGCAGTTATGTACACACACACACACACACACACACATACACACACACACACACATACACACACACACACACACACACACGCTGAGGCTATGTTAAAGAAAGGCTATGGGGCTGGGTGCCTTATTTTTCTAAAGGATTAACTTTCTCCTGACATTTGATTTTTAAAGCTGGCCCACTGTTTCCCTCCCCCACTCCTAAACCAGGTAGAATCCTGAAGCAGCTCATGACAGCACTCAACCCCCTAGACTCCAGTCTTCTTTGTTTGCTGGGTGTGAGGCTGTGATATACTTCCCAAGCCTGTTATCCTCTGAGGCCTGGCAAGGATTCAAGCCTCACCCTATTGTCTCCCGAGGACTTTAACCCTTGTCGGGTGGGGGCACTTGCAAATGGAAACTACAAAGTTTCCCCTAAAAAAAAATGAAAAAAAGAAAGAAAAGATATTCTCGGACTTGGAAATTGTAGGGTTTCGTTTCTTCCCTAAGATTGGTTAATAATTTCTTCCAGGGAGGGAGGTTTTCTGACCCAGCAGATGGAAGTCAGACGGCCTGATCACCAACTATTGCAAACTGCTGAGTGTGTAGTAATTGCCAGTCATCTAGGGTAGCCCTGGAGAGCACTAAACAGTTGTGGAGGGCTCACTGTACACGCTCTTTTCTGTTCTCTCTCCTCTCTTCTATGAAACAACAACATTAGAAAAAAATTTTTTTCTAACTTTTATTCATTTTCAGTCTCCTGGGAGAACCTAAACAAATTAAGGCCAACAAACTATGCCTGTATGTTTTCAACCGGCCCTTTCTTATTAGGTGCTTGGAGAGGTTCCCCTGCCTGCTGGGTCAGCCCCCTGCATCAAGACCTTCCAAAAGCTGAACAAGTTGGTGACCAAAGTAATAACCTTGCTGTGATCCCGCTGGCCTTGGTTCCATTTAACTTCAGCTAGGAAAGGCGTAAGCGAGTGTTCTGAAAAGAATATGGAGAGCAAAATTGCTCTACGATTACTGCTTTCCTTGATAAGGAAGCACAGAGAACAAGCCTTTCCAGGCAGCCCTAAGCCAAGCAACATGCTGGCAGCTGCTTTGAAGGAGCCGGTGAGCAGGGGAGACCGTATCTGACCAGTGGGCTGCCATCCTCCTCTCAGTCTGTCTTTAATCTCAGCCCAGGCTCTGCGGCTCTTTTCTCATTCTCCTGCTGTCTCTTTCCATTTGCCCTCTCTCTGACTGATACACTGATCTCTCGGTCACTCGGCTTTCTGCTCCACTGAGTCCATATTACTAATAACACCTCCGCCACGGCCAGTTTACCTCATGAAGGCAGGAGCACATCATTACAAAATAAACTCATAACTTTGACATTCTAGCAAATACATGCCGTTTGTTATTTTTATAGCTTTAGTCTTTCTAACAGGCAGAGGGCATTACATACCTGTTTCATTTATATCTTTAAGTGTGTGTGCATACACACTCTTGCACATGCACCAGGAAACAAAACAAAACAAAACAGAACAACAACAACAAAAAACCCAAACAAATAGACATTTCCAAAGCAGCCAGTGATGGGGAGTCTGGTGAAGGCGGAAGGCCCGTCATTCAGGGAGGCCGCACTCTGATCTGACTCTGGTTTTATGGCTGTCATAAACCTGATGGCCCACAACTGGTCCTTCTGGGACAGACTGCTTCTCTGCTAGAAGTCATTCAGTGTGATCAGCAGTATTTTTAATTATTAAAATAAAATTGGAAAGGAGAAATGAAATAAAAAGGAGACACTGGGCTGACCCTGAATATCTGATATTCATAATTTATGTCAGGAGCCAGATACTCCCTGTTGCATAGGAAAGGGATATTTTCTGTTCAGAAACATTATTTTTGGTCCCACTATTGATACATGATGATGTCTAACCGCAAGAACACTGAACAGTTACAAAACTAGCAATGCCAAGAAAGGACCAAGCTCAGACAAAAGGGACCTAAGACAACCAAGAACAGCTTGTTATTTAAGTGCACTATCTTAAATGTCTTCACCCTCTTTTCGATGAATTGAGAAGGGCATCCAGGATGAGGCCACTCCCAGAGACTCTAGCACTTACCCCTTCTACTTTACTGATGGCTATTTTGAACCCCAGTGCACACTTCTTTGAACCCCTATTCTTATGTTCACATAGGAGCAAGATGCAGTGACTTTGCATGTCTTCTCCCTCACATCCTGATGCTCTGGAAATGTCTGTGAGAGCAGCAGCATCTGTGTACATCTTTCCCTCTGGGTCCCAAAGAAACCCTAGGGGTCCCTCCCCACAGCTGAAAACATTATTTCTGTGCTAACAAATGCTTATCACCTGAGAAGATGCATTTGATTTGTTTGTTTGTTTGTTTTTTGGTTTTTCAAGACAGGGTTTCTCTGTATAGCCCTGGCTGTCCTGGAACTCACTCTGTAGACCAGGCTGGCCTCGAACTCAGAAATCCACCTGCCTCTGCCTCCCGAGTGCTGTGATTTGTTAATAAAAGAGAAATCACAGGATAGAGTTACAGAGCACCTGAAGAGCCCCATCTGACTGGTATTAGCTTGGGAGATGGGGTAGGGTAGTGATGGAAACAGAAATGAAGCCGGTTTCCTTGTCTATAGAGTGACAGCAACAATCACAGTCACTCAACAATCAAGAGAAACCAGTAGCCTAGACTATCCTCAGCTACCTACCAGCACCAACCAGTGAGATGAAGGCTCACATTATAGCTCCTGATTTATAGGGGCATTGTTGACTCAGGTGGGTTTAGTGATTTTAGGATTCTTCTTGACAAAAGCTACAACCAAGGCAGCACAATCTGCACTAGGACAGATTCTATTCTGCCCAACTCTGAAATGATAATGCAGGGACAGCCAAACAAGTCCTCCCTGGCTACCAGAAAGATAAGAAGTATCCAAAATCACTGTTTCTCTCAGTATGGTAGCCTACCGACCCTTGAGGAAGCTGTGGGTCACCATCATCATATCTTCACTAAGTAGGTACGCCTCACTTGTCACCCATTGAAACCTGGCCAGACATTTCTGTATTGTCAAGACCCTTGCAATGTTCTGGTTCCTGAATCATTCTCCTCACATTTGCTACTATATGATACAAACTTCTAATTTATTCTTTTTTAAAAAAGATTTATTTATTTATTTTAGGTATGTGAGTGCACTGTAGCTGTACAGATGGTTGTGAGTCATCACGCAGTTGTTGAGAATTGAATTTTTAGAACTTCTGCTCGCTCCGGTTGGCCCTGCTCAGTCGCTGTTTGCTCTGGCCCAAAGATTTATTTATTATTATACATAAGTACACTGTAGCGGACTTCAGACACACCAGAAGAGGGCGTCAGATCTCATTATGGGTGGTTGTGAGCCACCATGTGGTTGTTGGGATTTGAACTCAGGACCTTTGGAAGAGCAGCCAGTGCTTTTACCTGCTGAGCCATGTCGCCAGTCCTCTAATTTATTCCTAACAAAAATTTACCACCCCTGACACACAAGAGACATCCAAAAGTGCACTCCTGAGGCTGCCTTTGCCGTCTATAGCCCTAAATGGTCAAAGCAGATCCATGAAATAACAAGAAGAGCACGATCCCAGGGCTCTCTGCTTCGAAGTGCCCAGACCACAGAAGTAAAGGGCCAAATCGAGAGGTAAGAAGATTGTCACCTTGTCTGGCTATATACTTAAGCTTCAATGAACCCTCCGCTTATTGTAGCTGGTAGACCTAAGAATTAAAGTATCTCATGAAAGCCAGTTAATAGAGATGCAATTGTTAAAGGTTTCACCAAAGGTGCTATAGCGTCTGCAGAAATGCTGAGATGCCTAAGGGTATAAATGAATGCAGTCAAACATACTAAGGCCACTGTTGCTGCTTATCCAGAGACACTGCAGACAGCTCAGGTTTACCACAGCTGACAGGCAATGAAAACAGTCTAATATACCGCCTGCTCTCACCCTTAAATCCCTTTTTGGAGATCAAGATAAACACATTTTTTTCTTTCCCCAGTGCTCCAAACGTTTGACTGAAGTGGCAGAGCACTGTGAGTGTTTGTGCAAATGAAATCACTGTGTAATACTGAATGAGTGCAGTATTTTCTTGTAAGGATATTTGTCAGCACAGCATTGAAATTTCCACATATCACAGATGCAACCTGGATCAGTTTCTAAAATATTGATTTTATCCTAATATACATATTTTTGGAATATTATATGGGAACGTATATTAGTTTAGGAACATTTAGTTATATGTAAATATTTGCCAATCATGTGATAAGATGGAAACTAATAATGGTGAATATCGATCATGATAAAAAAGGAAATCTGCACCTTTCTTCCCTTTTTAACAATCCTTGGAGAGTCAGGGCATCTTCTATTTTAGGAAGCAGGGAACACAAAATTCCTTCGACTCTGAGAATCAGGCTACACAAGCGGAGTTCTCGCTGCAATCCTCTTATGGTATTTCCATTCTCCAGAGGAAAAATTTACTGAACAACCATCATCACTGGATCTCATGCATGATTCTGGGTATTAACGTCACTCTGGGATGTTATGGATAAAGGATGGGGAGGGCAGACAGACAGACAGACAGATGAGTGATATCAGATGGCAGTGGGGAAAGAGTGGTATAAAGGGACAAGAGGGAGGACGGGCAAGAAGAAAGGGCTGAGGGGAGAGAGGGAAGGGGAAAACCGTAACAGCACTTCTCCTCCTAACATCCTCCTTGACCCCAAAGAACTACATTTTTAAAAGATGACAAGTAATTCAATCTCCAATTAACATTTCTAAGTGGTGCTGCACATATTACTGTGTAAATGTTTCACCAGGAATATATCCAAGGGTGAGTGGAATTAAATTTCTTGGGAGTCAGAGACAATGCCTCTGTGACAATGTTACACTCCTTTCTATACTGTTGTCACGGCTGGCGGCTGGCACTGGCAAACTAGAGAGCTAGCCCGCAGCTGGTGGATTAGGCTTGGGGGCAGAGAGGAAACTCAGTGATACACACTGGCAGGCAGAGGGGATTTGAGCCATAGTTTGAGTCAAGATAATCCCCTTGGCAAGACTCAAAAATCTCTCAATAAGAAACAAATTCTGATGTGATCAAGTTTGCTGAAGAATAATCTTAGGCAAAGAGACTGTTGCTACCAGTGTCAGGAAAAGACTGGTTTTGTTTTAAATGTAGTTTAAAACAAGTGTCTTGCTATGTGTATAGCTCAGGATGGCCTCAAGCTGACCATCTTATCCTGGCTTCCTAGGGCAGGTGTGTGCCATCGTTCCCTGATAGGAAAGTATTTAGCCACAAAGACACTGAGATACAGAGCAGAAAAAGCACTGCAAGAGCTTTGCTCACTGAGAGCACAAGAACAAACTCACCAGTAGAGGAACAATAAGGACTTACAGGTGCAGTGGAAGATACTATTAATGTAAAGGAATGAAGAAGAACCATAGATAGTTTGCCTGTCAAATGTGAGAGAAAAGGCATAGCCTTCCTAATAGAGAGCTGCCTGCCAAAAGAAATCACTCATCCCAGAGATCCATCAGCTAACTACTCATTTAGCTAGAGACATGAAAGTACTGACAATAAATCAATTCCAAATGGAAATACTTAGCATTTTAAATAAAGTCTGGTTTAGAGCCAGGTGTGGTGACTCATGCCTGTGATCCCAGCACTTGGGAACTGGAGACAGGAGAGTCAGGAGTTTATGGTCAGCTTCCACTCTGTGAGGCCCCAACTCAAAAGAAAACCAAGAGGGCAGACAAGAGTCTACCTTATTGAGAGATTATTCACATGTAACAAAAGTATCCAATTTATGGTATAAAATTCTATGACACTGACGAACACATCCAGTCACATCCGGTACACAGTAACGACATGGGAACATTATCGTCACGCTCCTCTGGCCCCTCTGCCGACTCCAAACAGCCAGTGATCTCATTTCTGCTCTGACTGCTTGGCCTTTTGTTAAGGTGGCATACAATGAGATTCGCAGAGTATACAGCATTCAGGGCCTAGCTTCTTTTGGTTATCATATGGAGTGCATCATGTTCATTCATACAGTCCAAGTGTAAGTACTTCCTTTTCACAGCGGGGTGTCATGACTCAGTCAGTGTTTGTCAGTTGGTAGACATCTAGGCTGTCAGTTTGGGGAGAGACTAGGAAGAAAGCTGCCACAAACATTTGGAAACAGGATTGTATGGTAAGTGTATAGCTAACTTAGTAAAAGAAACAGAAACCAAACCACAGATTTCAAAGTAGTGATACCACTTCTCATTTCATTCAATAGTGGACAGAGTTCTAGCTATCCCAATTCATATCAGCATTTGGAATTTTGTAAATTATCATTAAAAAATACTTATTTTGGTTTTTCCTAGAGCTGGGATATAGCACAGATTTAGAGCACTTACCTAGCGAGGATCAGACTGTGAGTTTGACTGCCATCACCATAAACAAACAACAAGAAGCTGCATCATTTAGGGAAAGAATGTAGTGCTGTGAGGCTGTGGCTTTAATTTCCCTAATGAGGAGTGGCAGACATAATTGCATGCACTTATCTCCCATCTTTAAACATCTTCTTTCATGCAGAGTCTACTCAAATTTCTTGCCCATGTATTTAACTATTGGGCTGTTTTCTTATTGAGTTCTGACAATTCTTTATATATTCTGGATTCTCTTTAACCAAATACGTTTCTCATAGATTTTTTTAAAAATGTTTTTAGTTACCTCGTGGCTTTTCTAAATAGACTGGTACTTGAGGCAAATGGTAAAATGCCCCAGTGCCAGAGCTCACAGCAGCCAGATATCTGATATATCTGAAAGATAGACTTGCCAGAGCCTGACTTCTAAGACAGTAACATTTATTCTTTCTCTGCAACTTTTTTATTTTCATTTTCTTGTTTATGGTGGGTAGTATTTTTTTAAATCCCTCAGTATCAGGCATGTCCAAACACTAGTCTACAGGCTGCATGTATCATGATGGACAGGCATGAATAGGTCCCACATGTTTACAGATATTGCGTTGCAAAGTCAAAAGATTGGATATTTCTGAAAATGAAGTTTGTTTTAAATACCATGAAATCAGGAATCATAATGTATCTCAACATAAAAGCAACTTTACAAATTACAAATGCAATGAATGAATGCCAGAGCTCCATATGAACTACGGAAACTC
Source organism: Mus caroli (assembly GCF_978045245.1). NCBI lineage: Eukaryota > Metazoa > Chordata > Mammalia > Rodentia > Muridae > Mus > Mus caroli. The sequence continues at coordinate 38,146,341 of NW_028227268.1, forward strand.
AACACTGACATATTCACGCCAGTCGAGCCACTAAAGCCAAGCCTCCTATTAGTGCTCTAATGTAAAGTATAAAAGGGAAGCAAGTGACTCATTCCTTTTACCTGTCTTTGGTGCAGATGCTGGGTGGTGTTTCTGAGTTGTCACTGGTTCTGACCACAACCCTTAACATCTATTTTGTGTGTGTACGCGTATGAGTATATGAGCACTCGTGCACCATGGAGTGTGGGTACGTCAGAGAACAATCTGTAAGAGTCGGTGCTCTCCTTTTCTCATGCCTAATCGGGGGATGGAAATCAGTTCCTTACACTTGGGGGCAAGAGCCCTTACCTGCCAGAGCCTCTGGACCTCTTTAGAAATTCTCTACATGGGCTACTAGTAAACTCTAGTCATATATTATCAGTGTTGCTCTACTGAATTGTATAAATCTGATTTATTGATTGAGAAAAGATATTTTATTGATGAGTCAAGTAGAAAATGAAGATATTCAAAAGGTGATTATCTGCTGAGACGGCCTTAACTCATCATATTTGTATCTTATGCTATTGGCCAAACTGGAGTGAATTCTTTTCCTTAACAACTGGTTTCTCAAATTTCCAGATATGGGTGCTATTTTACAGGACTTAAATCCTAGGTTCCGAGATATTATTAAAATTAGAAATTGGTTTAATCCCAGCACTCGGGAGGCAGAGGCAGGCGGATTTCTGAGTTCGAGGCCAGCCTGGTTTACAAAGTGAGTTCCAGGACAGCCAGGGGTACACAGAGAAACCCTGTCTCGAAAAACCAAAAAAAAAAAAAAAAAAATTAGAAATTGGTCAAGACTCAAGCACATGAGAACGTGAAGCTCGGGCATGGTAATCTGGAGTTCAATCTAAAATGTTCATCAAGCTTCTCTCATGATTCAACATTCCTGCCTGTGTGCAGTAGTCAATTAGACTGTGTGATGACAGCCATCCTGAAGGAGAGAGGACATAGCTACATTTGGACCCATGCACAGGGGACACTCCTAGGATGATGGCCAGCCAGGAGTCAGGTTTCTAAAGAGTCTAGACTCCCAAGTCTTTATCACAGTCACACAGCAGTCTGCACAGCAAGGGCTTACTTAGTTCTATCTTCCTCAGGAAAGACTGGAGTCCTCGAATTTCTAATCTACCACCATGTGCAGTTGTTGCACTTTTAATTTATGGGTGTTAGGGGGCCCCTCTGACTTGGGAACATATTGGCTTGGTCTAATGCTTGGAGATTATTAAACTTGGAGCTGTGCTCCACTATCAGGTGTACAGATCTTTTATTTAGAAGATATGGTGCTCTAAATGCACAAAGAGCTCCCTGTCACCTTCACATTAAAGCCCCTAGTGCCTGGTAAATGGAATTATATAGCTGTCATCTCCTTTCCCCAAAGTTTTAAGAGTACAATGGGCTCATTTTTTCACACTCCATCCCAGCTTCAGAACTAAGAGACCTACTTTGTATTGATTTAAGGTCTCAGAAATAAATAAACCTGCTTCACCGCTGTGATTCACAACAAATTCATGATACACTATTGCATGATATATTTCAAGCTCTGGCTCCGGCTCTCTTTTTCCTCTAGTGAGTGATGGGGGAGGTGGGAGGTAGCAGGGAGCTGAAAAGCTGACAGCCTGATGGTTATTGGAGATGGCTGCGGACTGCAAATCCAAGAGGAGACACTATTGGAGGAGTACAGGATTTTTAACTGGGAGGCAAGGGTGAGAAGCTAATTTACTTGATTTCCAGGCTGGGGTTGTGGGAGAAGAAAGCTTGAAGAGAGAGAGAGGGTTGACAGGGTAGTAAGCTTCAAGTGAAGAACAATCTGAAAAGGAGCTATGAACATGTATAGAAAGAGGAAAGTGAAGAAACACACTAAACAATGGTGTAAGGACTGCATGACTAGAAAATGAAGGTGCTGAGGAAGGTGCTTATGCTCTGCATAAGGGGCCATGCCTACAGACGTAAGAGAGTGTTTAGCTTCAGGGAAATGCTTTACTAGTAACAGGAAGTGAAGAGGCCCTCGTGAATCACAGAACATGTGAAGTAAAGACACTTCTTCACTTAACACTCAAAAGACACACTAGAATCTTGGTGGTTTGAAATGGTTATCCTGGAGATGGGGCAGAGATATATCAGAGTTCCACATATATAAAGTGATGTAGAGCCTGCATATTGAAGTGAGGGTAACAAATTCTAGCAGGCTAGCTTTTGTATGTATGTATGCCTTCAAGACTTTGAGTGCCCCAAACTATGTCACCTTTACTGATTCTACCAGACATCGGACTCAAAGAGTTTGAGCTGTTACCCCTGTGATCCCTAAGTCTCTGCAGCAAGATTAACTTGTAACTGTTCTCTTTCTGTGTCTCTCAGTCTTCTGTCTCTGTTTCACTCTCTCCAGGGTTTCACCATGTGACTCTGGCTGTCCTGAAACTCACTATGTAGACCAAGCTGGTCTTAAACTGGTCTCTGCTGGGATTAAAAGCATGAACCACTATGTCTATCAAGATAAAATTTAAATCACGATGTTACTTCCACTAATATATAAGAATCTTACATTTCATTATATGCAATTTTAGTATTATATATCATAATATGTAGTACCTTTTAAAAATTCCACTGTACTAACCTGTTCTCTTTTTGTTTTAGCCTAACATAGTTCTCTACTTTCCAGAGCAACACACACATCTTTGTAGTACAGAATGGTAGCAATTAAAAGGGAATTTAAGAGCTCTTCTCGTTTTCCATTTTCAGGTAAGCAATACATATTATATGCTTCCCATTTTACACAAAGAACTAAAGTCCAAAGTTACTTGCAAAAGGGAGACTGAGCAAAAAAAATTTCTTATCTAAAGGTTTTGTATGTTGGTTGGTTTGTGCCATCTTGACACAAACTAGAGTCTCGTGGGAAGAGATAATTTCAATTGAAGAACTGCCTCAATCAAATTGGTGTGTGTGTGTGTGTGTGTGTGGTGTGTGTATATGCGTGCGTGGGCATGAACAACTTTTCTCGATTAATGATTGATGTGGGAGGACCCAGCCACCTCTGGACAGGTGTACTGTGTTGCATAAGAGAGCAGACTGAGCAGCCATGGGGAACAAACCAGCAACAGCTTTCCTTCCATGGTTCTATCTCTTCTGCTTGAGAGTCTCCCTCAACGATGTACTCTAAGCCAAATAAGGGCTTTTCTCCCCAAGTAGCTTTGGTCATGGTATTTATTACAGAAACAGAAAGCAAACTAGAACATTCTAGAACTCCAAAGACTTCGAGCCCACTTCTACTGTGTTAGCCAGTGTGATCATTCCTGTGTCTGTATTCAATGCCCCAAAGCAGAGTCCCAGGCTTTTCCTTTTATCTAGAAGCTTTGCACTAGAATCTGTCAGTTCTCTCAAGTCTGTAGTACTGAAGCCATTTTAGATACCAGAGGCTCTCTTGGATAGTCAAAGGCTACTTTTGTAATGGAAATCTGAATGGCAACTCCATTGAGCAGCATCTCCAAGCCAGTAATCAGGACTAGGTTGCTGTACATCATTAAGGCTTGCTAACAGAGTCAGAAATACTTGGTACAGTTTTCTACAAATAGGAGCAACAAAAGAAAACCAAAACAGCTTTCTAAAATGGGACCAGATTTACCAACATTTTGTCTATGTGTAGAAGATGGGCTTGAAAATTAAGGAGATCAGACATCGACTACAATATTCTCTGAGAATTCACTCATAGTGTCAATGCAAAACTCATTTAGACAAGATGTTAAAAAAAATCTCTTTACAAAGGAGAGAGCTATGGGATATAGGAACTATCTTTTGTAAAAATAGGGAGTAAAGGGCTTTTAACAATGCTAACTGATGGGCTGATGCTTAGAGTGACTAGGGTTATTGTATCAACAAGTCCCTGGAGACTCTTAGAGACAGATGACTGGCATATATACTATCCTATCAAGGCTGAACATGGTGCCTCTTAAACTAATGGTGTTCCAAAGTGTGTTAATGGTCTTTACATAACATCTATTGGGAACATCAATATGTGAATGTACTACTAAAGGGAGGAAAGCCATGTAACATTTTATTTTTTCCAAAGAACTTTTGCCTCCAGAGAGCCAGAAAGTATAAAGAATACTGTTTATATTCCTACTCCAGGGTCTGGATATTGAACTGTGATAAGTACAAACCTGGAATGTATCTTAGAAAGACCACATAGTACCAGGAGTTTCCTAAGTTAACTCATCTAGTCCTCACAAAAGCCTTGGTACATAAGTATTTACCATGGCCTCCCATTGTACACTTAATAAACCTGAAACACAGGTGGGGGAATGGGGGTGTTAAGGAATTGCTCAGGGTGATAATTTGTATGTGGTAGAGCCAGAAACTAACCCTCAGCAGCCTGGCTCTACAGTCTATGCTGTTAACTTCTTTCTGTCACAGTGACAATACTGCCCTCACCCAGGGATAGCTAAGGACTGTTTCCCTCCTTGAATCTCTCTAACTCTCTCACATTGTGTATGGCAGCATCATGGATGGACATGGAACATGTACAGGGTAGGTCTCTGGTTCCACAAACAAATCTCCTTCCTATGATCTCCAGTACTATGTTAAAGAGACTGATGTGAGTGACATCACACACTTCACATTGCATAGTTACAATATAACTTTGGGCATGGTAATGAAAGCAAATCAGAGAGGGAATTTTTTTTTGGACTAAGTCTCAAAAGCAAGATTAACACTAAAGAGATGGCTTAGTGATGCTGCTCTTCCAGAGGACAGGAGCTCAATTCCCAGTCTGCACATCAGGCAGCTCATACCAGGCAATCACCTAAAGTAACTCCAGCTCTAGGGGCACCTGATGCCTCTGGCCTCCACATGCACCGCACTTAATGTGCATATCCCCACCATACACATACAGTTAATTACAAAAGAAAAAGGAATCCTAAAGAAATAGCAAGATTAGTAGAATTAGGTCCTGGAGGACTTAAAAGCTCTCAGCCACATGCACTACATGAGTACTTTTTCTAGTAGATTCAGTGCATAGAGCGGCCTATTTAGAAGCTCTAAAAAAATGTTTACCATGAGGAAGTCACATAGAACCTTCAGAGTAATCTACCCTCACATATCACAGCCATTTTGCAAAGAGAGGTCCTACCTACACAGGGAGCTGCTGTCCAGAGCACACCCACAAACCACAAATTCCCATCACTGTCCAAAGCTCAGGTTTCCATCAAGTCTGGGGCTGAGAGATAGCAGGCTCTGACCTGCATCAGTGCTGCCTTATAGCAGAGGTTCCTCTAGCCTGGCTGCCACTGACACTATGCTAAACATGAGAACAGAAACTTAGAGGTACTGGGGGTGGGGGATTATCTGTGTTACTGCAAATGTCCAAAAGCCACCCTAACTTAGGAGTTTATAACTGCAAATCATCCCAGCTCACCAAGGGTCTTGTCATACCAACAGTTCAAGTAGACAACTGCTACCTCTGCCACACCTGCATGAGTCCCTCCACCCCAGGAAGACAGTTAATACCCATCAGGCTAAGTATCATTTTGAGGACTTAGCAATGTGTAGCCTATAGTTCCTGAAGTCATGGCTGCTGCAGCCTTGAAAGACATGAAAAAGCAAATCCTCATGGACTTCTATTTATGCCGTCACTCTCAGCACTCTCTGTGGACAGTGGGCAGAGGCCTGAGCTCTTCTGTAATGAAACTCAAGTTCACATTTTAATTAATTCAGTCTGTTGATTGTTTCAGTCTTGTCCGAGCCCTGACATCACTCTAACCCCCAACAACAAGGAAACGGGAAGAAGCTCTTGGCTCTAGTTTCAGATGTCATTTGGGAAGTATCCAGTCACCAGTTCACTGGCTTAAAGTATCAAATCTGGATCACAAAGGTCAAATCAAGAAATCATCTTGCTCCTTAACTTGGCAATATTCTAAATACTTTACAAATCACTGCAGGGAAGGAAACCCGGCAGGTGTTGACGGAATATAAGTACTCTGATCACGAGAGGAAAAGGATAAAAACACTAATGTGGAAATATCTTCTTGTTCTGAAACAAACTACACAGTAGCAGGAAACAGCCCTGGAGAATAAGGTGTACAGAAAATTTGGCAGCAATGAAAGGAGGAGGAAACAGCAGCAATACTTGCATTTACTATGCAGGTCACTACGGAAGGAGGAGAGCGGGGGAGGAAATCTCTAAAGAAGACACTTTGGAAGTATAAGGCAGGAAGGTGCACACCAAAACCAAGTCACCAACACCATGTGTAAAGATTTGGAATGCAGCCATAAAAGCCCGATACACACATGCATTGTATAAGTTGGAAACTGTGCATACTAAAGCTTCTTATCTATTAAGGGAACGAACAGTTTACATGTTGCTGTGTTATGTGAGTAGAGTGTGTGGCATGTCAACCCTTCCTCTCCCAATATTCCATGTTAAGTTAAATCAGTGATGGGGCTCAAGGGGGTGGGAAGGGTCGGGGGGAAATCCAAGAGAAAGAAAGTTTTAAAAAAATCTCTGCCTCAGCAAAAGTTTTCATTAAAATTTTAGACAAATGATCCCTGTGTCCTTCTCTCTTGCTGCCTGGGGCTCCATGCTATTTCTATGCAAATAACAACCTCGTGGTTTATATCTTATTATTTCCACCGGAGCTGCAACGACATGACCTGAGACGCGTAAGAGGTGGGATGTGGGGGGGGGTGGAAAGGAGAGAGAGAAAGGCAGAAAGGGAGAGAGAGATGGAGTGGGTGTTCACTCAAGTGTGAAAAAATATTGTCAGGAGTGAGCGTCAAGAACAAAAAAAAAATTGCAGGGATAACGTGTTTATTTCAGTCCCGCCACCCCTCCCCACCCCCACCCCTTGCAAACAGGCACCTTTTAAAATTCATTGGGCATCGGGCGATCACGCACAATCCATCTGCTCGCACTTTATCATTTGCATTTCATGCCTCCTGGCTTCTGATGTGCTGATACTTTGATGCAGTCAGGAGACTCGCATTATCATTATTTCAATTTCCAAAGGGGTCAACGGGATCAGCACTTGCACACACAAAATCTTTTCTCCCCTATAACCTCTGTGCACCCCTTTCTTATTCTTCACCCCAATGTTTAACATAACAGATAAAGACTCCAAAAGGTGAGCACTAGATGTTTACAGTCTAAAACTGTATATAAGCCTGCATATACTGCCTACATTTCCACTCTACACATAGGTAAACAGATACAGTGACCACAATGGTCAGGGCTTAAAAAGCAAGCTGTACAGTGCTTCAAACACACAAAGACTTTCTCACACGTGGACACTCGGGGAGGAGTGCATTCAGAAAAAGAAAGGAATCTACAAGCAAGACCTAGAAACAAAGAGAGATCAGCTCACATAGAAAGATGCAGACGAAGAGTGCCTAGCACAGTCCAGGAGTGAGATGGAAAGAAACTCCCAGAGAGAACGGTAAGCAGAGGCTGGATAGATAGAGTAAGCATGTATGTGAGACGCTAGCATTCAGGAGTGAGCCAGAGGCAGCAATCTGAGCTGGCGCTCTCTGATAGCTTCCCTTTTCATTCCTGATAAGCAATGGAGCTGAGAGGACATTCTTAATGAATTTGCATGAAATTGGGTGTCTTCCAGCAACAAGACTTTGTAGTTAAGAGGTGCAGACGCGAAGATAGTATAGCAGGTGGAGCGGGATTAGGTAACCTCTACAAAGAACACTCCCTTCAACTAAAATGATGGCGTACTTCTGGGAATGAGCATTGTTAAACTACAACAGAGCCTCTCCCGTCAGTAACCAGGCTTTTCTCTAACAAACAGCACTGTAGGCTATAGAAAAGAAGAATACTGAATTTGATCAGAACAGATTTTTAAAAAGAAACCACTACTGTTTTCTTCTTGGCACAAATGAAATTCAACTAATAAGATGCTAGCAAATTCCTCAAAACAGAAAACCTTTGCTGTTAAACAATCTCTGTGTGTAACATACTAGAGTAGGGGAGGCACTAATATAAACCATATATACTTCAGAAACATATTGTCTACATATGGCAACATCACAGAAATACAGGGGTATATATCATTTTAAAAATCTGTCCTCATAGAAAATGGTTTCTGGGCTGGTGAGATGGCTCAGTGGGTAAGAACACCCGACTGCTCTTCCGAAGGTCCAGAGTTCAAATCCCAGCACCCACATGGTGGCTCACAACCATCTGTAATGAGATCTGACGCCCTTTTCTGGTGTGTCTGAAGACAGCTACAGTGTACTTACTTATAATAATAAATAAATAAATCTTTAAAAAAAAAAAGAAAATGGTTTCTAAAACTCTTCAGTGTTCAAACCTCATACTTATTAGATAATAACTAAAGGAGCAACTTAACAAAATTGATACTCTCAGCAGTCCCTCCCACTGCAGAATCTTCAGGAGCGGCAGTTCTTCACTTTCCTTTCCAGGCTGATTCTACTCTGCCTTTCCTTAGAGAGAAAGCAAACCTGTGATTTCTGATTCCCTCAAGCTGATTAGACAATGAAATTATCAACGTTTTTTACATGGGAACACCAGGATTGACCAACTAGTCTCTATTCTGTCATTTAAAAACCAAATCATAAAAAGCACTTCTACTATACAAGTGTTCTTTTTTAGAGGTATATTTAGAAATTTCTCAAAACAGCAAACTTGTACATTCTCAAAACCTCGCTAGTATTCAGCTCACACTGCAAAGCCAGCGTCACAACACAATATTCAACACTACATGGCATGTGTATAGCTCTACAGGCTGGCACCAAGCCATGTAAGGGAGAGCCAGGAAAGCCCACATTTTGTGCTAAGTGCCTGTGTATTTTTCTTTAGCATCATAAAATTAGGATGCAAATTAATACCTCCCTTTAACAGACAAGAAAGCTGAAGAGCTAAAGGGCTCCGTAACTTACATAGTAGAAGCCAACTAATTTCAAACTATTCCATTTCACATGTTTCCTGCTCTGGAGGGAAAATCCAGTTTTGATGCTTAAAGGGTATGTGTGTGAAAGGAAGGGAGGGGAGGAGGGACGGACGGACGGAAGGAAGGTAGAAAGGAAGGAAGGAAGGAAGGAAGGAAGGAAGGAAGGAAGGAAGGAAGGAAGGAGAGAAGGAGGGAAGGAAGGAAGGAAAGAAGGAGGGAAGGAAGGAAGGAGAGAGGGAAGAAAGGAAGGAAAGGAAAGGAAAGGAAAGGAAAGGAAAGGAAAGGAAAGGAAAGGAAAGGAAAGGAAAGAAAGGAAGGAAAGGAAGGAGGGAAGGAGGGAGGAGCGAGTGCTGGTCTTGGTTAGTTTCACTCTTCTGTGCAGTGTCCTCACCATCTCTCAGATGTGTCCCCTTTCTCTGTCTGTGTTACTCCTTCCGCAGAACCCAGTCATTCCACTGCTCATTGTTTATTGAGCTTTTCCACTATGCAATGTTCTTCTTCAGAGCTATGTTTAGAAATTTCTCAAAACATTAAAATTGCACATTCTCAATACCTCAACCAGTGCTAAATCTTCATTGTATAGTCAAAAACCAGAAGCCAGTACACTTAGAAACTGACAGCTTCCTGCATTGAGAACAGGTCTCCTCACATGTCAAAGGCAGAGAGAACACAGAAGCATTCAGTTTTCAGTCTTTCTAGAAAGGGACTAGAATATGACCTCTTTGGAACAGAGGTTTATACAGTTTGCTTACTAATATATATTTTATATATAACTATATATAATATGTAAATATACTAATAGATATTTTATACATAAATATATACAAACACAAGAGTCATACTGGTAAATAAATAGTTACTCAAACTGTTTGTTGAATGAAATAATGAATGAATGGGTAAGTAAGTTAATTGGCAAACATTAGAGGAGAAGACACACTAAGGAAGGAATGGGCTGCCTTCTAGTCAGAACCTTGAATTAGAAAGTCATACTTGTCATTATTAAACAATCTCATATACATGTACCAAATTCTGGCAACTTACTTTGTTGAGGGCACCAGCTCCTGTCAGAATTAAGTGAGAATTCTCAACCTGGATGGTTCTTTGTCCCAGTCGGACAAGGTAAGCCCCAATACCAATGGCCCGGCATGTAACCTTAAAAAAAAAAGAATAAATTCTGCATGTCACAAAAAACAAAGGCACAAATGAAATATATAAAATTCTTATGAACAGAAATATTGCTTTTTATAAAGTCTAATGACAATACAACCCCCACCAATCCAACTTTCAGGTCAAATAAAGGACAAAACTCACTGAATAGTGAGTATTAGATACTCCAGGAGTTGTGGTTCTTTTATTTGCACATTTCACAGATGCCTGCTATTCCTACAACATGCACAAGTAAAGCACTAAGAAGAAACCCAAGTTGTTAAAAATCTGGTAGAATATTTGGAGAAATAAGAAATGAAATTAAATGTTGAAAGAGCCTACATTTGGGAAATTTAGTAGTTTATATCATCTTGTCTTGTTATTTATTGTGTATAATTATGATACATTTGTAGGTATATCATCTCAGGAAGTATTTCAGTTTAGGACCCAACAGCAGTGAGGGAGGGCAGAAATAAACCCAGCCACACACCTGGCTTTTCAATAAGTTTCATCCCTTGTGGGGAATGGAGGATGTAGCTCTGTGGTAGAGAACACCTGTCTAGACAACATGAGACACTGGATTCCATCCCAGCATTGAAAGGAAGCTTTATTCTAAGAGTATTTACCAGGCTGATGGTGATGATCTCATCATAAGCCAATGAGGATTCCCCAGCAATCATTCCAGAACCCCGAAGGTTCTCTGCTCCAAGTCCTTCTTCTTTCCCGATAATATCTGTTATCTTGTACCTATTGCATAGTTGTGCCAAATCAGAAACGTTAAACACAGTAATAGGAACTCATAAGCAGAACCACTACCATTATGAGACTATTTAAGACTCGAATTCTGTAAATTTCTAAGGGTCTCCATCTTAGCTTGGATCCTACTTTACTGGGAATGATATTCTGTAACAGAAACAACAAAAGTTGGAATTTAGTAACTAGGTTAAAGCTTGATGATTCAAATACTGGTGTGGCTCTGAAGATATTAATAACATCTGTAAAATGGGACAGTAGTTTCTACCTCTAAGATATGGAAGACATGATGGTTAAAGCAACAAGACGACATGACACAGCTCAGATTTTAAAAGCCCTTTCCTACATCCTTGGACACATTCTTAAGAAAAAATCAGGGTCAACCTATATCTCTGAAGTAAGCCACAACCATTAAATAATCTTAGACAATTTTATATAAAAATAAATAACCACAAATAGAGAAATAGAGAGGAAGTGGAGATTATCATTCCTCCCCTTTTCAAAGATTAGAATAAAGAGGAAGGTCAAAACAATGTATTCCCACTTACAAATAGCAAGTATACTGGTGAGGGTTCCTAGCTATAGTTCTCTGGAGGGAATGGTGTGATGTATGCAGAAGTGAAATGCTGACCGAGTTACCCAGAAAGCAAACTGTGGGTCTAGTGGGAGTCACTTACTAGGAGGGAGAGCTGACAATGGGAAATGGGAGATGGCAACAGAGTTAATAAAAGGATGTCCAGCACCACACATACACATACATGAATACACTCGTACACATGTACACAGAAAGTACTGAGCTAATAAAAGGATGTCAGGCACCACACATTTATGAATATACACGCACATGTATACACATGGAAAGTACTGAGCTGGAAGCAGAGATGGGCATACATTACTCATTGTTCCTGGCACAGGGCAGGAATTGTGTTTTATTTTAACTCTCATGAGCTGAAATAATAAAGATAAGCACTGTATAACAGCTCTTAACTTCCTCTGCTCTGAATTTTTCTGCTCCTTTCTGTCTCTCCCTCTACCGACTCTACTTCTTTGTCTTAGCTGTGGTCTGTGACTGTATGTCTGCTTTTCAGATTGCTGTAGCTTTCTATTTTTAGCCTCTCCCAATATCAAGTTATCCACAATTCTTTTTCTCTATATATCTAGACTTCAGATTCTAGAGTTATGTTACAAATAAGCTAATCTTCCTTTAGAAAGAGACATGAAAAAGCTGGCAAAGCTACACCATACCCACACCATGTTCCAAGGCATCCTGAGGCACCACAGTGAACCCCCAGGGACACTGCAGTCTATTTTTGGAAAAACACTCTGACATGTGGTATCTGTTAGACCCTATGTGAATGACTAGCTTTAGGAAGTTCACAGCTTAACAGAAGATAGAATGTTGTCAAAAGAAATGCAGCACTATCTTTATAAAGCCAAGTTTTTGTAGTTTCTGTGGAACAAAGGCAAACTTTGCACAAAAACCAAGGAAGAACAAGAAATAAGGATGCTATATACAAGGTAACTCCAAGGTCTGCAAGCAGAGTATTACAGTATTCGCAAGTTACTGTAATTATTACGAATCAGCTAGGTACTACTCTCAGATGCTAGAGGTAAAGGTATAAGGGACTGGAGTTCAAGACCATCCTTAACTACACGGTGAATTCAAGGTTAGCATGGGACTCATGAAACCCTTTTTAACACTCCCTAAGGACATACCAGAAAACAAGAATGAAATACTTTTTTTTCCAATTCACATGGATTACTTTATCCAAGTGATCATTAACCTCATAAGAAAGAAACCTTTATGATGCTATTTGCATTCAACTACTTAATTTAAAAAACCACATTAGGTCTATGTTTAGTTTAAGGGTGCTGTGAAAAAGTACTACAGACATATTAAAGGTGCCAGGAGCTGGGTGGTGGTGGCACAAGCCTTTAATACCTCCAGTTGGGGAGCAGAGGCAGGGGGATCTCTGGGTTTCAGGACAGCCAGGGTTACACAAGGAAACCCTGCTTTGCGGGCAGGGGTGGGAGAAGTGCCACAAACTAAGGAAGTGTGAGAACCAATGGCATAACTTCTATGAAGAAAACTAAACATATCAGTAAATAGAAAAATATGCCATGTTTCTTTTTAGGGAAATTAAAGAGAGATGTCAGGTCCTTATAAATTAATATATAAAACCAACAGAGTCTGAATTAAAGATATTATAGGAAGTTTCTGGTGATTAAAACATGTGCTAGGCCATGGGCTTGTTCTACAGCACCACAAAAACAAAAAAAATTAACAAAGAAGCACATCAGCTAATTACAACTTGGAAAAAATTAACATGTCCCACAGCAATAGTTAAAATAGTATGGCAATGGCCCACCAATGTAAGAGTTAGTCAATAAATAGTACCACAGCAATTAACATTCTAGAAAATACATGCAAAAAAGTTATCAAAATTCAGCCTCACTGGTAATCAAAAATGCAAGATAAAAATAACAGCTGCTATCTTGTTTTTGGAATCAGGGTTTCTCTGTGTAGCCCTGGCTGTCCTGGAATTCTTGCTGTAGATCAGGCTGGCCTCTAACTTACAGAGATCCCACTGCCTCTGTCTCTGCTTCTGCCTCCTGAGAGCTGGGATTAAAGGCATGTGGTACCACTGCCTGACTAACAGCTGCTAATTTTGAGAAGATACTCATTATTACTAAATATAGTAATCTCTGTTTTAAACAACAATCAGCGATACACCCAGAACAGAGGAAATCAGTGTTATCATGTACTTACTGACTGGGGATGCAAATCTTGGAAGGGCAATTTGAAAAAATTTTAAAACCTTTAAATATGGACTTTCTGACATGTAAGCATCGAAAAGTTTACCCAAAGAATTATCAGATACCCTGTGTTTCAACATACCACCCCCCGAAAGCCCTTATGAAATTCTTTCAACTCCATGTGCAATTAATATACTGAATAATTTTATTCAAGTGATCAAGCTGTTAGAACAGAAACACTTGAAGCTGCTGTATTTAACTCTACTTAAACAAAAACAATAGTGTGTGTTTGAGCTATGGACAGGGTGCCAGGAACAAAGATTAGGTACAGTCCAAAAGTGTCAGTAAAGGAATATTCAGCACAGAGATATAACAGTGAAAGGCTGGAAACGGTCTGCATATTCAAAGATAGTATACTCACTATGATATGGTATTATGCAACTATTAAACTTCATGTTTATTTCTGAAGGAAGATTAGCTTTATATGTAATATAACACTAATCTGAACAGAAGAAATTGCCCTAAAATAAATTTTAGTTCAAAGGATAAAAACACAAAACAACACAAAAACCTCTTAGCTACTATAATCCCAGTTACATAGGGAAAAAAGCACCATGAATATAGAAAAGGCAGTAAGAATAACATAAATTCATAATTGTGCTTTAGGGTAGGCCTGTGGCTGGTATTTTACTTTTTCTTCAGAATTATTTACACATTTCATTGTTTCTTAAATGAATAAATAATATATCACCTAAAAGCCTCCATCAATAGCAAGGTATTTCTGTTAATAAGCTAAGGCACAAATCTAAGATGGCTAGATTATACCACAGAGCTTTTCAAGGTTGTATGAGCACAGAGTAAAGAAATATTCTCTATCTTTGAGAATCATGGCCAAGTTCATCTGACATACAAATACCTACCTGGATTCCCCTTCATCCTCCACATGTTCACAGTGGACAGAATTGAGGGCACTGACTCTCTTATAATCCTGGGGTGTCAGATATAAATACTTGTATCCCTGTGAAGCACAAATAATTTTTAGCTCATCATCTGTCATTAGCACATAACCAAGACAAAGTCAAACATATATAATGAAACTTGCTCCAAAGCTAGCTTTAAACAGATGAATTATTTGAGTGACTGTCACACTAGCATAGGTGGTTTGAAAGATGGAAGTTCCTATATTTTAGTCATTGACTGACCTTGAAACAATATACCCTATAGTTCCAATTCCAGGTATGTGCCATTCAATTCATTTTCAATAAGGTTAAAGGGTCATTTCTGAGTCTTTAGTGACACTTCCATTAAATATATCAGCATGGGACTCAGGAATTGTGTGAATTACGGCTCTTCACTCAAATCCATATCATCAAAATAAGAGAGGGGTAAGGTATAACAGAAAGGATCACAAATCTGGGAAATTAATATTGAAATCAGAGGTCTAAGCAGTAAAAAGTCTGAGCACAGAATTTATACTTTCCCTTTTTTCAATAAATAAGTTCTATTTATAGTAAAAAGCTGTATTAATACTTAATGATTTACTTGCATGCATACAAACTTACAATTAAAGTAGAGTAGCATGTTCTACATGTATAACATGCTGTGTGTGTTTACAAATTAGCAGTTTTTATACGCTGAGATGTGGTACAACCGTCGTGACTAATTCTAAATTCTTCCGATACCCAAACAGAAACACAAGCATGCAAGTAGTCATTACTGACTTCATTATACACTTTATAGATGCTTTTAATGAACTACAATTTACATTCACTAAAATCCATCGACTTTGTTATAAACTTTTATTTTTGAGGCATTGTCTGGCTGTTTCCCAGGCTGGCCTTAGCATCCACAGGAGTTGGGATCACGGGCTTCAGCAATCATACTTGGTTTTTATCATTATAACCTGATAAGTTCTGATAAGTGTGTATACTTGTGTTAGCATCATGTTTTTTATTAGACCTTGAAATAATCTTATATATAAGGACATGAAAGGTAGAAAAGAAACTGAGAAAGAGGAGGTACAAAGGTAGATAGAAAACCAAGAGAGGTACTTCAAAGATAAAGCAGAGACCACTGGTATCAAATGCCGCTGAATCATCAAATAACCACTGCGACAAGGACTGAGAACTCAACGCTGAATTTGCAACACACAACCTCTGGTGACCTTGACAAAAGTAACTTGATTAAAATGGTTCAGGTGCAAGCTTCATAGAAGGAGGTTCAGGAGAGTGGGACCAGAGCCTGCAGATGGCAAGAGCAGGCAACTCTTTGAAGTAAAGAGGAAGAACAGGAGTGAGTACTTGAGGGATGTGTCTGTATGTCAAGGTATAGTTCCAGGAGAGAGGGAAAAGGGATGAGCCAAGCAAAGGAGGAGTGGTATTCTTCACTATACAGGGCTACAAAGGGAGGGAGGGAGGGTTCTAGGAAGCGCAGAGATCATTCACTTCAAGCACAGGAGTGAGGTGGAGAGGAGTGGGGACAGACACAGGAAGTGCTCACCTGCACAGGACCTAAAGCTTTTCACTTGCTTCTGCAGTACTGGGGGTGAACGCAGAGAAGAAACAAGTCTTATTTCTGTTTCAGAGCATCTTGGGAAGCAAGGACTGATCGTGAGTAGGAATGAAGGTAAGGGAAGAGGGTGGAGAGGACCCAAGGAGGGGAAATGTGAGACCAGTCAGAGAACCACATTTTTCTCCACTGCACATGTGGAGAAGGTGGACAGTTAGGTTTTACTTCTAGAGGACAGAGGAAGCAGAATGAGCAGAAACACAAAAAGGTGACAATTAAGACAATTAAATGCTATTAAGATGAACCTTGGAATTAAAAAAGAGTTGAATGAACAGGGTACAGGCCTTGAATGCCAGCAGAGCCAAACAGACCTATATGAATTAAAGGACAACTAGGTCTACATAGTACATCCCAGGCCAGCCAAAGCTACATAGAGAGACATAAAAGCCAAAACAATAACAACAACAACAACCCAAGCTGGGTGGTGGTGGTGAATACTTTTAATCCCAGCAGAGGCAGAGGCAGAGGCAGAGGGAGGTGGATCTCTGTGAGTTCCAGACCAGTCTGGTCTACAGAGTGAGTTCCAGGACACCCAGGGTTACACAGTGAAAACCTGTCCAGAAAGAACAAAACAAATGAAACAAAAAAAAAGCCAAAACCAAAGCAACAAAACAAAACAAAACAATTAAAAAACCCACCAAACAAATTGAATGAAATGAGAGTGAAAAATGGAAAAAGAAATTAGTAGAATCACAGTATTTGTAGGCTTAAAGGATCACTGGATGTGGAAAACTACAGAAACTGAGCACATGGAACACATGTGATGATGTCCTGCCATTCCAATTCTTGCTCCACTGTAGACAGCTATCAAGTTGCCCTGGCAAGTTAGGAGCTCCAAGGGCAATGGAATGGAAGGGCAGCAAAGAGAGGGACACTTAAAAGTGATATCATAGAGAGAGTGAGCAAGGGTGGGGTCATTAGAGAGAGATCTCAAAGATCCAGTTATGGTAAGGATCACCCACTGAGTACAACAATCCCAAGAATTATCACACAACTAAGAAGCATTGGAGAAAGTTAACAATATAGTAGAAATTAAAAGGTGGGAGAGATGGCTTCAGGGTTAGAAGCACTTACTGCTACTGCTCTTAAGAGTCCAGGTTCAATTCCCAGCACCTATATGACAGCACATAAGTGGCTGTGACTCCAGTTCCAGAAGTTACAAAGTTACAATATCTTCCTTTGCTGGTCACAGGTGTTCTCCTCTCTCTCTCTCACACACACACACACACACACACACACACACACACACACACATACACACACACACATACTCACACACACACACAGTGTACGTACATATACTCAGTCACATACACATAAATTGGGAGCTGGAGAGATGATTAAGAGGATGCTCTGCTCTTGAAAAGGAGCCAGCATCTATGTTGGATAGCTCACAACTACCCAATACAGTGGCTCAAAACCACTTTTTTTTTTTTTAAGATTTTATTTATTTATTATATGTAAATACACTGTAGCTGTCTTCAGACACTACAGAAGAGGGCACCAGATCTCCTTACGGATGGTTGTGAGCCACCATGTGGTTGCTGGGATTTGAACTCTGGACCTTTGGAAGAGCAGTCGGGTGCTCTCACCCACTGAGCCATCTCACCAGCCCTCAAAACCACTTCTTAAGTAGTTTTGTTTTGTTTTAAGTTTTACCTTGTGCATTATGTGTACTGTGAGTGGGTGCGCATGTGGAGGTCAGAGAACTTTTGGTAATGGGCTCTTCCTTTCCATCACTGTGGATCCTAGGGATTGAACTCAGGCCTTCAGGGTTGGCACCATGCATCTTACTCTCAACCATGTCACTGGCCCTAAGGAATTTTTGTAAGTAATTGTAAACACAAACCTCCTCCTTTGTTCCTCTCAATGCACATCAGCTCATACCCATACACAAACACAGTCTTGAGATGTTCTCTGAGTGGCGCATACCTTGTAGGGATCTTCAGGATCTACCCAGGCCACATGGAACATATGGCGTATTTCTTCTGCAAGTCCAATTCTAGCTCCACTGTTGGCTGCCACGTAGATGCGTGGGATGCCTTCTGCTCTGGCAAGTTCAGAAGCTCTGAGAAACAGCAAATCCTCCTGAGGCCCAAAGGAACCGATCCTATATGTAATGTCATTGCCGATGACAATGATATCTCGGCCATCTGGATATTCAGGGCTTTTAAGGCTCATTTTCCAGGCTACCATGCCAATCTACAAGGACAGAAACAAATGAATACAGCTTCTTACATGCCTTTACTTGTGAGGTTTCTTGAAGGTAAGACATTAGATTTAGATACATCCTTCAGAAGATGTGCACTGTGAAAGAAGCAAGCTCCCTCTTGGAAAGCAGACAAACAGTCTAGGACATTGCTTTACATTATTACTGTGTTGTGACAATTCTTCGATGGATTTACTGATACAAAATGGAAAAACTTCAAATCTAAATGTACTGAAGATTCTACACTGAAGAAAGATATGACAGGGGGAATGAGTCCAGAATGTCCATTTTACTATACTCTACACTAAGACACTATTTCCAACTTTGGTGAGATTCATTTCAAGAAACCTTTAGCACATAAGGGATAGAAAGAGAACCACTCTCAGACTATCCAACTTTTGTGATCTGAGGCCCTTTTATTGTCCTCTGTGAAAGATTCTTCAGTGGTTTGGGTCCAGGTATTTTCCATTTCTGCAAGGATTTACTATCGCAACTCTTGTTGCTATCTTCCAGCACCAGAAAACCAAAGGATGCACAGAGCTAATCTCTTGTTGCACTATGATGTATGTAAATCTCTGTTCTCTGTTCAGTGGCATCTGACTAGCCACACAAACAAATGATACAGACTTGAAAGACAGAGGTGACATGTCTCTTCTCAAACACTCATGGCTCTCTCCTTTTTAATCCCCTTCTATATGAGAACTACTCAATCCTACTTGTTTACTTGCTAGTCCCATTTCTTTCGTATTCACTTACACCTCAGTTACAGCCGCAGTTTTTCATGTCTGCCTGTCTATTTCCCCATACCTGGATAAGTAATGCTTTCGATTTTTTACCCTCTTTTTTTTCCCCTGTCTGCTGCTTCCCTCCCTACCCCCACCACTCATGCCCAAACACAAAGCCTACCAGATGAGCATTTCTGGCCCTGCCTAATGGAGCCCAGCCACATCTGCAGCCTTGGTCCCTCATCCCCAGACTGCTGCATATCACCTCATTGGGGAGCTGGCCATCAAGAAGGGCCATTAACAGATGTAAATAGCAGCATCCCTGGAAAGCCACATGCATCACCCAGACTCAACCCGGCCAGCGATCATAAGCTCTGAGTACACATTCCTCAATCCAATTGCACATCCACTGTAATCAGGCTGGTTGAAGCTTTCTACACAGCGATTTGTGATTCTCTGCATTAAGAAATATATATATGAAACACCCACTGATAAATATAAGCTATTTAATATATCATACCATTGGCCGAATACAAAATGGATGTAATATAGGAAAAAAATTCCACTCACTTTCTGAGATAAGATATTACTCTATCGGCTCATTAAAGACAAATAAGGGAAAAGAAGCCTACCATTTGAATGCTACACACAAAAACCCCAAATATCAGGAGAATCTTGATCTAAAACAGCAGCAGCAGCAGCAAAATAGCTAGTCTATAAAATGCATGTATGGTGAGAAATACTTTTGCATTTCTAGATACTGTTTTAGCTAAATCACTCATTTGTTTTTCAGAAAAGGAAAGCTCTCTGTCTACTTTCCTAATTTGTAGTTAGGAAGATTGGGTTTAACACCAAATATTATGCTATTTTAACCTTAGCCACGTAGGCCAGCTTAGATACAAGCCCTGAAGATTCTACTTTGGCATTTGTATCCTAATGTAGACACTGTGACTGTGGCATTGGGAAAGCAGATAATACTCTTATCTTTCCTCATTATCTAGGGACTCTCATGTCACTTGGGCAGCCAGTTCAGCAACTGGCCAGGTCATTATGCTTGCAAAATTGACTTCTAATTAGGTGTCAACACAGTAGCCCCAAGAACATTTTTTCTCTCTTCAGTTTTTTAAGGCAGGTCACACCTTATAGCTTCAGATGACCTGGAATTTGTTATGCAGTTCAAGATGGTCTTGAATTTACAATTCTCCTGCCTCAGCCTCCTGTGTGTTGGGATTATAAACACATAAGACCATATCTGGCTTTACATGTTACTTTCTTTTTTCAACGTCTTTCATTGATTAGCCCCCACTCACTGACTCCTACATTAAAAGTGACAAAAGAGAACTGAGAGTGTTGATCCAGTCTCAGTAAACGAAGGATCCTTAGAAGAACACATTCAGGTTAGAGTTAGCACAATGAATAGATGAGGAAGCATCTGTGGTTCAATTAACATTAAAAGTTGGATTTCATTCCTAATCAAACAATAGGGCAAATAAGGGTAAACATGGGCTTTGGAGTCAGCCAAACTTAGATCTAAATTGAAGACCTATCATTTATTAGGATAGTGACCTTGATTTATATTTAACCTTATTGAACTTCAGTGTCCCTATATGAAAGATAAAGCTAGCTGATGAATTTGATGAACTACTGGAAACAGAACTCTATATTAAATCCAATACACAAAGCTTGCTCTTTTCTGTCCTCAACCAATCTAAATCCTGTTTCAAAGTTTCATTCAAACTTCCTTCCTCACTAAAGCTCCCCCATCCTAAAGTGACCCCTGGACTCCAGTGTTCTCTGATCTCCAAGATCTTCATGTTCTTCACTTGATAATAGAGATACCACATACAACTGACTAACTTTTCTTTTCTCTTCTTCTCTCTTCTTTTCTTTCCTGAGACAGCATTTAATTTTGTAGAGAACTCACTATGTAGCACAGTGTTGGCCTCAAACTCATTGGCAATCCTCCCATCTCAGCCTCTTAAAGGCTGAGACTGCGTATGTGTATGTGTGTGTGTGTGTGTCATCAGTCACAGAACAGTCATTTCATAAAAACAAACAAACAATACTACTTGGAAAAA